>NC_134480.1:46909651-47501651 GCF_964194025.1 Convolutriloba macropyga
CTGCTGGAAAATTAATGTATTTTTGCTATACGTCCGAGAATTCTTAAAATGAAATCTGAGTTGGTCCCATACGAGTTTTCCTATTTGACTTATTCTCAGCTCTCCTTTGAATACTGCATTATTACTCAAACCTTTAGTCTAGATAGAAAGTGCTTCTGATTTTTTGAATTATACTACAGAACTGAATAAAAATTAAAGATAAAACTAAGGCACGGCTTATTTAGACAATCTTAATCTCGATTTCTAATCCGTTTTCTGATTGTATATTGTGCTTATACATTTATGACAGATTTTAAAGGCAAAAAATGTGATCTGTTGCCAATTTCAATATACACATTTTTAAAAAAAATAGGTTAATACAATGAATTGTTAAAAGGTCAGCCTTATCCAGTTTCCAGCAACTACACATCAACCAATTTGACTTCAAGAAGATATTATTTTTAATTAAGGTTGGCCAAACTGCTTACACTCCGAGACCCCCCCCCCCCCCCTCCGCCAAACAAATATAGCTACCATCGTTTTTGTTTCTATTTTTGGTGTGAAACGGTCAAAGTCCTTCTGATTCCTTGTTTGGTTTGAACTCTTTTAATTGTTTTCCGGCAGAGGAATATTCTTCAGCTTTAGTTTTTGGGAAATAGTCGTTTTTGAGCGTTTTTAGGGAGCATAAGAAAACTTCATTATCGATCGTTACTTTAAAGAGAAGACAGTTTTTCGGCCTCTTTATTTAATCATTAAAAAATGATAATAAACAATTAAAAATTGTAGTCTCCTAAATAAACTATCAAGAATATTATTCTTTTAAAAAAGAGTTTAAAAGGCAGTATTCTAAGAAAAACATTTAAAAACGATCATTTCCTAAAATTACCGGTCAAAAACTTTCAAAACGGTGCAAAAACGGTCATTTCCTACAACATTTTGACCGTTTTTGATTGCTATCATCACCTGGGACAGCAGGAGAATGACTACGCTTAAACTACAACTTCTGATTGCGGGAATAGGAAAAAATCCCTGGATGAAAAAATACAGTTTGTATTGTTTTCTTTTCATCAGATTTTTAGGGAATGTTATGTGCAAAAAAGCGTGTCAAAATTCTATAGCATCCATAGCAAGATCATGTAAGAAATGTTTGTGTGGCCTCTATGGATGTCCATATATGGTTCTTAGATATAGTTGCGGTGGAGGGTGAACTGGGGGATGGATCCGTGTTTAGATTCAACAAGAGATGGGTGTTTATGACAGTTGTGACGTCACTCTCTGTCTTCTCATCTCTGCTGTCTGTGGAACTCCTCATGTTTGTTCATTCCTCGTCCTCATCTGAGAGGGCAAACAGCGAATGGTTAGACTGGAATTAAAAGTAGGGACACTTTAAAAACCAACATTGCACCTCGCTTTGGCCCGTTGTCCTTTTCTCCTTTTCACGTTGAGAACGGACTCTTTTTAGATAAAGTGTATGTCAAAGTACCAATACCCAAAGTCACCCCCCCCCCCCCCGTTTCAAACGTCAAAAACGTTAAACATCCAAGATAAAAAAGTTGTTGAAAATGCCAGCAGCCCATGCATCTTTTTTGTATGGGCCAAGGTGACAAAAATGGGTTTGTTGTTTTGTTTTAGGGTTCATTTTGACAGAGGCATTTTGTCTAAACTGAAAGTGTGTCTTCTCTCTGGTCTGGCAGTTGTTGTGTATTGTTTGTCTCTCTTTGTACACACAAACATCCCGTCTCTACACAAACAACAACACACAGTTGAAGTGTTCACACTTGTGGAGGAGGCCCCTTCTGAAAACAGGTAGCATTAATTTCACCATTTCATCACTTTCTTGTTGCCTGTCACCTTCCTTTGTCAATGTATTCATCTCATTATATCGAAGAAAAATAGAGCACTGATGAAGCGCTCGAACATTTCCAATACTATGTAATTCGAGTACCCAATGCGATGATGTGCACTCGATGATGATCTAATCAAAGGTCACTTGGATCTGGCACCTCAACCTGGGTTGTATCCACAGTCTAGCTTTACTTTGCTCATCACAATCACAATCACACCAATGAATCTATTTATTGTTTGCTTTTAATCTTTTTTATTCTGTTTACTTGACTTATTCTTACCTTTCAATTTGCACTTTTTCAAACCATTCAAATCCTCCAGCACCAGATGAAGATTATTTTCATCAAGTTGTTCTTTTTTCCTTTGCTTTTTCTTTCGTTGTCCCGCCTTGCTCCCAAAATACGCCCCCCCCAGCGCGTTAATTTTTCTGAGGACACCGATCACCGGTTGAAACAGCTACCTGCTGGACATTTCTAAACCACATATTCCGACACACTTGAGTTGGTTTCCCAAAGAGGACTGAAATGGTATTTAAAAACTAGTTTAGTTATTATTCCTTTCAGTCTAGATATAGAGTGTGTGAACAATAACTGTGCTCCTCTGGTAGAAGAGGATGAGATTACAAGTGTGGATACCAATCAAGACCAATCTATTCCAGCCTTCTGTCACTCTTCATTCAGTGACGTCACTTCCTCTTCTCACGCTCACAATACAGGTATGATCAGTTTACTGTTTTTGTCCCACATTATCATACTTTGAAACAATTATTATCAAACTTCACTCATACGGAACAAATAGAATCTTGAGTGAAAAGTGGGTGCACCCGCTGAGACATTCAATGACTAAGTCGTGTGTTCAACATTCATCACAACCCTTTTGATTTCGAAAAGGCCGTCTTGTTCCAGTAGCATGTGGCTCTTTTAATCAAACAACAGCAACAAATTCTGAATCGCAAGCTTAATCAGCTAATAGTTGACTGTGAAGAGGTAGATCAGCGTCACAAAACTCTAAAAGAAAAGAAGACAGAAACATGCCAAAGAAAATCATAATCTTAATTATTCGTATACTGCTATCAAATCTTGCCGACTTTATAATTATGTGAGGACACTAAAAGAAAGGAAAAATCTCTTATAAACATTTTTATATCAAATAAATGAGCAAAAAGGTCACTTGCAAAACAAGTCAAAGAGCAAAAAATATGAAAAGAATCACCACTGTACAACTCTTACTTTTTGGCTATTTTTAATGATTTTAATGATAGTTTGAATACGAATTTAGAGTTCAATACAAATAAGTTAAAAAATGAAAGAAGTACAGTCCTTAATCTATTATCTCTTTGAATCTCTTTGAGCTATGTGAAATCAATAATTTATTTACCTAGACATTCTCAATGAAAACTGAGACATAGCAAAATCAAAACAACAGGCAGGGGAGCAGCAAAAATTATTCCGCTATTCAAATATTTTTAACTGTAGATTCTATTGTGGAGTTTCTCATTGAGTCTCCTGAGTTTTCGAATCAATTTAAGTCCCTGATCAATTACTTAAGGGTTAGCAAAAAATATCAAGATGGGAAACTTTGAAAACAACAAAGTGAAAACTGTAAAATTAAAATCGACGACACTGTTTTATTCAAAACTTTTAAATACGATTGTATAAAAAATGCTCATGCTTGAATGTTTTTAAGTGTAGACAATAAACAAGGCGGCTCGGTAATGTGCGATCGCACATAAGGTTCCGACCCCGCTCATCCACAATTTTGGCATAATTGTCTACCAAATGAGGAACAGATGGAAAAACACAAAAAATTCAAGTAATTTTAAAAAAAACGAGTATGAACGAAAAGATAGCCTCCAAAGCAAATAATTCAGTGGAGTAAAAAAAGATGCATTAGATTGATGAGATATGCCGATATTAAGAAAGCGAGCGAAGACGACGGCAAAATCAAACAACAACAACAAACATTAATTACATCAAAAATTTATGTCCGTTTTAAAAAACAAAACTTAATAACAAAGTCAAAATAGCGTCAGAAAAAACTGAAAATAAACAAAATAACTTGTAATTCATCAGAAAAAAAAGGTTATTCACCAGTTCATTATAAAGCTTGGTAACAGTTAGACAAAAAAGAACAGAAACTTTAAGTTAGAAAATTCGCTGAATTTTTTTTCAAAAAAAAAAACAATTAAATTCAAAGTAATGAAAACCATTAGGAATCAACTAAAATATCCATAGCTTCCATAGAAGGGAATTAAGAACTCATGGTATTCAATTTTTTATGCCGTTACAAAAAGAACAACAAATAGACAACAAACTAAAAATCAATTAAAACTTGCCAGAAAATTCTTTGGAAGCCGTAAAGCCATACTTTGGCCCCCAAAATATGTTCTATTGCACCTTCGTCGAAAAAAGATAATGTAATTTTGGGCCGCTCATTTATGACAATAAGCAACAACTAGACAAAAAGGAAAAAAAATGCAAAATTTTATACTTTTTTTCGAAAAAAATTTATTTCCAAAGACATAAGAGCCATTAATTACAAAATGAAAAACTTGAAAAGGTTCGTCAATTCTTCCAAAAGACGCACTTGAGAGCTGCAATTATCCAGAATATGTCCTACGTCTACAAAAAGAACGTCAAATATGACAAAAATCAAAGATTCATTTACTTTTTTTTTGTGAAAAACCCGTGTGGAAGCCAGTAAAGTCATAACGAATTCTCTTAAAACATTAGATTTTGTGACACCAAACCGTTTTGACACTTTCCCTTGAAATTTTTTATGTGACCTCTCATTAATGAAACTAGGTAACAATTGACCAAAAAGAAAAAAAGCAAGATTATGTAATACTTGTTTTTATCGAAAAAAAACTTATTTCCAAAGACATGAAAGCCATTAATTACAAAATGAAAAAATTGAATAGGTTCGTTTATTCTTCCAAAGGAAGCTCTCCAGACCTGCAATTATCCAGAACAAGTCTTATGTCTACAGAAAGATTGTCAAATATGACAAAAGTCAAAAATTTATTGACTTTTTTTGTGAAAAACCCATGTCGAAGTCAGTAAAGTCATAACGAATTCTTTAAAAACATTAGATTTTGTGACACCAATCCTTTTTGACACCTTTCCTTGACGGAATTAATGTCATCTTTAACCTTTAATTAACGAGTCCATGTAACAAACAGACAATAAAAGGAACAAAATTGCGAAGTTGAAATATTTGTTTTCTTTTTGGGAAACAATTGTTTTCAAAGCCATGAAAGCCATTATCTATCTTCGAATATCAAAAAATGGGCTCATTTACTCTTCCTGAAAAAGCCAATCAAACTGGGTCATTGTAAAGAAATTTAAATACGGCTAAAAAGACAAAGTAAAAACGACAGTTAAAGACAATTAAAAAATTCAATTAAATTCTTCGAAAAAGTACTGTCTCATCTCTGCGGAATCCAAAAACTATTCATTTGTCTCTAGGTTTCTGATTGCAGCCAATTATTTTATAAGTATAGAACTAAGCGAAAAATACAGTAGAAATTGACAAAAGCTGCTTAAACAAACAGGCGTGCAATTACGGCAAAGTTTCCATCGAAACAATTGCAGGAGCCAAAAAACAAACGAACAAATTTCCACTAGCAAAATAGGACCTTTTAGGAAAAACTAAACGGAACCAATAAATCAAGAAGAACAACATTATAACTGAAAAATTCTTTAAAGATCTGTTTTTTCGGTTAAAGATGTAAAGGATCAAAATCAATTTAGACGCTTTAAAATGAAGAAAAAAAGAAGTACATGGCAACGTCTGCTTGAAACATTTCTAAATCAGAGTACAAACAGCTAAAAATTCATTAAAATGAAAGGAAACAATTCCAGTTGCAACCCACAAGCATTTGTATGTGACAAGCATCTGTACGACATGGTTTGAACTCCATTAAGTTAAAAAACCTGAACTCCATTAAGTTTAAAAAAAAACCTGAAAAACATAGAAAACAAAACAGAAAGAACATCTGCAGCTGTTTTGAAAAAGAAATCTCCCGTCAAGTATGCAATGCGATTTGAATGTGGACGTTTTGGTGAAAATAAGGTAAAAATATTAAGAGCAGTGGGAAAAACTAACGAATTATAACAATTTCAAACCTCAACAATATTATAAAATTATGCGGAAAGAACATTAAAAGGGGCGACCATTTTAGACAACAATTGTCATGCCACAAAGTACCAATGTGGCACTAAAAATAAAACTTTCAATAACTATAAACTGTTTTTTAATGACTTTTCAACGGCCTGCATTAATATTGGCAAATAAAATCAAAAGAAGCTTAGATGGAGTCTACATCTTAAAACATCATTCATGGTTTTAATAAAAATCCTCTTTGAATTCTTAAAATTAAAAAAATGTTTTATGTTTAATTTGATGACCTCACAACTCGTACAATAAAGAAAAAAATTTATTGCATATCTAATTCGACATGGTCTTTTGTGTTATTTTCTGTCAATCGAATTCAGAATGTTTCTACAGATAAATAGAACGATAACCAACTGACGTCGAGCGAACTTTTTTCATCGACTGGTGGGAGTTTGGCATTCTCAACAACTGGATGCGGCTAATTGAGGCTATTTGTTAACTTAGTTGTAGCGAAAATGCGAGAAAGTTGGCAACGACACATATCTAGACAATATGTTTAAAAAAGCGTGCTCAATTGTTGTAGGTCTGGATTACTTTAGTAAAAATGGAGAAGCGTTTAATTATGCGAAGAAAACTGGCCTAAGATATATTACAAACAAGAGAAAGGACATTTAAAAAATCACTCTTTTTAATCAAATTTCAGTTATGCACATCCATTAATTTTTAGGTCCACAAAAACAATGTAAAAATGGAAACAACTCTCAATAACTATAAACTGATTTTTAATTGATTTTAGGCCTCTATTATAACCGGTAAATAAAATCAAAGATGGTCGCTTTGGAATTTACATCATAGGTTTTAATTCATCCTTCATAGGTTTAAACAAAACCTCTTGGAAATAGCTGCGTTAGTTCTTAAATTAAAAAAAATGTTTTATTTGATGGTCTTTTGATTTGCATAGTGAAGAAAAAAACGCCAGACCTTATGAACCAAGATTTGTTACTCCTGCTCTTCGGTGTCAATGGGATTCAGAATTCTTCTACAGATCAGAAAACGATAACCAGATAACCAAACGTCGAGCAACCTTTTCTCAAGCGACTGCAAGTGGTTGGTTTTATCAACAGCTTGATGAAGCTATGGGAGACTGATCGTTACCATAATTGTTATTTGAGGTAAAATTGCGCTGTGGGGAAAAACGCGAATTTACTGGTGGATTCAGGCGGAAAAAGAGCAGGAAGACAAAGATTTTTGTTAAAAATTTTGCTTGAAAGCAAAAAATCATCTAGTAAACGTTGTTTATTTATTAAATAAATTTTCGTTACGTCATAAATAGACGTTTTTAAGGTTGATTGGCTGGCAAAATTGACAACTTTTTGAGAAAAGAACGGCAGGAATTAATAATACTTGGGTAACTTGGTAATGACAATTACGTGAACGTGATGTTAAAAAATTCAAAAAAATTGTACATTTGTTTTAGCTCTTGATCCTTATAGTAAACAAGGACAAGTGTTAACCTACCAATTAATCTAAAGAGAAGCAGTGGTTTTCAAGTAATTGCCTTCGATATGTTTGAACAAAGTATGAACGTAGTATCTTAATTTTGCTCAAGTTCTTTTGAAAAACTTTTAATTCTCCGAAAAAAATTTGCATAAAATTAAAGCAGACAGAATGGAGTCAGGCATTTTGAGTTTATTGACCGTGCATATCGATATGTTGAAAAAAATTGTTGAGCAAAATTGAAAAATTTTTACAGGAAAGAGCAGAAAAAATTGAAATCAAAATGTGGATATTAAAACATTTGCTACAATAATTGCAAA
This sequence comes from Convolutriloba macropyga, assembly GCF_964194025.1. Taxonomy (NCBI): domain Eukaryota; kingdom Metazoa; phylum Xenacoelomorpha; order Acoela; family Convolutidae; genus Convolutriloba; species Convolutriloba macropyga. Next base: position 46,917,409 of record NC_134480.1, read on the forward strand.
AAGCGTTAACTACCTAAGTTGAATAAAAACGGTAATATAATGCTGATAAGAAAACTTTCAAAAAAATTAAATTTAACTGAATTTTATTAAAAAAACAACTTGGAAAACAATCGAGTCATAAACAAATCTGTGACGCATTTTTCTCTGTAAATCTATATATTAATTCTAACTCGAATGCTATGTCACCATGTTTAAGCTCCTAATCTTCACATGTTTTAGCGTCCCTTAAACATGCAGCCTAGCGTTTTGCATGCATTTCGAGCGCTGCGAGGTGGATTCGAACCGGGGTCTGTTGAGTTAAACCAGGGTATAAAAACGTTCGGAAACCACTCGGCTAAATCCCTTGCTGTTCAGCATCTATTAATTCAACGTCGACAGAGAGCCACTGAACACCATGGCCGAAAGGCTACCTATGCCGTAAAGGTCAATGACTGATTAGCTGTGGATGCAAAAATAGGTCATTGACCGAAAAGCTGCCAATGTCCGAAAAGCTGCCTGTGCCAAAAAGGTAAACGACCGAAAAACTGCGGAGGCCAAAATAGGTCAATGACTTAAAAGCTACCTATGCCGTAAAGGTCAATGAATGATTAGCCGTTGATGCAAAAACAGGTCATTGACCCAGAAGCTGCCCAAGTCCGAAAACCTGCCTGTGCAAAAAAGGTCAACGACCGAAAAACTGGGGATGCAAAAATAGGTCAATGAGTGAAAACTTGCTTTTAAAAATTTATTCCATCGCCGAAAGATTTGTCACACGAAAACAGTCCTTGAATGACATTGGCGATGCATCACAGATGTTGTCAGAATAAACATTCTTTAAGTTAAAGTCCGAAATGAAATCGAAGATGAAAAATTGTCCATTTAAGTGATTAAAAATGATAAAGAAATTTGAATTACCTAGATGGAAGTGCAACACGGTCAAGATTTTGTGTAGCGTTTTTAAATTCTCAACAAAGATTGTTGCGAATTGTTTTTTCTTTTTTCTGTCTTTTTCTGTATCTTTTCTCTTTTTTTCATTTTCTTTCTGTATTTAATTTCTCTTTGGCTCTTTTTTCCCCTCTTTTTCATTTTCCTTTCTCTCTTTTCTGTGCTCCTTTTCTGTCTTTTCTCTCTTCTCTTTTTCTTTTCTATCTTTCTTTTCTCTATTTCTCTCTCTTTGTTTTCTCTTCTTTTTATCTCCTTCTGTTTCCTTCTGTCTGTCTTTTTTGTCTTGCTTTTCTCTCTTTTCTCTGTTGCTCTCTCTTTGTTTTCTCTTCTTTTTATCTCTCTTTTTTCTCATTCTTTCTCTCTTTGTTCCTTTTCCGCTGGTCTTTAGTTTCTCGTATCTTTTTTCCTTTCTGCTCTTCTCTTTTGCTTTTCTCTTTCTTTTCAGTCGTTCGTTTCTCTGTTGCTTTTTTCTGTCTTTCTATTCTCTCTTGCTTTTCTTTTTTTGTTTTTCCTTTCTGTCTTTTTCTCTCTTTTCTCTTTCTATTCGATTTTTTTCTGTTATTTTCGTCTGTCTGTCTATTCTCTTCTTTCTTTTCTTTCTCTCGATTATCTCTGGCTTTTCTTTCTCTTTTCTGTGTTTCTTGTCTGTCTTTTGTGTCTTTCTTTTCTCTTTCTTTTGTTTTTCTCTCTTCCATCTTTCTTTTCTTGCTTTCTTTGCTGTCTTTCGTTTCTGTCTCTTTTCTCCCTTCTGTTTCTTTGTTTTGTCTTTTTATTCGTTTTTTTCTGTTTTCTTCTGTCTGTCTGTTTTTTTCTTTCGTTTATCTCTTGTTTATCTTTTGTTTTTCTCTCTTTTCTGCTTTTCCTGTCTGTCTTTTCTGTATTTTCATTTGTCTTTGTCTTTTTGGTTTCTCTGTCTTTTCACTTTTTTCAGTCTTCTTTCTCTTTCTTTTTTCTGTTTCTTTTCTGTTTTCCTTTTTCTCATTTTTTTCTCTTTGTTCCTCTTCCGCTTCTCTTTAGTTGCTCGCCTATTTTTTCCTTTCTGTTTTTCTTTTTCGCTTTTCTCTTTTCTTCTGTCGCGCTATTTTCTATTGCTTTTTTCTCTTGCTTCTCTCCTTCTTTTTTTTATTTCTGTGCTTCTTCTCTCGCTCTTTCTTTTTTCCCCTCTCTTTGGCTTTTTTTCTTTCTTTTCTGTATTCCTTTTCTGTCTTTTCTCTCTTTTGTTTTTTTTCTATCTTTCTGTCTGCCTCTTTCCTGTTTTTTTATATGTCTTTCTTATTCTGATTCTCTTTTCTCTTTAGTTTCTCTTCCGCTTCTCTTTAGTTTCTCGTATCTTTTTCCCTTTGTTTTTCTTCTCTGTTGCTTTTCTCATTTTCTTTCGTTCTTTTCTGGTTTTTTTTCTGTCTTTCTTTTCTCTCTTGCTTTTCCCTTCTTGTTTGTCTTTTTCTCCCTTCTTTTTCTTTCTTCTTTCTATTTGTTTTTTGTTTTCATCTCTCTGTCTACTCTCTTCTGTCGATTATCTCTTGCTTTTCTCTCTTGCTTTTCTTTCTCTTTTCTGTTTTTCCTGTCCGTCTTTTTTTGTCTTTCTTTTCTCTTTCTTTTGTTTTCTCTTCCGTCTTTCTTTTCTCGCTATCTTTTCTGACTTTCTTTTCTGTCTTTCTTTTCTCCCTTCTGTTTCTTTCTTTTCGTTTTTTTCCACTTTGCTTCTGTCTGTCTGTTCTTTTCTTTCTTTTCTCTCTTTCATTCATCTTTTGCTTGTCTCTCTTGCTTTCCTCTCACTTTTTTGTATTTACTGTCTGTGTTTTTTTGTCTTTGGCTTGTTTTTCTTTTTTCCTCCTCTTTTTTTCTTTCTTTTTTTCTGTTTTTTTATTTGTCTTTGTCTTTTCTTTCTTTCGTTTCTCTGTCTTCTCTCTCTCCTGTTCAGTCTTTTTCTCTATTTCTTTTGTTTCTGTCTTTCTTTTTCACTTTCGTTTTTCTTTTTGTTCCTCTTCCGCTTCTCTTTAGTTTCTGGCATCTTTTTTCCTTTCTGTTTTTTTTGCTTTTTTCTTTCTTTTCTGTCGTGCTTTTTTTGTGTCTTTCTTTTTTCTCTTACTTTCCTCTTTCGTTTTTCTTTCTCTATTTCCTCTTTCGCTCCTTCTCCCCTCCTTTCATTGGCCTTTCTTTCCTTCTTTTCTGTATTCCTTGTCTGTTTTTCTGTCTTTCTTTTCCTTTTCGTTTTTTCCCATCCGTCTTTCTTTTCTCGCAGTCTTTTCTTTCTTTCGTTTCTGTCTTTCTTATCTCCCTGTTGTTTCTTTTTTCTTTCTAGTGGCTTTTTTCTGTTTCCTTCTGTCTGTCTTTTTTGTCTTGCTTTTCTCTCTTTTCTCTATTGCTCTCTCTTTGTTTTCTCTTCTTTTTATCTCTCTTTCTTCTCATTCTTTCTCTCTTTGTTCATCATCCGCTGGTCTTTAGTTTCTCGTATCTTTTTTTTTCGTTTCTGCTCTTCTCTTTTGCTTTTCTATTTCTTTTCAGTCGTTCGTTTCTCTGTTGCTTTTTTTTCTGTCTTTCTATTCTCTCTTGCTTTTCTTTTTTGTTTTTCCTTTCTGTCTTTTTCTCTCTCTCTTTTTTCTCTCTTTTCTCTTTCTATTCGATTTTTTTCTGTTATTTTCGTCTGTCTGTCTATTCTCTTCTTTCTTTTCTTTCTCTCAGTTATCTCTGGCTTTTCATTTTCTTTTCTGTAATTCTTGTCTGTCTTTTGTGTCTTTCTTTTCTTTTTCTTTTGTTTTTCTCTCTTCCATCTTTCTTTTCTTGCTTTCTTGGCTGTCTTTCGTTTCTGTCTTTCTTTTCTCTCTTCTCTTTCTTTCTTTTCTCTCTTTCGTTCATCTCCTGCTTGTCTCTCTTGCTTTCCTCTCACTTTTTTGTATTTCCTGTCTGTGTTTTTTGTCTTTGGCTTGTTTTTCTTTTTTTCCTCCTCTTTTTTTCTTTCTTTTTTTCTGTTTTTTCATTTGTCGTTGTCTTTTCTTTCTTTCGTTTCTCTGTCTTCTCTCTCCTGTTCAGTCCTTTTCTATATTTCTTTTGTTTCTGTCTTTCTTTTTCTCTTTCATTTTTCTTTTTGTTCCTCTTCCGCTTCTCTTTAGTTTCTGGCATCTTTTTTCCTTTCTGTTTCATCCGTCTTTCTTTTCTCGCAGTCTTTTCTTTCTTTCGTTTCTGTCTTTCTTATCTCCATTTTGTTTCTTTTTTCTTTCTAGTGACTTTTTTCTGTTTCCTTCTGTCTGTCTTTTTTGTTTTGCTTTTCTCTCTTTTCTGTATTTCCTCTCTGACTTTCCTGTCTTTCGTTTGTCTTTCTTTCTTCTTTCTTTAGTCTTTCTTTTCTGCCTTTATTTTCTTTCGTTTTTTTCTTTTCTCTCTTGCTTTTCTGTTTCTTTTCTGTCTTTCTTCTGTTTTTTCTGTTCTTTCTTGCTTTTTTTTCTACCGTTTTTTTTTCTTTTTTCTCTTTAATCTCTCTCTCTCTCTCTCTCTCTCTCTCTCTCTCTTCTTAATATCTTCTCTCTCTCTCTCTCTCTATCTCTTTTATCTGTCTTTTTTCATTTTTTCTTTTGTCTCTTTTTTTTCTGTCTCTTTTTCAATTTTCTCTCCTTTTTTCTGCTTTTCTCTTTCTGTTCTCCTTCGCGTTTTTTTTGTATTTTTCAGAATATCTTTTCCCTCTTTCCGTTTTTCTTTTTTTTGTATCTCTTTTCTCTTTTTCGCTCTTTTCTCTCCCCCCTTCTCTTTAGTTTGTATTTCTTTTCTGTATTTCTTTTCTGTCTTTTGTTTTTTGTCTTTTTCTCTTCTATATTTCTTTTTTTCTTTTCTGTTTGTTTTTTCTGTGTTTCTTTTTCTCATTATTTTTCTCTTTCGTTCTTTTTTTTGTTGCTTTTCTCTGTTGTCTTTCTTTTCTCCCTTCTTTTTCTTTCTTTTCTCCTATTCTTTATTTCCAGTTTTTTGTCAGTCTTTTCTCATCTATCTTTTCTCTCTTTCGTTTATCTCTCGCTTTTCTTTCTTGCCTCTCTCTCTCTCTCTCTCTCTCTCTCTCTCTCTTTTCAGTAATTCCTGTCTGCCTGTCTTTTGTCTTTGTTTTGTCTTTTACTCTTCTGCCTTTCTTTTCTCGCTTTCTTTTCTCTTCTTTTTTCTGCCTTTCTGATCCCCTTCGCCGTCTTTTGTTCTTCTCTCTGGTTTCTCTCTTCAGTTTCTCGCTCTTTCTCATTTTTCTCCCTTCTCTTTCGCTTCTCTCTTTCTTTTCTGTATTTCGTTTTTGTATTTCTTTTTCTCTTTCTTTTTTTCTGTCCTTTTCTGCCTTTCCTTTTTCCGTTTCTTTCTTTTCTCCCTTGCTTTTGGTTCTTTCTTTTCCGTCTTTCGTCTCTCTTCTGTTCTTTTTTTCTTTTTCTGCCTTTCTTTTATCTCTTGTTTTTTCTCGCTCTCATTTCTGTTTTTCTATTTTTTGTGCCCTCTGCTTTTTCTTTCCTCGCTTTCTTTTCTGTTCTTTTTTCTGCCTTTCTTATTTTTTTGCCTTCTTTTGTTCTTCTCTCTTGTTTCTCGCTTCAGTTTTTTGTTCTTTCTCTTTTTTCTCTCGTCTGTTGCTTCTCTTTTTCTTTTCTGTCTTTCGTTGCTGTAGTTCTTTTGCTTTCTCTTTTTTCCTGTCTTTTTCTGCCTTTCTTTTCTTTCGTTTCTTTCCTTTCTCTCTCGCTTTTCCTTCTTTCTCGCTTTTCTTTTTCTCTGTCTTTTGTCTCTTGTTTCTGTTCTCTTTTTTCTCTTCTTCTGCATTTGTTTTATCGGTTTCTTCTTTTTTCCTCGCTCTCATTTTTGTTTTTCTCCTTTTTTCTGCCTTTTCCTTCTTTCTGTATCGTTCGTTTCTTTCTTTTTTCTCTGTATTGTTTCTTTTTCTCTTTTTTTTCTGTCTTCTTTCTCTTCATTTATATCCTGCTTTTCTCTTCGTTTTCTTTTCTCCTTTTCTTATTTGCTTTTCTCGCTTTGTTTTCTCTACCTTTTTTGTATTTTTCAGTTTCTGTCTTCTCTCTTTTCTGTTTTTTTCTGTCTTTTTCCTCTCCTCTCTCTTTCCTTTCTCTGTTTTTTCTGTCTCTCTTCTCTTTTGCTTCTCTCTTTCTTTTCGCTTTCTTTTCTCTTTCCTTTCTGTCTTTCTTTTGATCTCTTTCTTTTCTCTTCTCTTCTTTTCTGTTTTGTTTCTTTTCTCTTTTCTGTTCTTCTTTCTACCTTTCTTATCTCTATTGCTTCTTTTCTCTTTTCTATTCTTCTTTTTGCCTTTCCTCTTTCTTTTGTTTCTTTGTTCTTTTTCTTTTATTATTTTGTTTCTATTTCTTTCGCCTTTCTTTCTTATCCTTTTCTCTTTTGTTCTTCTCTTTGGTTTTTTTTCTTCAGTTTTTTGTTCTTTTCTATTTCTTTTCCGTTTTTTCTTTCTCTTGCTTTTCTCTTTCTGTTCTGAGTTTCTGCCGCCTTTTCTTTCTTTTCTCTTCATTCTCTCTTTATCTTCTGTCTTTTTCTCTGTATCATTTCTTTTTCTCTTTCTTTTCTGTCTTTTCTCTCTGCCTTGCTCTCATGCTTTTCTCTCTTTCCTCTCTTTCTATCTTGCTTTTCTTTCTTTTCTGTCTTTGGTCTGTTTTTTCTGTTTTCTTTTTTCTCTTCTAGCTTTTATCGCCTTCTTCTTTTTTGCTTGCTCTAATTTCTGTTTTTCTCCTTTTCTGCCTTTCTTCTGGTTTTCAATTTTCTTGCTTTTCTCTTCTTTCTCTATCTTTCGTTTCTGTCTCTTTTCTCTGTATTGTTTCTTTTTCTCTTTCTTTTGTCTTTTTTCTCCAATTGTATCTTGCTTTTCTCTTTTTTGTTCTTCTTTTCTGCTTTGCTTTTCCTTCTTTGTTTACTCTCTTTATCTTTTTTGTATTTTTTTTCAGTTTTCTGTCTTTTCTCTCTCCTCTCTCCTGTTCCTTTCTCTTTCTTTTCTGTCTCTCGTCTCTTTTGCTTCTTTATTTCTTTTCGCTTTCTTTTCTCTTTTTCTCTTTCTTTTCTGTCTCTCTCTTTATCTCTTTCTTTTCTCTTCGATTCTTTTGTCTTTTGTTTCTTTTCTCTTTTCTGTTCTTTTTTCTGCTTTTCTTCTTTCTTTTGTTTCTTTGTTTCTTTTTCTTTTCTTATTTATATTCCTTTTTGACTTTCTTTCTAATCCTACTCTCTTTTGTTCTTCTTTCGTTTTTTTCTTCATTTTTTTGTTCTTTTCGCTTTCCTTTCAATTTTTTTTCAATTTTTACTTTCTGTTCTAGTTTCTACTGCTTTTTTTTCTTGTCTCTTTCTTTCTCTATCTTTCTCCTTTGTCTCTTTTCTCTGTATTGTTTCTTTTTCTCTTTCTTTTTTGTCTTTTCCCCGTGCCTTTTTCTCTTGCTTTTCTCTATTCTCTTCTTTTCTGAATTGCTTTTCTCGCTTTCTTTTTTCTCTCTTTATCTTTTTTCTCATTCGTTTCGCTACCTATCTATATTTTCTGTCCTTTTCTCTTCTTTTCGCTTTCTTTTCTTATTCGCGTTTATCTATCTTTTTATCTTCTTTGCTCTTTCTTTACTGTCTTTCTTTTCTCTTTCTTTTTTCTCTTGGTTTTCTCTCTCTTGTCTTTTGTATCTGTATTTCTTTGCTGTCTTTTTGTTATTTTTTCTTTCCTTTGTTTTTCTTTATCTCCTTGCTTTTCTCTTTGTCAGCTCTTCTTCTTCGTTTTCTCTCTTTCTTTTCTGTCTTGCTTTTCACTCTCTTTTCTGTCCATCGTTTCCGTCCTTCTTTTCGTTTTCTTTTTTCGTTCTTTGAAGCCTTTCTTTTTTCTATTGTTTCCTTCTTTTCTCTATCTCCTTCTTTTCTGCCTTTTTTTTCATTTCTCTCCTGCTTTTCTTTTTTTTCTGAACTGATTTTCGCTTTCATTTCTCCGTTTTGTAATCTCTTTTTCATTTGTCTGCCTTTTCTTTTCTGTCTTATTTCTTTCCTTTTCTCTCTTTTTTCTCTTTCCATTCGGTCTTTCTGTTGCGCTCTTTTCTCTTCCTTACTTTTCTCTTTCGTTTCTTTTCTCTTTTTCTATTCTTTTTTCTGCCTTTCTCCTATTTGTTTTTCCAATTTTTTCATTCTTTTCTCTTTCTATCTTCTGGTCTTTTTTTGCGTTTCTTTCTTATTCTTTTCTCTTTCGTTCCTCTCTTTGGTTCCTCTCTTTCGTTTTTTCTTTAGGTTTTTGTTCTTTTTTGTTTTTCTGTTTCTCTTTTCTCTTGCGTTTCTTTTTCTTTTCTGCCTTTCTTTTATCCCTCTGTTTTCTGTCTTTGCTTTTCCCTCTTTTCTTTCTGCCTTTTTCGTCTCTCTGTTTCCTCTTTTTTTTCTGTTCTTCTTTTCTGCTTTTCTTTTTTCTGTTGTTTCTTTTCTCTTTTTCCTTTCTCGTCTTTTTTTTCTGCCTTCCTTTTTCTTTCTCTCTTCTTTCTTTCGTTTCTTTCACTTTTTCCTGTATCGTTTCTTTTCTATTTTTCCTGTGTCTTTTCTCTCTTTTTTCTCATTTCTCTCTATCTTCTCTCTTCTTTTCTTTGCTTTTCTCTTTCAGTTTTTTGCTTTCCTCTGTGTCTTTTCTCTCTTTTGTTTTTCTATTTCTTTTCTCTCTTTTTTTTCTGTTCGTTTTCTGCATTTCTTTTTGTCTGTCCTCTCTCTTTTTCTCTCGCTTTTCTCTTTTTTCTCTTTTGCTGTTCTCTTTTGCTGCTTTTCTTTTATTTCATTTCTGTCTTTCGTTTCTCGATTTTTGTTCTTTCTTTACTCTCTTTCTTTACTCTCTTTCTTTTCTCTTTTTCTTTTCTGTCTTTTTTTGTTGTTTGTTTTTCTCTTCTCCCACTTTCCTTTTTTTGTGTTTCATTTCTCTGTCTTTTCTCTTCTGTTCTTTTTTTTTTACTATTTTCTCTCCTTTTCTCTCTTTTGTTTATCTCTTCTCTGTTCTTTTTTTCTGCGTTCGTTTTCTTTCTTTGCTCTGTCCTTTCTCTTTCGTTTCTTTCTTCTCTCTTTTCTTTTGCGTATCTTTAAGCTCCGTTTCATCGCATGTTATAAACGCTCCTTATACATGCAGCCTAACGTAGAACATGAGTTACACTATGCCACCATGTAGAATATCGTTATCCGTACAAGTCTTAGCGCTCCTTAAATATGCAAAATGGTAAAGCAGAAAAAGTGATTGAACAAAAAATTGTTAGCACATAGGGTAATATACTCAAACCAAACACATCGGTGACGAAACGTAATACCTATTGCTTTTGAATGAGGGGCTTAGGTTCTAGCCCCAGGTGGTGCAATAAAAATCCGGTTTTTTAACCTTCTATCTTTTTTAAATGATTTTACGGGTGATGCTTTTGCGGGCCTGCTAGTTATATTTAATTGAATAATTATCGAACATTTTAAAAACTGAACAACTTTGATAAAAATTCTCCAAATTAAGAAGAGAATTGTGAACAAGCCGTCAAATTGTCACAAACGATTAAACCCACTAACTGCTAAAAAAAAACGAGTTCAGTAAACCTTTGTATTAAAGTAATCTACGCCCGACGGGCTTTCCAATAATAATACCACTCATATCTTTCTACGCCCGGACCGTTCAGAATTCGATAAAAGTGTTATTAAGCTTATTCCAATGAACTTTATTGCATGGCCAACTGGAGCATTGTACTGTGGCTCATTTTGTTCGCTGTTTTGTTTAGTTTAAAATGTAAAGCTTTTTAATATGCACCAATTATGCAAAAAGTCAACAAAATAAAATTTTGGAAAAAAAATATTGAGCAACATTTTTGTTTGGCTCATGTTATATTGCGTCAATTATGGTTGTGCGATTCAGAGTTCATTTTTTTCAGATCAAGAGCCTGACTTAATGCGTGGAGAAAGCGAAATGAATGGAGGAAGTTCAAATCAACAGTTTGATGTAAAGCTGAGACAGAAGAAAGTAAACAACAATGAGAGAAACAGCAACACCGGTGACGTCATCTGTTCAGCGATGTTGAACAGCAATTTGGAAATAGTCTCCCAGCCCTCCTCTCACCCCATCACTGAATTCTCGTCAAAAACATCTGGACACACGTATGTTGCACACTCTAGAATGAATTTTGGCAACAAATTTAAAAAATTAGAGATACTTGAAGCATAAAAATTAATTCGCAAATCAGCTTGTATCTAAATAAATTTGCAAATTTTCTATTCATCTTGGTATGAAAAATCAATTAGCATGATGTTTTTGATTTCAAACATCATTTTTGGACTAGAAAGACGCAAATTTTGTTGTGATGGACACGAATCTGTCTATTGTAGAAATTACTCCTGTTTCCATTGAGCCGATCTAGAAGATTGACTAACAGTTTATACGATCAGCAAAGACTCATTTGCTTGCTTCGAATGATTACTATTTGATTTCATACCATTCGTTGGTTGGCACAGTACAAGGCCGAAATCATCATGATGAGTAGTCCTTAAAAAATACAACAGAATATGTGGAATATGGAGCAACATGTAGAATTGAGACTGAAGACTGTTCAAACGGCGGTAGAAGAAGAGTAGGAATTGAGTCTTGTAAGTCTGGAGCGGGTGCCTTTGGTTTTTCGGGTAGTCAAGTTCATAGGTTTCAATTTTTTCCAATTTTATTTGGAGATACTATGCTAGTAGCATCATTCCCCTTTTGATACCTCTGTTTCCTTTCGCCAATCAATTTCCGACTGATTTCCTTCTTGTGAGCGCCTGCTTGTCGAGGCCAATAACCCTCTTTCTAAGCCTACATCCAGATATATGTAAATAGCTGGAGCCAAGTGCCAAATTGTGCACAATTGCTTCTTCAAATTTTGAATTAGAGATTTCGACACTCCTCTCTTGTTAAAGTTGATCAGGGTGTTTCACGGCAACTTAACCGAAACTTAAAAATTTGGCCCTTAGGCATTTCTTCAAACTTAATTTTTGGAACAGTGTGAAGTTTAGAGTTTTAAAGTTTGCAGAATGTTCCCCCCCCCCCAATATTGGCCCTCTTCTCATATCTTATAAATTCGTTATGCGCTTCTGGCCAAATTTTTCCTGTTGTCATTATCAACTCACAATTGATTTGTTTCATTCTTTATCGATGGTAACTCGACATTCAAGTTTCAGATATATATTTTTGAATTTGTTGTTTTGCTCATTGATTCCTGGATGGTTGCATTTAAAAATTCATTGCATTCTGCGTGGTCTCCATTGTTATATAACCTTGGTTTATCTTGATCTAAAATTCAAATGTTTGATGATAATTTCTTGTTGACAATCTTAATGTTTTCTGTGATCTTTGATGCTTCTTCCTCTCTCCATGAGCCTTTTAACTAACTCTCGTTTTTTAATTTCCTCGCATTTTTGAACTTGAAATGAGCACATGACCCCCCCTTGTTGGATGACAATGCTTAAGAAAAAGCTCCACTCTCAATGGGTGAGTTCAGTAATGATTCTGGGCGTGTTTTTAACTGATCACAAGATTGATTCAGCTCAACACAAGCGTCTAGGAAAAGCTAACTTCACATTGCGTCCCACGTAATCGGGTCGCTAAATATCAGACAAGCGCAATTAATTGCTGCATTCAACTACGGAGCTCGCGACAAGAGCATACTAGCTGATCCTCGTAGAATGAAAACAGAAAATGACTGAACTGCTCTATCGAAGGCAACGGAATGTGCCACTCGCTGATAATTTCTGCGAGTGGGACATTCCGCAGTAAGGCCTTCATGCGCAGTAAGGCCTTCTTCGGAGTCCTCGACAGACCACTCAAAACTTCGATTGCCAGAGGGACGAAAAAAATTCTTTTTTGAGCACAGCTATTTTCTTACTTAGCATAATTTTGATCTTCAGCAGATTTAATTGCATCGCCAGGCTTCTCTACCGCATGAGACATAATGTTCGGTTACAGAGAAGTCACAGTTATGTCTAGAGCAGCAGAGTGGCCAAATTTCCAAGAAGGAAGATAGATGTCTCCTGGAGGCGTGTTATTTTCTGCAAGGAGAATGCATTTCTCAATTACTGGGGCAAAATTAGCTGCTGAATAGGCGGAAGCTATACGGCCACAAATTCTATGGTGCCCTGAAGACGCATCCCTCCTTCCCTGGCAGGCAACTGCATGTTCAACAAATGTGTCCGATGTACCGGACCTGCATTAAAGACATTTTCTTACGTGATCATAAACCGCAGTCCCGAGCCTGCCTGTACTTGACACTGACTTGAAAATCCTTAGCCAAAAGTTGTAGACCTAGAGCTGGAATTGGAGGTGCAGCAAGCCAAGCGCCAGAAGGAGGCACGCATAGTTATTGGAGTCTTGCTTTTTCCCTGGTTGACGTTTGATTTGCAATTAGGGCATCAAGTTTATTTTTATCAATTGCTTCTTGAATCTTCTTTTCATGTGCGAAAATAGATTGAACGGTTCCAGACTCTGGTGAAAGTTTTTAAAAGTGTCACTTTCTGAAAGACGTCTGCCTCACCAGCTCTTCTGAGGAAAAAATCGAGCCCCCAAAGTCTCCTTTGTATTGCTCTTTTGATAGTCTTATACCTAGTCCCGACAAACTGATAGGTGATGCAGATTGTTTCCATGCGCCATCACAAATGCTTGAGCAAACATTTTGATGCAACAATTTTCTTAGGCCGTCAGCGAAACTTGTCAGTACTTCGAGCATTTCGTTTGATGGAGTGTTAGTTTGTAAAGAGTAAACTAGTTTCGGTGTTCCCAAACAGTAACGAAGGATACCTAATGCACATTGGGGATTGTTGAGGTGATGTAAAATGTTTAGCATAAATAAAATTTTTGAAATCTCCTCTGCAAACAAGAAGCGACAAAATCTTTCGAACCAACCGCAGCGCCCAGAGTTTCAAAACCGTTTCCCGAATTCCTTTTTATTGCCCGATCAACGAGGGGTAAATCTTTTATTCACCCCAGCTCACATTTGTCTTTTCTGAAGATAAGGCTTCTCTTGGGACCTTCGTTGCTAGGATTTCAAGCGTTTGGTTGATCTGAATTTCAGACCAGGCAATAAACCCATCATCTAAGTACCAAGTGTGCTGTAACAAAGTCGGATCTGAAGTTCTCATCTTCTGTATGAGTAGCCATAACGTTAAGGAGAACAATAACGGCCACAGCAATCACCCTGCTGAACACCCGGTTCACTCTGAGTGATTGCATTGGTATAAAAGAGTGAAAGAGTGGTGTCTGCTGGTAGAAACTGGTGAATGCGGCAATTCCAGGAGTAAATTCTCAAGTCGCGTCTAAAAAGTGTGAACGCTTCATTGAAATACAAGCGTTTTGAATAAGAAATTGATGCACGCCTTCGTACGACTGAGCACTAACTATGCTATCGTATGTAATTTTTGCCAAATGGATGATTGCCTCAGGGCCTCCGCTAACGCCGAATCCCAAATGAAGACTAAAAAACAGCTCAACTGCTTCTGATTTAGCTTCACTTGCCAGGCATTTTACCATGAGGCGTCGCAACACTTCGCCAACTGCTATGGGACGCTACCCATCTTTCGTTTTGAATAAAGCCGGAGTGAAGCGCAGTAGAGTGCTTTGGAAATAATAGTAGGAAAGTGTCCCCTGCCATCAAAGTTTACAAAGTTTATCAACGCTTTCAGAGCAAACTGCAGTGTACTTGCTGAATGTGTCACTTGTTCATAGACTACGCTTTCACCTAATTTGAACGCATAGGAAGCAATGTCGTCAGGTATACTGACGGCAGGTAACGGTTCTTTGGTGTGTAACTTTTCCAGTGTCTTGAATGTAGCTTTGTTATCGGGTAAGACCTTCAGAAGCTAAAACTTTAGCTACACGGCCAAATTGACCTTGTAAGCAGAACGTTTTTGCTCTGACCGTTAATTAGGTAAACAAAAAGTAACTATCTACACACAGTTGGTTCTTGTTGATTGCTGTTAAGTGTTTTTTAAATGGAACTTGCCACTATGCACTTGCCACTAAGACAAAACCACAATGCACTAAAAAATCCTGAGGGTACCGACATGGTACATTTTAGACTTCATTCTATTAGTTTGAAATGCAAAATATAGAATGCCGAGAATAGATTAAGTGATTAAAATATCAAAATGCTGTACGATTATGCTCTTGATAAATGATGAAAGTTGTCATTGAATTAAGATGTGATGGGGTTTGATTAAATCTTATGATTTCGAACAATATATTTTAATGAATGAAACTGGAATTGTTTTGTTTCGCTTAAATTCGTTGCTCTAGTTTTCAAAGTGAATTAGTTCCGTCAAATGTTGATGCTGACTGTATATGACATGCATTCTTGACAGTTCTGTTAATCAAAAGTCACTTTGTCCTTTGCAAAAATAATTTTAGAGATCGGTTCTCCCTTCGGACGAGTGAGGCATTGTACAAATTGAACACTTTGTTGAGAAGTAGATTCAATCTGGATACGGCAGATATGGAAGAGGAGGAACCACCATTTGAGAACCCACAGTTGTGTGGCAATCTACAGGGCATATCCAGACCAGTCAATACAGTCACTTCTATCAACACTACAGTTAAACTGCAATTGAATCCAGTGGCTTCTTTTGTTTTTGGTATGATCTCATTTCCCATTCATTTTACGTGCCCAAAATATTAACTTGTGAAAAACTTATTCCTTTTTCTACTTGGGCACAGATAACACGCACAGATCCAAGTTATTCCGATTATCAAATATTTTTTGGTAACGGAAAAAATTCACCTTTTTTAAAATTGAATAATGCACATTAAATACAATTGAAAAATCTTGAGTTAATTATGGTTTGTTTTCCTTTACATGTAATGACTGGCATTCTGCTTGGAAACTGGCACCCCTCTCCTTAGTTCACGTGATGCAATCTATCCTCATATTCTCACATGGTCTACTCCACTTTGTTGCATCTCTTCTGCTGACGTCACACGACAGAGGGAAAGACGATGACAATAGTAATAATAATGGCGGACAACCCACTGACTGTAGAGAGAGGATAGATGGTAAACATGTAGTGGTCTTTCTGTGCCAGAGTGTCATTTTACTCTCCCTTCTTCTGTCAAAGTAAGTCTTATTCACTCATCCTCGCTCTGAGCAAAATTTGGATCTATTCTGTTTCTTCCCCCCAGCTTAGATGGTAGGCATATGTTTTTGAGGCTGGTATTTTTAACATAGTTTTGTGCTATATATTAACACTTAATTTGTAATTGATGCGCGTAAAAACACCCGGCGAGGGGGTAGGAACAGAATTGATCCCATTGAACTCATTCCTTTGCTGCATGATAATATGAGTATAAGAAAACTAATAAGAACATTTTGTTATTAGTATCAGTATTGGTCTGAAAAGTGGCGGCGCAGAATTGCTCCCAAATTTGATTTTGGGAAAAACGGATTATATATACAAATAGTATAATGCAAAAATCTTAGAACAATTATGGCGACTCTAACTGTGACCTCAACCAATGAATACCTTATTAGCCCAAAAATGCTATGAAAAATGGTCGACTACATTTGGTGACCATTAAAGGACTTTACTCAACTCACATAAACCACACTCGACTCTCGACTAGAATACCACGCTTAGATTTTTGCTTGACCTATAACCATTTTCAAAATTAAACGTATACTTCCTTAATTATTACTACTAATTTACAGAAGTACGTGATCTTTTTGGTCGATAAAGAAGCAAAACGAGCAAAACAGTGTAATAATATCAAAATTATTATGATTACAGTGTAATATTAATAATTTTGATATCAAAAGTACTATGTAATAATATCTCAAGTATCAAAATTAGTATTCATTAACAGATCGGAAGAGAAATTGGACACTAAAAACACTTGAAAAATTAGGCACATTGTTAGAAACTCTTTTGGTGGTAGTACTCTGCCGATCGGCCTCGTTTTTGTCAAATCTCAAACATGTAAATTCGAATAACCCCAAGGTTAAAGTTACATGATATTATAAATCAAACATACTACATCTTTCCTTTGAATAACTAAATAAAATATTTAAAAAAACTCAGGTTCAGATTCTAGTTTTTGTGAATTATTTTATAAAAATAAACTTTTAAAGCCTACAATTTTGTGTCCGTTGGAACTCGTTCGTGTCTTTTTGCATCTCTTCCTTTAATTCTTTTTTAAATTTTTTCTTTGATTTTTCCTTTCTTAGAGCTCTTGGAAGTTTACTCCATTTTCGAACGAAGTTTCTTATAATTGATTTTTGACTCCATTTTGATTTACATTTTGTTATGAGAGAAAAATTATATGTACGATTGTTTACTTTAATTTCAACGTCTGCCAATATTTTGAATTTCTTTTGGTCTTGTATGTTTGTTTGTTGGACAATATCGAAAAGTCTATTTAAAGAAGTTTTTGCTATTCTAAGTTCTGCGGGAAGTATTTTATTTTCAAGAAGCATTTTATGAGCACTGTCATATTTGGTTAGAAAAAAGCAAACTTTTATGCCCCATCTAGTTTGTTTGTTTATTCTGTCAATTGAGTAGGATGGCAAAGTTTGAAAAAATATTGCACTAAATTCTAAATGCGACAAAACAAGTGATCCAAAGAGATTTATTCGAGCCTTTAAAGATATCTGATTGCGTACCAAATAAATTGATCTGATTGCCAGAATCATTTTATTGATCAAATATTTAAGTTGTTTTTGGTATGTCAACTCTTTGTCAAGAATAACAACTAAGTATCTGCATTCATCTGTTGGTTTCAATGAATGACTTTTAAATTCAACACAATTGGCAGTTGGTGACTTTTCATTTTTGAAAACCATTATTTCTGTTTTCCCTTTATTTTTGAAAACCATTATTTCTGTTTTCCCTTTATTTTTGAAAACCATTATTTTTCAAAACGATTATTTCTGTTTTCCCTGTTTCAACGATTCAATAAGCCGAAACACAGCAGTCTACTTTTACACCCCTCGCTTACTTGGCTGCGTGTCCTTGATAAGCTAGCCGAGATCTCGGCTATAGGGATTGAAGTCCCTTGTGACATTTGTGTTGTTACGAGTATGAATGTGTTTCAGACCCTTGATGTATCTCAAACTTCATCAGAAGACTACACCCCATTAGAGTCAGACGTTCAAGTGCTACAAAATTTATGAAAACCTCTCTCTTCAATTATCGAGAGACTAGCCATCACTTCTGGAAAAAAATGCTTAAAGTGGGACCAAATTATAAATTACATGATTTATTAGTATATTAAGGAAGAATTCATACAATTTGGAAACATTACTTAAGAGATAACTGACTCTTTTAACCATGCAAGCCCTAAAAAAGATTAGTTAATCAAAATCGAGTATTCTAAAATGCATCTCAATCTTTGCAAAATGCGTAGGAAACACCATGAAAACGTATCGTTCTGCGGATCAGAGCCGAAAATTGGCTCAGACATACAACTTGCTAAAATTATCAAGCTAGATTTGCCATCTTTATGATGTATACATTTCAATTTGACATTCACGACGTTAACATGGTTTTGATCCTGCTTTAATACTAACTCTGTGTATAATGAAACATTTATTCTTGACTTTTGGTTGCCCTTATTTGGTTACGATTTCTTGTCAGACCCGGGCCGAGGTGTCAACGCTAAAAAACGCAAAAATATGTAAGATTGGCGTTGAATGCGTTGAATTTATGTAAGATCTACGCTTGAGCGTAGATCTTACATAAATTCAACGCATTCAACCCCAATCTTACATAAATTTGCGTTGAATTTTGGCGTAGACCTTACATATTTAGCGTTGAAATTTAGCGTAGATCTTACATATTTAGCGTTGAATTTAGCGTAGATCTTACTTAAATTCAACGCATTCAACGCCAATCTAACAAATTTTGCGTTGAATTTTGGCGTAGATCTTACATATTTAGCGTTGAATTTTAGCGTAGATCTTACATATTTAGCGTTGAATTTAGCGTAGACCTTACGTAAATTCAACGCATTCAACGCCAATCTTACCTATTTTGCGTTGAATTTTGGCGTATAACTTACATATTTAGCGTTGAATTTTAGCATAGATTTTACATATTTTGCGTTGAACATAGCGTAGATCTTACGTAAGTTCAACGCATTCAACGCCGATCTTACATATTTTGCGTCGAATTCTGGCGTAAATCTTAAATATTAAGCGTTAAATTTTTGCGTAGATTTTACATATTTAGCGTTGATTTATAGCCGAGAGCTTACATAAATTCAACGCAATCAACGCCACGTTACATGTTTTGCGTTGAATTTTTGCGTAGATCTTACATATTTAGCGTTAATTTTAGAGTAGATCTAAAATATTTAATGCTGAATTTAGCGTAGATCTTACATAAATTGAACTCATTCAACGCCAATCTTACATATTTAGCGTTGAATTTTAGCGTAGATCTTACATATTTAACGTTGAAATTAGCGTAGATCATACATATTTAGCGTTGAATTTAGCGTAGATCTTAAGTAAATTCAACGCATTCAACGCCAATCTTAACTATTTTGCGTTGAATTTTGGCGTATAACTTACATATTTAGCGTTAAATTTTAGCGTAGATTTTATATATTTTGCGTTGAATATAGCGTAGATCTTACATAAATTCAACGCATTCAACGCCGATCTTACATATTTTGCGTCGAATTCTGGCGTAAATCTTACATATTTAGCGTTAAATTTTTGCGTAGATTTTACATATTTAGCGTTAATTTTTAGCCAAGAGCTTACGTAAATTCAACGCATTCAACGCCACGTTACATGTTTTGCGTTGATTTTTTGCGTAGATCTTACATATTTAGCGTTAATTTTAGAGTAGATCTTAAGTATTTAGTGCTGAATTTAGCGTAGATCTTACATAATTTCAACGCATTCAACGCCAATCTTACATATTTAGCGTTGAATTTTAGCGTAGATCTTACATATTTAACGTTGAAATTAAAGTAGATCTTACATAATTTCAACGCATTCAACGGCCGTGTTACATATCTTGTGTTGAAATTTGGCGTAGATCTTACATATTTAGCGTTGAATTTTAGCGTAGATCTTACATAAATTCAACGCCTTCAACGCCAATCTTACATATTTAGCGTTGAGTTTTTTCAACTCTATTTCAGACCACTATACGATTTCAAATTTGTTCAAGTTATTTTTGTTCAAAGTCAATTTTTTCACTTTTTTGACCCCTATACTTCACAGGTGAGAAAAGCGAAGTCAGCAAAAAAACACTTTTTAGTGCTCTTTCAAAGTGCAAAATCCAATTCAGACCAAATAACGATTTCAATTATTTCAAGTTTTTTTTCAAAAAACTAATTTTTTTACTGTCTCGACACCCTATACTGCACAGGTGAGAAAAGTGAAGTCAGCAAAAAAAACATTTTTTAGCGCTCTTTTATAGTGCAAAATCCATTTCAGATGATTGTACGGTTTCAAAACTTTTTCAAGTTTTTTTTTCGAAAAATCATTTTTTCTCACTGTTTCGAACCATAAACTGCAAAGGTGAGAAACATGAAGGCAGAAATAATCATTTTTTAGTGCTCTTTTATAGTGCAAATTCCAATACAGACCATTTTACGATTTCAAATTTTTCAATTTTTTTCGAAATAGTAATTTTTTACTGTTTCGACCCCCTATACTGCACAAGTGAGAAAAATGAAGTCAGCAAAATATAACCTTTGAGTGCTCTCTTACGGTGCAAAAACCATTTATGACCATTTTAGGAATTCAAAACTTTTTTGGAAACTTTTTCATTTAAATTTTTTCCAGTACGCCTCACATGGTAAATGCGTTGAATACGTTGAATTATGTAAGATATACGCTGAATTCAACGAAATATATGCAAGTTGTACGCTAAATTCAACGCATAATATGTAAGATCAACGCTTTATAAGGATTGAGACTCTTAAGGAAACCAAGGTACTGTGGCACAATGGTAGAAGAGGCGACAAGCAAGCAAGAGGTTAGTAGTTCGAGTCCCATACGCAATTGGAGGTTAATAGTTCAAGTGAACGCTTTGATTTTTTGTAAGATCAACGCTAAGTTCAACGCAAAAATATGTAAGATCTGCGTTAAATTCGATGCTAATTCTGTAATATCTACGCTAAATTCTACGCTAAATATGTAAGATCTACGCTAAAATCAACGCAAAAATATGTAAGATCTACGCTAAATTCAAGGCTAAATATGTAAGATCAGCGGCAACTAGCGTTGACAAGTTGGAAAATTCACCGCCACTTCTTACATAATTTTGCGTGGAATTCGTTGAATTTTTGTCTTTAAATTCAACACATTCAACGCAATTTTATGTAAGAAAATTGCGGTGAGTTTTCCAAATTGTCAACGCTATTTGCTGCTGATCTTACATAATTTTGGCCAAATTCCTCGGCCCGCGGATGTTTTCGGGAAAGAGTAACTCTCAGGTTTTGGCCTTAAAGTCATCATTGGCAAATTCATGCTTTTCTTGCGTTCACAAGGTCATTGGGAACATGCTCCAAGAAGGAGGGCAGGGGTTGAAGATTATCCTGATCTGATATCCTTGAACCTATGTAAATGGAAATGAAAAATTTGTAAGGGCAATAACATTAAAGGGGGTGGACGTAGCCCATGTTGCCGAAGACCAGCGCGAAAAATTTGAACTAAAACTACGCAGAAAAAACCCGTGCGAGGCCGGCGACCGGATGCACGAACGAGCTGTAAGCCGTTTTTACTTTGGCAACTCGTACTTAACCATCTTGTCCAGGGGATGTTTCCACAACTCTTCCAAGAGGCCAAATTCTTCTCAAACTTTCAGCGGAGTCTGGCTGTTGTCTGTCCATTTACGTCTCTTGAGTAATGTCGACAGGTACTCTTTAATCAAACGCCGCCACACGTGGTTCATCAACTGCTGAACAAGCTTCCAATTCTTGAAACTAGCTGGCTGTTGATCTCGAAAGTTTCCAGGTGGCATGACTGTACGGGCGTTGAATGAGGAAGTGGTTAAAAGTGAGTGGATGTTCGTTTTCAGGCTGACCGGCAACGTTTGTCAAGGGTCTGGAATACAAGATTACTTCAACTTCAACCTTTATTGTCTCAAAGATGGCGAAGGAGAGACGGTAAGATCCTAGAACGATCAAGAGTGTCCTCTTGACGCTCTGAATCACTCGCTCCCACACGCCACCGAAATGAGGGCCGTACGGTGGATTAAATTTCCATGTGGTTTTGACTGCAGCTAGGGCTTTATAAACCTTGTCTCCGTCTAAAGCCTTAACCGGATTCTTCAGCACTTCGGAGGCGCCGACAAATGATTTTCCGTTATCACTGTACAACAAAATATGTTGGCATCTTCGGCAAGTGAATCGTCGATATGCACTGAGGAAGGTATCTGTATTTAAATCTGGACATGTTTCCAAATGGACTGCTCACGTAACGAGGCATGTAAAAATAAGTCCATAATGTTTCTCGATTTTGCTTTGTTTGTCTTCAATACAAAACGGACCAAAAAAGTGTTGGCAAACGGAAATTTGGTATCTTCTGTGGCAAAGCGAAATGAGGGAAGTGGGGCTTTTATTGGTTGTATTTTCTTAGTGTCAAAACGGCGACACAGAAAACATCGGTATTTTATTGAAAGTAGTGTTTTTCGAAGTCCGATGACGTAGTAGCGTTGTTGTACAAATGCTTTGACCCATTCTGTTGCTTGATTAAAACAAATTCTGTGCGCATGTTCAAGGTATAAACTCGCGATCTTTTCCTTAGCGTCCAAGATTATTTGACATTTTTCGATCTCCAATTCTGTTGGAGCAAATAGGAGACGGCCACTAGATCGTAGAAGTCCGTTTCGGTCAATTATTGGATATAAGTTACTCAATTTATTCTTTGCGTCTAACTTTTGTGTTCTTTTTAAAGCGTTGATTGTTGAAGAGAAAGCATTGTTTTGAGACAACTTTAGCAGAAAATTTTGAGATAAACAAATATCATCTTTAGTGTATTGACTTTTGTTGGAACGATTCTTCTTAGCTCTGTAAATTAAAATGAAGACAGTCGCGAGGGTTAAAAGTAGCTTATTCTATGTTGAAAAGCGGTTCGGGTCTAGAACAGGTTTGATTGATGTTTTTGTATTTCTGGTTACGGCACCCACAGTTGAAATCTTTTTCATATCTTTCCAAGAACTTTCAATGTCTTGCAAAATTTGTGGTGCTGTAAGCCATTTTGAGGGGATTTCTGATGGCTCAAGGCCACGCGTTCCATGGTCGGCTGGACTATTATTAGTTGGGACATGATTCCACTCATCAGATTTAGTTGTGTTCTTAATTTTTTCGAGTCGATCCTTAGTTGTTTCTTAGTTGAGCTGATCCAATCTAAGAGAACACAACTATCGGTCTACAAGTAGACTTTTCAAATATTAATGTCATTTCGGTTTGAATCAATGTGCGGAGAAGTGTACCTAAAACGGCAGCTTCGAGTTCTATTTTTGGCACACTAATTTGTTTAATTGGTACAACATTGCGTTTTTCCAAACAGAAAAGATGTTTGAAAGATTTCGTCATATTTTTGGTTGCGAATGTAAGCAACTGCTGCCAATGCAACAGTTGAGGCAACAACAAAGACATGAAGCTGGTGATTGTTTTCCTGATTCGTTGAGGTGTTTAACTATCTGGGGATTTCGATATCAGGCATTGCAAAGTAACTATCGAGCACTTTTTGTAGGTTGGAATTTAGTTCTGCGGGAAGTGGTTCATCCCATTTCTTGCCTAGCTTCCAGACTTGTTGTAAAAGCATTTTGATTCTAATTGTGAGCGGGGACAAAATTCCTAGGGATCGAAAATGGTTGATACCTAGCTGAACATTTTTCTTTGTGTGAACTCAATTGCATTTCGGGGAAACTCTTCTAATAACTTCAATAGAAAACAGTCACTTCTGGTGTTCCATTTCCGACCGAGGACCCTGTTGATCTCTTTCTGTTCATCTCGATCTTCTTGCTCAATGAACCTTAGGGCTTTAGGTTTATTTGACACAAATTTTGTCAAGCGAGAGCCACCTTTATGAAGGCAATTTTTAGTCTGGTTAATGGTTTCAATTGTTTCTTCTATAGACGGCAAAGAATGGATATAGTCGTCCATATGAAAATGGTTTTTTACTGCATTAACTGCTTTTGGAAATTCAATTTCATTATATTCTGCGCAACGGTTCAGCACAAAAATTGCACAATGTGGGGAGCAGGTTGCTCTAAAAATTAATCTGGTGAACTGGTATTGGTTAACCATCTCTTCATTGGGCCAGAGAAAGTGTAGTGCAGATTGGTCCTCATGCCTTATTGCTATATGCATGAACATGCCTTCAATATCAGAGAGAATGACAACTGGGTTTTCACGAAATCTCAGAAAAATTACTACCAAGTTGTTTAGAAAATCTGGTCCTGTGATCAAATTGGAGTTCAAAGATTGGCCTCTAAACTTGGCCGCAGAATTTGCTACTCTGCGCTCTTTTCCGGGCTTACTTGGATTAACCACCGGGTGATGAAGCAAATACCAAATTTTCTCGGGTTCTGGCTGCTGCATTTCAACTGTCTTGACATAAAAATTTTGAAGATCTGTTGTGAGAGTTCGCTCATACACCTCTTTCTATTGGATGTCATTACTGAGTCGGTTCTGAAGACTTCTCAACTGGCTGAGAGCTGCGAAATAAATATTTTCAATGGTTTTTTTCCCAGGTAGTCCAATTTCGTACCTCTCACATTGTAGCTGATTGTCTTGTTCAATATGTCAAGGGCTTCCTTATCAACGGGAATCATAGATTCACTTTCGGGATGAGTTCCTTCGGCTTCGATTTTCCAGAACTGCTCAAGCAACTCATCGAGGGGCTAATCGTCATAGCTTTGTCGTGATACGTGGTACACGTAGTGTTTCTGCTGGTGAGATCGCTGTTTGGGTTGTTTTTGTGCTCTTTCATACTCTCCAGCTAGGGTCCGTCCAAGCCTCGTCTTTACGCCGAATGGCCGGTTTTTAGTTACCGGGTTGACTTCAATTGGATGTTTGAAAGCAAAAGTGTTTATTTTCAAAAGGGCACCGATTTTGCCTTCAGCTATTTCTGGAAAGTGCATGTGACGCAATTCTTTGAATGCATCGCAAAGCTGGTGGAGTTCAAATGTATTAGCTGGGGCTACATTTAATCAGGGAGTGCAATAAATGGTTGTTATTTGAAACTTTTGATTCAATTTTTTGTAGGGTGAAACTGTCACTGGTTCAGAAATTTTTGACAGTGGCATATCATGCTCTGTGTTAAGATACTGAATTGTAGTGGCTTCTTGATCTTCGCACGGAAGAGCAAGAAACTCTGTGATTTTGTCAAGTATGAAAGCAAATTGACTATCTTGATCGATCAGATCGTACGTATCGAAAGCAGCTTTCTAAGTTGAAGTTGTTCGAACCATTCTTTTGGTGTAGATTGTAGATGATTTGCGCTAAAATTTTGGTTGGAATTGTTCAAATTAGCGCGCTGAATTTGATTCTGATTTTTGTTTGCAAATGACTGTCCGTAGCGGCTCTTTTGTGATTTGGATGAGACGCTTGCGTTGCTGATACATCCTGGTTCATATTGCTGTTTGACTAGCTGATTTTCTTGGTTGGTGTCATTTGTACCTCTGGAATTGTTGGTGGCAAAAGCAGCTGGCAGTTGCTTGATAATTTTATCAGGGTCGTGCAGTGTTGTGTGATGGTATCCCATGCAAGTTTGGCAGCGTTTTGTTGATGGGCAGTTTTGCTTCATGTGTTTATTGCTAAAACAGTTCGAGCAAAGATTGCTCTTGCTTACAATGTCAAATCGCTGGCTTGGGCTACATTTTCGGTAATCGGGACAGGAGGCTGGTATATGGTTTCCACTACATTTTTCGCAAGAACGCTTTGATTGATTTGCGTTGTTCGGGGGTGGAAATGGCGGAGCGCTAGGTGCTTTCACAGTACTGCTACTGCTTATTGTTGTTGACTGATTTCGGTTAGTCGGCTGTGCTCGAAAGCCTAAACTTTGGGTACTTAAACTTCTTGCGTGATTGTCGCTGACGTTCAAAATCCCAGTATTATTAAAAATTGTTTCTACGAAGGTTATTTTGCTGGAAGTTTTTGCGGTTTGTCCTGTCATACATATGTGCTTGAACTTCTAACCATTTCTGAAATTCAACTAAAGTGTTTCGATGGTGTAACAGTGTGCTCTGTCCATTTGAGGAGGATGTTATACGGGACTTTTTCTTTAGCCTTCTTCAAACGTGTTGAGCTCTGTAGGTCCCCTGTGTATCTCATGTACTGAAAAGCTTGCACTAAACGCTTCAAGAACGAAGCAAAGGCTACACAAAATTGTTTCTTATAGTCATTAGTTGATTTCCAATTTTCCAATTGATTCATGAAGGCGTTCACTACTATTGTAGGATCACCGAAATATGACACGAGTTCGTTTAAAGCTGTGCTAAAATAAGCAGGATTACACGAATGAGCTTGGATAACATCTTTTGCTTTGCCAGTAACTGCATTTTGCAATTATGTGATACGATGTGTATCAGTAATACTGGTTTTGTTATGTACAAGGCAAAAAAAAGTTATTTATCCATTCGTGATTCTTCAATGGGTTGCCATTAAAATTTTGAATCAGAAGAGGTGATAACTTGATTGAGTGTTTACTTGTTGAATTCTGCCAATATAGAGCTGTGTTTGAGGTCCATGGTAAAGAATTGATTTCTAATGAAAGGTTTTTGAAACTTTCAATTTCAATTGCGATTTCATACGCTAAAAAATCTGATGTGAATGTGGAAATTGTTGCTTGGGTATTCGCTCTGCTGAAGGCAGTGCTTGTGTGGGAAACGATGAGATTGACGGAGCAATGGGAACGCTTTCTGTTAATGGTTTTGAACAGGTGGTTTGTTGAACACCGAATGGGTTGAGCGACTCAATGCCAACGGTTTTGACTGGTGACTGTGGCTGGAATTGAGTAAAGCTTCCAGGTCAAATTTTATTCTCTTTGTTTTTGAACTCCTGCCTATTATGCAACTGTAAAGAAGGTAAGTTAGAAATTTGAAAATTGTTTGGGTTTTGGCAGGAAATTTCAGAGAACTGATTAAAGTTTTTCATTGTGTTACTCAGTTCAAATGGTTGTTTTGTCTGGAGAGATCAAAATCTGGCCTCTGTGGGTTTTCTTGACCTTAATATATGACAGAACTGGGATTCATCAAGTGGGAATTATGTGTTCCTTGATATTTGGAATAACCCATGCTCATTGGTTGAAACGTTTGCTTCTGAAACAGTTCCTCGGCGATATCTCGAGAAAACTCAAAAAGTATTTTTTTACTGAAAATGATTATTATGGTTTTTCTGAGGAGAGTGGTTTTGAAATTTATTTTGCTTGCTTGCAAAATTAAGCGGCTAGATTGAATCATTGTTTGTTTTATGCTGCTGGTGGTCTCAGGTTGCGACGGTTGTCTCAGGTTTTGCAAGCTTTTTATCCGATTATTTCGCTTCTGTTCTGGAGTCGGCTGTATTATCAATGTTAATTTGTCTGAATAAATTTGCTGTACTCACTCCAATGGTAAGGGGATTATCATTGTTGCCATTTAAAAATTTTGACAACTTTGGTTCTGCTCTGTGGCATTCAGACAAAAACAGGGATGGTTTCTCCGATCTCGGTGGAAGAGGTTGTGTTTTGTTGGAGAACGATAAACGTTCTTGGCTGCTTGCTTCTGGAATCTCGCTCATAGATGGTGAGCATCTCCATGAGGTTGGACACCTGGCAGTCGTATGAGTTGTTACACTGACATCATCGCGTATCCTAGTTGAAGATTTGCTGAAGAGTTCATCGTCATCTAAACTGTCAATTTCGAGTTCAAATTTCTCTAGACGTGACAGAAAGTTTGAATATCGTTCAATGACAGATGACGTGCTGTTGGCGTTTGGACTTTCCTTTAACACGGCATCAAGTGCTGTTTTTAGTTCGTCGACGTTTGCTTTTGCCTTATTGATGAGCAGTGAGAGCGAACTGAAAGTCTCGCTGATCAATAGCAGAGTGTAAGAGGTCCAGATTGCTTTTCAAACTGAGCTCTGCAATTTTGAATTTATATAACGCGTACTGACAACTTTGACTGTTCTTCTTTCTCATCTTGCTCTTGTTGCTCTTTTTCGTACTAACAGGTAAAAAATGGCTTTGAAACCAGAGCGACGCAAATTTCAATGTTGAAAAACAATGTTTATGGCACTGTGACTCTAATCAGCCTGTGATACCTATGGATACATAAATATATATCAAAACTCTCACGTGTACTAAATTATAAATTAACCTCTATTTTAATATTTATATCATGCATTTTATAACTAAGCTTATGATTACTTTTATTTTTCACATATAATTATATTCCCGCTAGTCTACTAATTTATTTCATAGTTTGTTCACACTATTTTATGTTAGTAATCATAATCTCGATTAATCTTCTGAGTACAAGTTGTCTCTGCAATCGCTCTTCAATTACACAAGATAAAACTAGTCTGGATTCGCCTTGCGATTCCATTTAGTAAATTCAGTAAAACGCACATAAATACGGATTTGCTCCGCGATTCCAGGGTAGACCTAAGACAGTGTATTTGCGATACTAAAACAATTCAATTAGCTACTCTCAGCTATAACATGGCGCAGCCAGAAATAAAGGAGAGTGGCAAATCTGCACTCGGAATTCAACCCTTTTGGGAGAAAGCAACTATAGAGCCCCCTCTTTGTTGGGAGTATTGGAGAACACAACTCAAACTGCGATTCTTGCTTGCGAAGGGATTGTAGTGGACCTTCTCTTGGCCGACCCTCCAGAGCATGTTGTTTTACCCCCTGAACCCGCTTACGAAGATGCGGTTGAAAATCCTACAGCACAATCGGAACGCGATCGACGTACCCGTAATGAACAAGCAAAGACGGCCTGGAAAAACCACTGCTTACGCATTGAAGCTATAGGCGTACTATGTGGAAACAGACCTTGGAAAATTTGCGATCGAAAAGCATCCTCATTGATGTACTTGAGTCTCAGAACAGAAGGACGACGAGTTGTTTTCAATTCAATAAATTCGACTGTTAATTTAGACGAAATTTCAACAAGGAATCTCTGGGATATCTTAAACAAAACTTTCATTCGAGTTCATAATACAACTTTTGATCGATATCTCTTTCTTACGCGAAAACAACAAAAGGGCGAACCAATTGAAAAATTCTACGGTCATCTCAAAGAACTTTCCGAAAACTGTGACCTGGGAGAAAAGGGAGATACCATTAACAGAGATGTTTTTATTGCAAATAGGCAAAATGAAGATATTCGAAAAGAGCTTCTAAAAGAAACGGTGGAACCCGATAAAAGTTTGGCAATCGCAATAAACATTGAAATGGGCACCCTTAATCAACTTAAAATGAATGCACGTAAATCCGAACTCAATTCCACTGTCAATGAAGTACAACGGATGCGCATCGCGAATGCTACCCCCTTTTCAAATATGAACACCACTGCCCGGAAAAAGCCTACACCTTGCCATTTTTGTGGAATGAATTGGACTTCGGAACATCGTAATAAATGTCCTGCACGTGGAAAGAAATGCCATGACTGTGGCATTGAAAATCACTTCGCAAAGGTCTGCCGGAAACCCAAGGGTCCTAGTTCATATCCAAAACCCAAACCACGGGTTAAAAATGTCGAAAAAGATGATCAGACTGATGATGTTAATCAAATTTTGGTTTATTTTGTTCCTGATTTGGAATCAAACTACTCATCGGATGAAGATAATTGTGTTGCATCAGTATCTTCAGCAGATTCTACAACTCCTATAGAAGCAATCAATCTCCCTGTGGTACTCGGAAATGCAGCAACAAATGTTTTGGTGAACTCGGGTAGTGCTTGCAACGCCGGCAAATTCTATCATCTCCCAAGACTCAAATTCGAAGTGGATACGTGAGGCAACTCCCGAACAATTGAAAACTTTCTTTAATGAACTCATTCAAACGCTAGAAATTCTACAAACGTCCATTCAAAGTAACAATTGGTACGCGAATCCAATTGAATTTCAAGTAGTGACGACAGATGCTCATCGTTCGCTATTGGGTACAGATTTGTTCCCTGCCCTCGGACTTTCAATTCCGCAATCTAATAGCCCGAAGACAGTTAATCAGGTAGAACAAGAACATGTCCAATCAAAAAACAAATTGCAACCGATTTTCCTGATTTAATCTCCAGAACTGGTAAGTCAAAATTACATACAGTTCGCTCAAAATTTCATAAACATTATACCCCATCAACCCAAAAAGGTCGTCGTGTTCCTATAAACTTGTCACACAAAGTATCCGATGAATTGAAGAAACTCTCGGACCAGGGACATATCGAAAAGTTACAGGAATGCTCCGATAAAAACTTTATTTCCCCAATCGTAATCACGGTTAAGAAGGACAAATCGGTTAAATTAGCTCTTGATTCAAACGTTTTGAATAAAGCAATTCATAAAAATAAGTATCAATTGACGAACATAGATAGACTTATCGATTCCATTTCACAACACATCAACGATTCCAATCAAGGTGATAATGTTCATTTTTCAACAATTGATTTAAAATATGCGTATAGCCAACTAAAATTACATCCGGATACCTCTCGCCATTGTAATTTCAATATTATTTGTGGTGACTCGACTGGTACGTATCGTTTTAAAACGGGGTTTTACGGTCTTACGGATATGCCGGCAGAGTTTCAAAAGGCCATGGATTACACATTTGTTGGTTTGACTAAAACATATTGTTTCCTTGACGACATAATTGTAGTTAGCAGAGGTAGTAAGGAATCGCATATCAAATACTTCTATAAATCTTTACAAAAACTTGACGCCCATAATCTCCGAATAAACTTAAGCAAATGTCATTTTGCAAAACACCAGATAAACTGGCTTGGTTTCACATTCTCCAAAAATGGTGTTAAACCTATAGAATCGATAACAGCAGCAATAGCAGAAATCAAGGCTCCAAAAACATTAAAACAACTACGGTCATTCTACATTGAAACAAGTACGGCCAACTACGGTCATTCAACTACGGTGTTCATCATTTAAGCAAATTTATTCCCAATCTGGCAAAAATTTGTCACCCCCTTCGGCCTTTTTTAAAGAAAATTGAAAATTTATTTGGACTTAAATATACCAAACTCATTTTGAACATATTAAAACTGCAATTGCAAATGCTACGGAAAACACTCATTTCAATCCGACCTTGGAAACGCGAGTCAAATGCGATGCATCTCGTCAAGCTCTAGGCGCAGCACTTGAGCAATTGGATTGTGAGGGGTGGAAAACAGTGGCTTTTGCATCTCGTTTACTTAATAGCAATGACGAACGTTACAGTATCAGTGAACTAGAATTGCTTGGCGTGGTTTGGGCCATCGAATATTTTAAATATTATCTTTTTGGAAAAAATTTTACAGTTTTGACAGATCATAGAGCTCTCCTTTCAGTTTTAAAATCTCATCGTTCAAATAAATCCTATAATAGTCGATTAACACGGTGGATTAATAGTTTGTTACCCTTTGACTTTAATATAGAATATACGCCTGGCACTAGAATGGGATTAGTTGATTATATTTCGCGTCGACCAAATCAGAAAGCAAAAAGCATCACTCAATATGATGAGAAATTTATGGTAGCTACAATTTCCCGCATTCGCGACGCAATTCCAATTTTATTTATTCACTCAAATAAAATTCCATTCCAATAGCAGCACAATACCAGAAAAAGTCAATTACAAGTAAACAAAACGCGCGTCCACTCTTGCAAAGTTGCTAAAAGTAGCGCACATACTCCAAATGCCTCAAATAACTCACTCAGTACCACAGCAAAAGTAAATGATTACAATCCAAAATTCATTTCAGGCTTTAATTGTCACGCAAAACAGTTGCTCAAAATTAATACTGAACCCACTTCGCAAATCCAGTCACAAAATTCAAAGTTCAATTCCGCCTTTAATCCTGATAATAAAGTAAATCATACCGCAATGTCTGCTAATGAGTCGTCTCAAATCAACCACTCAGCCTCCCCGCAAACTCCCCGAGTAACATTCAGAACTCAATCGACGCCGAATACGAACACAAGTTCGAGCATCAACAATACTCAGACCTCTTCATCACCAGAAAACCGAGACATCGAACTTTCCCGAGAAGAGATCTTCGAAAACAATTCGAATCAGCTCTTCACAAAGTCCTTCCTCGCAGTCCTTACCAGCAAGGATTCCGTCTTAAAGAAAATCCGGGATTGTGTGACGCAAGATGACGAGGCTAGATGTAAAGAGGTCAGCGCATATATTCACTCTTTCTGGAAGGACCTCCACATAAAATCTCGGTTGTTTTTGCATCGACGAACGCTTCGCGATTCCAAACTCGAATAAAAATGCCGTAATCGATTCGATTCATATGACACACCCCAGTAGCTGGGAATGATCTCCTCATCCCAATATGCATAGTGGCCCTACATGCACAAGGAAATCCTCGCTAAAACTTCTGATTGTGTCCCATGTACAGATATTGGTAAGAATCTCAAACCTATTATTCCTAAATCTAAATGGCATCCGCATAAACTATGTCAAGAACCTAATGAGGAAATTCAAGATGACTTTGGGGGTCCGATATTGAATGAAAAAGATAAATAAATCTACTTTCTCACATGTATCAATCGTTATTCAAAATATCCTACAGTTGAAATTTTTGAAAAAGGCTAATGGGACAAATGTAGTTAAATTTCTACGTGCATATGCATTTAATAATGGAATTCCACGGGCAATACGTTTAGACCAAGCAACCTGTTTAGTAGGTAAACAAGTCACAAATTACTGCAATGAAAATAATATTAACATTCTCGACGCTCCTGTAGGCGATCATAGGGCTATTGGATTAGTGGGGCGAATGATCCAAACAATAAAACAGCGTCTCTCCTGTATGAAAGCTGAAATTAAAGAAACATTTTCTAATTCCATTGCAATTAAGCAGATTATTTCAGACCTCCGTTTAACAAAGCAGAAAACTTCAAAGATAACACCGTTTGGAACTCATTTTGGTTGTCCTGCAAATACTCCTTTGAAGAATATTAGTACTGTTCCATCAAGTTTAAATCTATCTTATGAAAAAATTATCGACCACTATTTAGATGCTGATACGGTCCCCGCAGAAGATTTCCTTGACGAGACTGGATGGATCAATCCCTATAGAAGTGACCTGAAAATTGAGAAAAGTATGTGTCGAGCACAACAAAACACAGGTCGCCGCTATCGTGACTCTGGTAACAAGGAATTGCGATTCACAATTCACCCGAAAATTTCCAACCTAGTTCCCAGGACTGAGGCAATGTTGAACGTTAAACTTGCCCGAAAACTGCCGAACAAGAGGAGAGCGAATTGACAACTCGCTGGTCTGTATGAAGTTCTTAAACCCGGATCCAACGTCACCAAATCCTCCCCAACAACAACTATCAGTAACGAGCCGGGACGAGCACCCGTAAAAAATAGGGACAGTGACCTTAAAAATTTTGGCACAAAAGCTGAGCAAGCAACTAATCTGTGGACATATGCGCAACGTCGACCAGCACCATATGAACAAACCACAGAAACAAAGATAGCTAAACACATCAATGACCTGAAAAGACAGAAGAGGGGAGAAATTAAAATCCGTCATCGTCAGCGAGACACCACGTCAGTAGTCTCGTCCGTCAACTCAAATGTAACCCGTGCCTTAACAGTTCGTAAACCCTTCAAAACCTCAACCTAAACGTCGCCGAAATACAGCCTCCCTGAACGAGCCTAGTGAAAGTGTATCCCATGATCAACCCGGAACCTCATCAGTACCCACTCCGCCAGTACCAAAACATCATGAACAACCTGGATCGTCACTGTTATCCGACTCTCGAACGCAGAATGAAGGACGGAAGCGTAAACGGCCTCAATCTTATTGCTTTTCGGAGGCAGACATTTCACCAACCAGCTCATTGGCTTCATCTAGCTCATCAAAGACAAAGAAACGGAAAACTAAAAAAACAAGATAAGAAAAGTTCAGCAACCGAAGAATGGGTTGTGGCATTAATTCAAAATGCAGAACAATCCCGAGTTCCATCTCCATCAAGGCCTGATATACAGATTGGACAAGTATCACCACCCGATTCTCGAATCCGATATTATGAACACGAGCAAGAAAGAGAAATGTCAGTATGGGATGCCGAGAATGAACTTTAATGCAAACTGATAAAACTCTCAAACTGTCAAAAACTACTTCATTTAATTTAGGTCATGTATTCTCTCTGCGAATCCAATCTATTGTGTGCGTGCTAATTTATTTGTTAAATTAATTCTTCATTTCCATATTCATAATTCTTTATTGTATTCGCTCTGCGAATCCCGTTTTAGTTGTGTTTTCAAATTTAAATTGTTGCATTTGCCTCTCAATCTCAATAATACAGTATCCAATGGCATATCCGATGTTTGTGCATTAAATTTCTTAATTTGAATTTGCTCTACAAATGCATAAAATTATGCTTTTTCGTTTACTTTATCTTAACATTCGTGGTGCTTTTCCACTTAATTTTTATGCCATTCGTAATGTTCGTTCTCTTGCATACGTTTAATTTATTTGAGTTGTTGTTTCTAAAAATTGTAATTACATTTCAATTTTTTCCTGTCATGGAGGAATTGTGATACCTATGGATACATCAATATATATCGAAACTCTTACGTGTACTAAATTATAAATTACCCTCTAATTTAAAATTTATATCATGCATTTTATAACTAAGCTTATGATTACTTTTATTTTTCACATATAATTATATTCCCGCTTGTCTACTAATTTATTTCATAGTTTGTTCACACTATTTTATGTTAGTAATTTTCGTCTCGATTAATCTTCTGAATTCAAGTTGTCTCTGCAATCGCTCTTCAATTACACAAGATAAAACTAGTCTGGATTCGCCTTGCGATTCCATTTAGTAAATTCAGTAAAACGCACATAAATACGGATTTGCTCCGCGATTGCACCGTAGACTTAAGACAGTGTATTTGCGATACTAGTACAATTCAATTAACTACTCTCAGCTATAACACAGCCCCAGATTTTTTGTTGTTGAAAAATACGACGCAACTTTTCTGAAAAAAAAGAATCCTAGCTACTGTTTTTTTGTTATGCTAAATCTAGCTAATTTTATCTCTAAAAAAATAAAAACAACCATTTGCGCGTACTTGTTTCGTTATTACAATAAACACGACCAAATAACGTCAAGAAAACGTTTTTTGAATTTTCAGAGTCAAAGATGCAATTTTGCCAAATTCTAGTTGCCTCTTTGTTAAAATGCAAAATCCAAAAACTAACTTTAAAATTTGTTTTATAGCAAACTGAGGGGGCCCAGTCAATGGGTTTTTTGGAATTATTAAACAGTTTTCATTAAAACGTCAGAATAACGTTTTTTGATTTTTGTCTCTCAAGAAAGCACTTTTGCGTTTTTTTTTCGCTTTTCGAACAAAAATTTTACATAAAAAACAACTCAACCTAAAAAAAATCAAATCAACGTCCAACTGAAGTGTTCTTTACAACCAGTAATTTTACTGTCATGTCGATTTTTTGCGACAAATCCAAAAAATCTTTTTAAATTTTTCCGATGCAAAAAACGCTATATCGTTTTTTCGTGCAATTTGTGTGTTTTTATTTTGCTAAGTGCGGCAGGTAGTTTCTCACGGCTATTTCTTTCATAAATAATCCACAAAAGCTCGTTGGGGGACAATTTTCTTGTTTTTTGAGATTTTTTGCAAAAAAACTTTTAAGTTTTTTTGGATACGTCTAACCGTGGACGGGACTTCTGAGATGACGTCTGGAACCTCGAGTGATCATCTCTTGGTGACGTCTGCAACCAAAAAAAGTCAACCCTTCTTGATCGGGTGACGTCAGGAACCCTTGCAAAAAAAATCTCCTCGTCTTTGGTGACGTCTGAGACCAAAAAAATCGTCTTGGGGGGTTTTCTTGCTGTTTTTTCTTCGTCATGATTGCCGAGTCGAAAATTTATCTGTAACTCAGTATTGGTCTAAGAACCCATTGAATTGTCGTCAAATGGAGGTGTTGCGTGACTGGGTAACTGGTGGTCAGGTAGGTCCTTTTGTTCGGACACTTTGTACGGTTTCTTTGTCTCTTTGTCTTGGGGGGGGGGGGTGATGTCACCCTCCTTGTTTAAAAAATTCTGTTTTAGAGGGTAGACTATGTTTCTTAATCACGGAGGTAGGTCTCCAATTTATGTAATGAAACATATATTCTAGACTTTTGGATGCTCTTATTTGGTTGCAACTTCTTGTCAAATGTTTTCGGGAATGAGCATCTCTCAGGTTTTGGCGGTAAAGTAATAATCGGCAAATTTCATGCTTTTCTTGAGTTCACAAGGTCATTAGGAACACTATGAAATAATAAAAAAACAGTTGGGGGCAACGGTGGGAGGGGACCAGCTTTTAACAACCGCCCTTTACAGCATAATTACAAGTCTCTAAAACAGTGTTTGAATAGCATACTTGGAGACCAGTGAGCTGAAAGCCTCTAAGAGAACTTGATACCCGCTGGGCGCTACCAGTTTATCACGTTTTTGAGAAAGAAAAGTCAAATGGGTTAGACGAAAGATCGGTCGAGCGAAAAATCAGGACTAAAAGAATTGCTACAAACTTCATTTGAGATCAATTAATAATTGATAGATCTCCAAATTATCCTAAAACCCATTGAAATTACCGCGAAAACTTCTCAAAACTGTCAAACAGCCCTAATATCAAAACTATAACCCATTGACACATTTCATCTAACGAATTCATCTAGTAAAACAAAAAATGCTCAAAAGTTTTGCCCGTGAACAAAAAAAATTTCTAGCTAGGTGAAAACTTTTTCACGCCTCAATTTTCAACACAAAACAACTTAAGAACAAGAACATGAACATATTTTTGCGCTCTACACTATGGTACCAAAAAGCTACGAACAGTATGATTTCTGCTTTCAAAGCATGATTCGTGCTTCATAAGCATGATTTGCGCTAAGGCGTGAACAAAGTGTGAAATTTAGAAGCGCACATGATGCATACAAACGATACTTGATAACAGTTTCGAGGCCCAAAACACGAACGGAAGACCCACAAATTTGCCAAAAAACAGAAAAAAGTTAGTTTGAAGAAGAAAAGCAAGTGTTTTTGTTCCAAATGGTGTACCAATATGTTCAAGAAGCCGTTCTCTTTCTGGCAATATGATGCTTTTTCTGATGAAACAACGGTGCACATGGAATTGTTAGTTTTTTTGAAGAAATGGAACAAGATTTCTTGAAAAAAACACGAAAAATTTGTGTTCGGACAAACGATCACTTATGTTTTGGGGTGCAATACGATCAGATGTTCAGAAATTGCCTAATAAGCGTCCAAACAAGCTAAATGCTGCTGGTCATATGGAAATTTTCAAAAAATTACCAAAAAATGCATTTCCTGACAATATCTTTCAACAAGATAATGCTCCTGTGCATAAATCGAAGATTATCGGCGTTTCTATTCTTGCTTCAAATAACTTCAAAGAAACGGAATAAAAAAGATTCCACCTAATATTCCCCTTCGAGTAGAAAAAAAGTCAGCGGCAGAATACGATTCAATTTCTTTCAAAAAAACTAAGAGGAAGCCAGCAATAGTTCGCTATAGCAGCTAATAAAAAGCTTCGAAGCAGTGATGTAAAAGCATTTACGGATACTTAGCCAATTTTTCTTAATCTAAGAGAAGCTAAGAGGCACCATTTGATTTAACCGGCCAAAAATCATCTCATATTGAGTGTGCACAGTTGTGAGCAATTCCTCTAGAGGGCGACCTAATAGTGCCATCAAATGAAGTGATGAAGAAAAACTCTAATAAATAAATCTAAACAGTAGACGATAGATGGTCACAGTAGGACTTCCACTTGTGTAGAGGTGACAACTCAGCAGACACGACTAACGTCAAATAGAATCGAGAAAAGGAATTAACAGCTGGCAATGTTCCATTTATAACAACTCTGTTCCCTTACAGCCCAACTTAGCATCTCTTAAGTCGTGCTCTATTTAACTACGAATGGGTATGCATGAATCCACCAATTTTAGTGGAGGAGGCTGCTGTTTATTGTTTCCATGTTGATTTACCCAAATAGCCTCATGGCGGCCAGAAAAACAAATTATAACATAGTGTTAATAAGGTAGGTGCAAAAATAAAAAGAGTCGTTGAAGAATAATTTATTTGTTGTTTGTTGCACTTCAATTCTTCAAGTTAAAATGTTTGGCTGAGTTATTTAGTGAGATAGCTTAAGCAGCAAGTATTATATGTTAGAATAGTTCAAAATAAATCAATTTGCAGTATTCATTTCTACGACACATGAAAACAAAATATAGTTTGAGAAAACAGCTACAATGAGTTAACTGCGCATTTTTACTGACAGTAGATATTTACTCTAAGAAGATAATTTGTTCATATTTACATAGTTAGAACAGATTTACATGTTTACAGCTAAGGTTTTTTGGCATCCTTATGGCATAGTTTTTAGCTAAACGAGAGCGTAGTTAGAGTCTAGTACAAAACCATTCAATTTCTTTCAAATGAAATATCAAAGTAACTTGAACTTCTTATGAGAGCTGTGATGAACGAATATAAGATTCCTTTCGAAATACTTCAAACGTCTATTATGATGACGTTACAGACATCTTGGGAAATTGAATGACCAAAATAAGTGAAAATAAATGTGACTGCAGATGTTTGAACTATTTAGTTCAAATGGCTATTTTTAGGAGCATTTACAAACTAAAGCATTATATATGGATGTGAAAATATACAGCGCGCATTTTACAGGGAAGACAGCTCTACAATGGAATAAAGTGCGTCTCGGAACTGAAAACTTTCGTAGGTTGAAGTTTTCGCGTTTAATTCAACAGAAAATTAGAACTAATTTGGGTCTTTCTAGCCTCCCTCGCGAAATAATATCTCGCATAAGGGTATATTTATTATATTTGGAGATGGGGGCTATAGTAAACTTGAGTGGCGGGCTATTATGCGAAAAGATCCCAAACTAACGTTTGTTGCTTCGAGTTCACTGGTCTCAAACAAAGGAATTAAAAGGCAGAGTATCGTTAGCAACTATCTCTCCAAACAAGCAGCAGTAAATACCGAATCAGTCAAACGAAATTTTGAGAAAGCAAAATTAATAGAAGCAAGCGGGAAATTATTTTTTTTTTGCTGAAAGTCTCGATTAATTGCAACTTAGTTGAAATTTTCCGCAACATTTCTAATTTTGCATAGCATGCTTTTAGTACCTGATTAAAATCAGTGAACATCTTAATATGAATACATTAGTGAAACAAGCACCAGATGAGTTCTGTCATAGTTCGGGCTAACATTAGTGTTCCTTGATAACGAGTGGGGTGAGAGTTATGGCTTTATGATTCTATGGGTAAGCGTGACTCTCTCTATGGTGCCTGGTAGTCAATATGAGCCAATTTGTACACTTCATGACAGAATGGGACATAGTCTACTAGTGGCATCCCCCCTCCCGGCTGTGCTCTGTTGAGGAATTTGTTGAACAGGATACTGTAGTCTCTCTCTGTCATGTATCCACCCAAATTCAACTGTTCGTTCAGCACTCTCTTGAACTGTTCACGTGTCACTGTGCCCTTGTTGTGTTTGTCAAAGTCACGGAACGGAGGGAACAACTGCATACGGGTCGGCAACACCTAGGATTACAACATGAATGAAAAAAGAGAAGAACTGTTTTCAATATTATTAAGAACTAGAGTGACCCTCGATTTTGTGTATCTCCTCACTGGGGGGGTAAGAAACCATATTTTGCTCTGCCTTCTCCGAGACTAAACTCCTTCACTTTTGGATCTTTGACTCTTGTTCTTTGATTTATATTTACGTATATATGCTCAAAATACAGACAACAAAGCAACTGAGCATGAAAAATTAGGCGGCAATAAGAAACATTGTCGGAGCTTATTTGAGTTCGAGAGCAATCTTATTAGGTCGCCCAATCTTGTTTCGTCAATACATAATAGTCAGGAAAAAACAGACAAAAACGAAAATCTGGAATTATATGAAAAAAGGCGACTCGGTAATGTGCAATTGCACATAAGGTTCCGACCCGGCTCATCCACAATTTTGGCATGATTGTCAACCAAATGAGGAACATGGAAAAACCCAAAAATTCAAGTATTTTTTTAAATTGGTGTATGAACGAAAAGATAGCCTCCAAAGCAAATAAATCAGTGGTGGAGTGAATAATGGTGCATTAGAATGATGAGATGTGCAAGTATTAACAAAGCGAGACAGCGCGAAGAGCAAAATCAAACAACAACAACAACAACAATTAATTATATCAAAAAAATCATGTCCGTTTTAAAAATACAAAAATTAATAACAAAGTCAAAATAGCGTCAGATAAACCTGATGTTAAACAAAATAACTTTTAATTCACCAGAAAAGATATGGGACTACTAAAAAAAAGGCTTGGTAACAATTAGACAATAAAGAACAAAAACAGTAAAGTTGTAAAACTCGCTTATTTTTTAAAAAAAAAAAACAATTAATTTCAAAGTAATGAAAACCATTAGAAATCAACTAAAATATCCCTTAGGTGTAACCATACGAATTCTTCTATAGAAGCAATTAAGAACTGCCGGTATTCAATTTTTTATGCGGTTACAAAAAGAACAACAAATAAACAACAAACAAAAAATCAATTAAAACTCGGCAGAAAACGCTGTCGAAACCGTAAAGCCATACTATGGCCATCAAAATA
The DNA here is from genome assembly GCF_964194025.1 of Convolutriloba macropyga. Taxonomy (NCBI): domain Eukaryota; kingdom Metazoa; phylum Xenacoelomorpha; order Acoela; family Convolutidae; genus Convolutriloba; species Convolutriloba macropyga. The sequence goes on from NC_134480.1 coordinate 46,957,107, forward strand.
TGTTTGATTGCACTTTCTGCGAGCACCAATAATGTAATATGTAACCTCTCATTAATGAAGCTAGCTAACAACTAGATAGAAATGAAAAAATGCAAAATTGAGTAACACTTTAATTTTTTTTCGAAAAAAATATCTCCTAAGACGTGAACGCCATTAATTACAGAATGAAATACTTATATAGGTTCGTTTCTTCTTCCAAAGCAAGCCCCTGAGAATTGAAATTATCCAGAATACGTCTTAAGTCGACAAAAAGAACGTCAAACATGACAAAAATCAAAAATAAATTTACTTTGTTTCCGTGTCGAAGCCAGTAAAGTCAACGAATTCTTTAAAAACTTTAGATTGTGTGACACCAATCCCTCTTGAAACCTTCCTTTGACAACAATAATGTCATATTTGGCCTATAATTGACGACACTAGATAACAAACAGACGATAAAAGGAGCAAAATAGCGAAGTTACAAAGTCTTTTTTTAATTTAAAAAACAATTGTTTTCAGAGTCATGAAAGCCATCAGCTATCTACTATGTTTCATTAAAAACCAATGAAACCGGGTCATTCTACTGGAATTTTCATACGACTAAAAAGACAAAGTAAAAAGTACAGTTAAAGACAAAATTTTAAAAAATTCAAAAAAATTCTTCGAGAAAGTAGTGTCAAAGCCGTTAAAATCATAATCTATGTCTCCAGGGATTTTAATATTATCAATTGTATCTTACTTTGAAAGCCAATAATGTGATATACGAACTGTCAGAAACGTGATAATGTGACAAAACTAGAAAACGTGAAAAATGGGCAAATACCGAAAAAAAATTGAAATCTAGTAATATCAAAGCCAGAAAACAATAATTTAGGGCGCAAAACCGCAATAAATATTGAATTTGATTTCTTTAGAGGGAAAAAAGCATTCTTTCATTGCTGACAATAAGCTATAAGTCGACTAAATTAAGAGAAAAATAGAGGCAAAGTCATTTTATTTAAAAATCAAATACTTTTAAAAGTCAAAACAACCATAAGCTTTCAAGTAATCAACTAGATACAACAATGTGGAGCTCTTTAGGAATCCAATTGGACCCATCATTAGTGAGTTTTGGTTTGAAATGTTCTGTTATTTAATTAATGTAGAAAAGATAGATTTTTTTAAAAAAAAAAAAGACAGGCTGATTACAATCCGAATCATTTTTGGATTATACCAGTCCAAGATTGGTCCAAAACTAGCCCTGCTAATACTGTTTGTCCATTAGGAACACTTAATTTTTTAAATGTTCTAGATATTGATATTTTGTTAGTTAAAAACTCATGCTGCGTTTTGATAATCAACGAATAAATTTAGCAAAAAAACGGCAAAGTTTTAATTTCAGAGCACTCTCAAGGGAATTTGAAAAAGAAAAGCCCCATTTTGAGTCTAAAAAGACTGTATTAGTGGTGGCTGGGTCTGTACTTCCTGTAAATTTAATCAAACTGGACTAAAGAAACTTATTTCGCGCTGTTTTTGATGAAAAAGTCCTAATTTTGAAATATTTAGCCAGAATTTTTGACAAAAAAATTAATAAAAACAGCCTTCAACAAAGTTTTTTGTCTTAACAAATAAAAGTCAACAACAATTTTTAAAAAAAAATTAACAAATTTCAACAAAATTGGCGAAGTTTTAGTCAAAAATTCCGGAAAATGTGAATAAAATCTCACCGGAATTCACTCTATTTTCTCAAAATTTAAACCTCGATAACTCCCTGTAAAAAACTTGAAAATTAAAAAAAAATCTTTTTGATTCCGTATTCTGCGCTGGACAAGCTTTCTAATGATACCAATCTCAACTCTCAACGATGAATATATCGATCGACCAAAATTGACTGAACAAAAAAAACTCATTTGAGTATATAGTTCCTTCCCCCTTGTGATACCTATGTATACTTATATATCGAAACCTCTATGTGTACTTAATTATTTTATCCTCTATTTTTAATATTTATATCATGCGCTTATAACTTGAGTTATGACTTTTTATTATTCACGTATAAAAATATTCCCGCTAGTCTACTATATTATTTCATATGTTGTTCACAGTATTTTATTATAAGTAATCAGAATTTTCATTTAGTCAATCTGAATTCAAGTTGCTTCTGCAAACGCTCTTAATTTACTTAAGACAATTTAGCTGTGGATTCGCATCGCGATTCCAATAGATCAATTCTGTAAAACACACTTATTTAAGGATTCGCTCTGCGATTCCCATTACACTTTTGAGATAGTGTATTTGCGACACACATCCAAGTCTGTTTGCAAAGCTTAAGTATAACATGGCGCAGTCAGCAATAAAAGACAGCGGCAAATCTCCACTCGGAATTCAACCCTTCTGGGAAAAGGCAACCCTAGAACCCCCACTTCGCTGGGAATATTGGAGGACGCAATTAAAACTTGCAATTCTTGCTCGGGAAGGAATTGAAGTGGACCTCCTCCTAGCTGACCCTCCAGCAAATGTTACCTTGCCTCCCGAACCAGCTTATGAAGACGCAGTTGACAACCCGACAGCACAATCAGAACGAGATCGACGTACCCGCAATGAACAGGCGAAAACAGCGTGGAAAAATCAGTGTCAACGCATTGAAGTGGTCGGCATCTTATGCGGAGACAAACCGTGGAAACTATGTGATCGGAAAGCCTCTTCATTGATGTACCTGAGTTTGGGAATGGAAGGGCGGCGCGTCTTCAATTCGAAAAATTCGACTATCAATCTCGAAGCAATCCCAACCAAAAACCTTTGGGATGTTTTGAATACAACCTTCATTCGGATTCATAATATAACTTTTGATCGGTATCTTTTTCTTACACGAAAACAACAAAAGGGAGAACCAATTGAGAAATTCTATGGACATCTCAAAGAACTTTCGGAAAATTGTGATCTAGGAGAAAAAGGAGATACTATCATCAGAGACGTTTTTATCGCAAACATGCAGAACGAAGATATCCAAAAAGAGCTTCTAAAAGAAACAGTAGACCCTGATAGAGCATTAGCAATAGCAATCACTATTGAAATGGGTACCCTCAATCAACTTAAAATGAATGCCAACAAAGCTGAATTACATTCAACCGTCAATCAAGTACAACGGATGCGCATTGCGAATGCTACTCCCTTTTCAACTATGAATACAACCGCACGGAAAAAGCCCACAACTTGTAACTTTTGTGGATCAAGTTGGACTCCTGAACACCGTAATAAATGTCCCGCTCGGGAAAGAGATGCAACAATTGTGGTATTGAAAACCATTTCGCCAAGGTTTGTCGTAAACCTAAAGATCCCAATTCGTACCCAAGACCTAAGCCACGAGTCAATAATGTCGAAAAAGATGACCAAGTTGAGGATGTCAATCAAATTTCGGCAGATTTTGACCCTGATTTGGAGTCAAACTGCTCATCAGATGAAGATAATTGTGTACCTGTAGTATCATCAACGGATCTCACTTCGATGACAGCAGTCAACCTTCCTGTAATATTTGGTAATACATCAACAAATGTTTTGGTGGATTCGGGCAGCGTATGCACAATAATAAACGAATCATTGGCAAATTCAATAATTTCCCACGACTCAAAATCGAAGTGGATACGCGAGGCGAATCCCAAACAATTGAAAACATTTTCAAACGAGCCTATTCATACGGTAGGCATTATTCAAACTTCAATTCAAAGCGGCAATTGGCACGCAAATCCAATTGAAATTCAAGTAGTGGCGGATGGTCATCGTTCACTGTTGGGTAGAGATTTGTTTCCCGCACTTGGACTCTCAATTCAACAATCAAATAATCAAATGATAATCAATCAGGTAGAACAACAATACTGTCCAATTAAAAAACAGATTGCAATCGATTTCCCTGATCTAATCTCCAGAATCGGTAAGTCCAAAGTACATACAGTTCGTTCAAAATTCCACAAAAACTATACCCCATCACACCAAAAAGGTCGCCGTGTCCCTATAAATCTGTTAGACAAAGTATCTGACGAGCTAAAGAAACTTAAAGAACAAGGACATATTGAAAAATTACAAGAATGTTCTGATAAAATCTTTATTTCTCCGATTGTAATTACAGTCGAGAAGGACAAATCTGTAAAATTAGCTCTTGATTCGAAAATTCTGAACAAAGCGATACACAAGAACAAATATCAAATGCCAAATATAGATAGTCTTATTGATTCAATTTCACAACATATTAATGACTCTAATCATGGGGAAAATGTTTATTTTTCAACAATTGACTTAAAATAAGCATATAGTCATTTAAATTTGCATCCGCATACCGCACGCCATTGTAATTTCAATATCATTTGCGGAGACGCAACCGGTACGTACCGTTTTAAGACGGGATTTTATGGATTTACAGATATGCCGGCAGAGTTTCAAAAGGCGATGGATTATACACTGGTTGGGTTGTCTCATACATAATGTTTTTTGGACGATATAATTGTGGTTAGCAAAGGTACCAAGGAATCGCACCTCAAATACGTTTACAATTGCCTGCAGAAACTCGAGGCCGATAACCTCAGAATTAATTTGAGCAAATGTCATTTTGCAAAACACCAGATAAATTGGCTTGTTTTCACATTCTCGCAAAGTGGTGTCAAACCCATAGAACCTAAAACAGTAGCAATTGCTGAAATCAAAGCTCCTAAGACATTGAAACAATTGCGTTCATTCCTAGGTAGTGTTCATCATTTAAGCAAATTTATTCCTAATCTTGCCAAAATATGTCATCCTCTTCGGTCTTTGTTGAAGAAAAATGAAAAATTTCTTTGGACCGAATATCATCAAACACATTTCGAACACATTAAAACTGTTATTGCAAATGCTACAGAAAATACCCATTTTAATCCAACACTGGAAACACGCATCAAATGCGATGCCTCTCGCCAAGGTTTAGGCGCTGCACTCGAACAACTAGATTGTGAAGGGTGGAAAACAGTTGCTTTTGCATCTCGCTTTCTTAATAGCAACGAAGAACGCTATAGTATAAACGAACTAGAATTGCTTGGGGTGGTTTGGGCTATCGAATATTTTAAACATTATTTATTTGGAAAGACTTTTACGGTTTTGACAGATCACAGAGCACTTCTTTCAGTTTTAAAATCTCAGCGCTCCAATAAATCTTATAATAGCAGATTAACACGTTGGATTGATCGTTTGTTACCATTTGATTTTATCATAGAGCATATTCCTGGTACCCGAATGGGTTTAGTTGATTATATTTCGCGCCAACCGAACCAGAAAGCAAAAAGCGTCACTCAATATGACGAGGAATTCATGGTAGCAACAATTTCCCGCATTCGCGACGCAATTACATCTTTATTTAGTCATTCAAATAAAATTTGAATATCTTTCCATAAGCGACCTTTCCATAAGCGACCCATAAACAGCAAAAACAAGTTACAAGTCAACCAGACGCGCGTCCACTCTTGCAAACCTGCTAAAATTAACCCGCATAACTCAAATGCCTCAAATAATTCATCCACTACTCGAGCACAAGTACGCAATTATAATTCAGCATTCATTTCTCAATTTAATTACCACGCAAATCACTTGCTTCAAAATAATACTGCACCCGCATCGCAAATCCAGCCTAAACATTTCAATTGCAATTTAACCGCAAAACTAGAAAATAAAATAAATCACATAACAATGTCAGCTAATGGATCATTGCAAACCAACCCTACAACTCCTCCGCATACCCCTAGAGTAGCATTTCGCACTCAACCAACCCCAATAACAACTACTAGTGCAAATCCCAACAAAAATACCCAGGCCTCATCATCACCTGAAACTCATGGTATTGAACTGTCCAGGGAGGAAGTTTTTGAGAGCAACCTAAATCAGCTCTTTACAAAATCGTTTCTAGCAGTCTTGACTAGCAAGGACGCAGTACTAAAGGAGATTAGAGATTGTGTTCTACAAGATGACGAGGCCCGATGCAAAGAAGTCAGCCCATACATTCACTCCTTTTGGAAGACTTTCATGTGCGGTCCGGTTGCTTGTGTGTCGACGAACGCGTCGCCATACCCAATTCAATAAAGGAGGCAGTAGTGGAATCACTACACATGACCCACCCCGGTAGTTGGGGGATGATTTCTCTATCCCAATATGCATGGTGGCCATATATGCATAGAGAAATTTTGGCTAAAGCATCGGATTGCGTTCCATGTACTGATATTGGTAAGAATTTAAAACCTATTATACCAAAATCTAAATGGTATCCACATAAGGCTTGCCAAGAACCAAATGAAGAAATTCAAATTGACTTTGGGGGTCCGATAACGAATGAAAAAGATGAAGACATTTATTTTTTGGCATGCATTGACCGTTATTCAAAGTATCCGACAGTTAGAATTTTTGAAAAAGCTAATGGGACAAATGTAGTAAAATTTCTCCGTAATTACGCCTATACATATGGAATTCCACGAACAATCCGTTTAGACCAAGCCACTTGTCTAGTAGGTAAACAAGTTACAAATTACTGTAATGAAAACAATATTGACATTCTCGACGCACCGGTCGGAGACCATAGAGCTATTGGATTAGTGGAGCGAATGATACAGACAATAAAATGACGGTTATCCTGCATGAAAGCTGAAAATAAAGATACATTCGCAACATCTAAAGCAATTAAACAAATTATTTCTGATTTACGTATAACAAAACAGAAAACAACAAAGATAACACCATTTGAAGCCCATTTCGGTCGTCCGGCAAATACTCCTTTAAGGAATATTAGCACTTCTCCTTCTAGTTTAAATTTAACTTATGAAAAAATTATTAACCACTATTTAGATGCCGATACAGTTCCTGTAGATGACTACCTTGATGACGCAGGATGGACCAACCCCGAAAGAAGCGATCTGGACATTGAAAAATCCATGAACAAGGCACAACAGGACGCAGGACTCCGCTATCGCGATTCGGACAATAAGGAATCGCGGTTCATTATTCATCCAAAAATCACGAACCCCATTCCTAGAACAGAAAAATCCTTAAATGTAAAGCTAGCGCGGAAACTACCTAACAAAAAGAGGGCCAAAAGACAGCTTGCCGGAATATATGAGGTTCTCAAACCAGGATCCTTTGTCACAAAATCTTCCCTTAGAACAACCATAATCAATGAGCCTGGACGATCTCCAGTGAAAGTTAGAGATAGTGATCTGGCAAAGTTCGGCACCAAAGCAGAAACGTCTACTAATCTCTGGGCATACACACAAAGACGTTCTGCACCTTATGAACAAACAACGGAGACAAAGATCGCCAAGCATAGTAATGATGTCAAGCGACAAAAGAGGGGAGAAATCAAGATTCGCCATCGCCATCGTGATACTACTTCCGTGGTCTCATCTGTGGACTCAAATGTCTCTCGAGCCCTCACAGTCCGTAAACCCGCTAAACCACAGCCCAAACGAAGTCGTCACACGGTTGCGTCAAATGAAAACGACAATGCAACAGCTTCGGAACAACCGCTCATATCGATAGTACCCGCCCCATCAACGTCCGCATCGTAAAATCCAGTAACGTCCTCCGCCTCACAAGAACAACAAGCAGCTCGAAAACGCAAACTGCCCCAATTTTACGGATTTGCAGATGCGGACATATCTCCAACCAGTTCGTTGGCATCATCCAGCTCGAAAAAATCGAAAAAGCGAAAATCGAAAAAAGAAAAGAAGGGCTCAACAAACGAAAATACAGTTGTCACACTGATTCAAAATGCGGAACAATCAAGAATTCCCTCCCCACCACGACCTGATATCCAAATTGGTCAAGCTTCTCCACCAGATTCAAGAGTTCGATATTATGAATATGAACAAGAACGGGAACTTTCTGTGTGGGATGCAGAAAATGAAATTTGAACAAAACTGTTAAAACTACGTAAACTCATATAAACTACATTTATTTATTTCGTTCATGTTTCCGCGTTACAAATCCAGTCTTAAATGGATACATTAATGTTAATTTTCTTCGATTGCTGTTCAATGTATTAATTTTAATTCATTCATGTATTCGCTCCGCGAATCCACTTCTTGTTGTGTGTGTGTCTGTTATTTATTCATTTCAATGTATTCACTTTGCATGTTATAAACTTTAAAGCGTATTCGCCCTCCGAATCCCAATTTCAATCACACTTTCGTATTGTCTGTGCTGTCTCTTATTATCAAGTGATAATATGATAAAAGCAATTACATTATACACACATGTGCAGTTAACCTTTTCTCAAGCACACATGCTTCGCATATACTTAATGATCAATCTTTTCATTTCTTCAAAATAACATTTGTGGCATCTTTGCAGTTTACCTTATGTTGTGTTAAATTTCCTTTCATTCCATAGTTTGTGTTTGACCTTAAAAAATTGTAAATACATTAAAATTTTTTCTGTCATGGGGGAAATGTGATACGTATGTATACTTATATATCGAAACCTCTATGTGTACTTAATTATTTTATCCTCTATTTTTAATATTTATATCATGCGCTTATAACTTGAGTTATGACTTTTTATTATTCACGTATAAAAATATTCCCGCTAGTCTACTATATTATTTCATATGTTGTTCACAGTATTTTATTATAAGTAATCAGAATTTTCATTTAGTCAATCTGAATTCAAGTTGCTTCTGCAAACGCTCTTAATTTACTTAAGACAATTTAGCTGTGGATTCGCATCGCGATTCCAATAGATCAATTCTGTAAAACACACTTATTTAAGGATTCGCTCTGCGATTCCCATTACACTTTTGAGATAGTGTATTTGCGACACACATCCAAGTCTGTTTGCAAAGCTTAAGTATAACACCCCTCAAGGGGGGTCGGAACAATAAACATTTGACAAATCGATCACTAAATCATTCTTCAAAAATTTTCTCGATGATCGTTTGCAAGGAAAAGAGTTAATAAAACTAAATGAACATTATCTGCAAGAAAGAATTTAGTGGTACTAAACATAAATCTACATTATAGACGCCCATTTTTACCTCTGATCATTCTATTTCTTGTTTGTTCTTTATTGACAAGGAAAATTAAAAGAAAATACATTTCTTAATTTATTTGAATTCCCCACCTGAAAATTATCCATCGCGGTCAATGGTGTCCTTTCGGAGCACATTCGAAATATTAAATTGACATCTGTTGCTACTCTAGATGACCACTTGTTCAAAATCTGAAAACTTTGAGTCAAAACGAGCTGTTTTAGGTTAATTTTGTTGCTATTTTAATGCCAAATTGTCTGCAGTATTTCTTAGAAACAATTAAAAGTGATAAAGAGACCTATGAATATTTCTTTTTTCTACTCACCCTATTGGCCAGTCGCATCATACATGCCTCGTACTCTTTGAGCGCATCGGGTGTCAATTCATTCTCAACATGTGCTGGTTGAGGGTGCCATTGTTCTGGTTTGAAGTGAGGTCTCTTCTCCATCTCATGTGTGGTGAACACTGCCTCCAAGTCATCACAGAACCTCCTGTACACCACCTGGCCAGGCTGGGTAGCCGACTGGTAGCTGTAATCAACATTTCACAAAATGAGAAAAATCTCGAATCAAATCTCACTATTGACTAAACCAGTAAATGACTACCATTAAAAATAACTAAATGCAAAAAAACTATTTGCGAAGCAGAGACTTGATGATAAGCGGTAAGCAGTCACGTTGATTCACTTTTTCCACTTCATCTTTCATCATATAATTCGGGCTTTTATAAATAAGAACATACAGAAAAGAAGATTGCTTACCAAAAGAGTTCCAAGAAAAAATATATATGCCGCTCTCCTAAATTGCTACCATGTACATTTAATTACGCTTGCTTTGCGTTTTTCTGAAAACATGTCTTTGTTTTTATTTCAATAATTTAAGTAGACTAAGTCATTATATCAGCCCCAATATTTTTACAATTTTATTCAGGAGGCATAAAAATCGAAAACTCATTCAAAACCACAATTTTTTTTCAAACTTCTGTGACGATCAAGTACAATAAACTCAAAACCAAGAAAAAGAGCATCAAAAGCAGAAAAGTTAAAGTTGATCAGATGTATTAACTGACGGGAATCAAAAACAAATTAACACACGAAATGCAGATGACTCTGGGACTTGTTAGTAACAGTTGTAAAACAACGCAGAAAAATCAGACAATACCGAATTACTGATTTTCACTCAGAAAAGAAACCCAAAAATTTTTTCCTGTTAGTGAAACAAACTCGTTTATCAACAAATGACTTTTCAACAAAATGTTACGATGTCTTAAGTTCGTTTAGACAATTTCGTCTCAGACTTTTTTGGTTTGAAGTGCTGTCTCCCAAAAACTTTCCATTCGAAAAAGATATTATTAATGCTCTCAACTCCAAATAAAGCAAGCAGAAGTAATTAGAGATCGAGATAAATCATATTGGCCCAGAGTATTATTCCCGCCCTTAAACAAAAACGCATTCCAATCGGAGTGCAAGAACACGTCACGTAAACAACTCAACAGAAAAATTGCATGAACAAAGACAAAAGCTAATTTGCAATGTGACATAACAAACATCTTACCAACGAAATAAAAAAATTATAACCAGAAAAATTCGTAAACGATCCGAATGTAAGTCTATCTCTGTTCAACTACCTAGCATCTACCAGAAAACCCCATTACTAAAAGAATCAAACCTAACCGACTAACGTTGAGCACATTGCTCTCAAACGACTGACGAGTCATTGAGGTCAGTATAGCTAGCTGCATCTTAGGGAGGATAGTTTTAGCTTGAGGCGGTGAGGTGAACATAAGGGGGGGGGGCACGAGCGGGAGTGGTGTGGTGGTGGTGAAGTTAGGGGTGAGCGCGAGTGGGGGGCAAGTGTGAGGGGTTACAGGTGAAATGAGGTGGAGTGGGTGTGGGACAGGAAGTAGGGGAGGGGAATAGCGGTAAGTTATAGGCAGGGGTGAAACTCTAAGATCCGTCCTTGAGCCGTGAGGTTCTAAGAGAACTTGAACCCCTCTGGAGTCACCTGTCTATCCTGTTTTTATGGACGAAAAGTAAAAACGGGTCAGACAAAAAATCGGCCAAGCGAAAAATCGCATTAAATGACAAGATGACTAATGTAATTGCTACAAAATTTGTTTAATAGCAATTAAAAGCTATCAAAAATAGGAAAAAAATACAACAGGTTTCAAATTGCATGCGAGAAAAGACCTGTGATATTATTACTTCCCTTTGCTTCGTGAAAACCAAGACATGGCTATAAAAGCTCATTAAGTTATCGTAGCTATCCATAATGTTACTGATTTCAATAGTTTTAAGAGGTTTTGATTGTCGCTGTCAGGTTTTAATTTTTTGGGAAAAAAACTCAGAATAAAGATTGTTCAGAAAAAAGAAGGGCTATAGTGAGAGAAGTTTCCAAACTGAAACTTAAAGTTCATATGAGGACTAACTGGTTGTATATGATCTCCTTCTCTGGTTCTTCCAGCTGGAACCCACAAATGTCCATAGCCCGGATGAAGTTGTGTTTGGAGATGGTGTTGTGGCTGAATCTGTCAAAGTCCTTCATGAACTCCACAACTCTCACTGGTTTCTTCATCAGCTGCAAAAAATACTGAATCTTTATTGGAAATTACTATATCAATGACAAACTTGGAGAAAAATGTCAAGAGAAACCTGAATAAACATCTAACCGAGTAGCCAAGGAAACACATTACAGTAAATCTAGTATTTACTCGTCAAACTGTTGTTTCTTAAGGAAGAAATGCAAATAGCTTCGTCAACATATTACTTTTTTTGCACTTATTAACATATCTAATCTTTCGTAGTGTAATGACTTGGTCTCTTTAGAACAGCAGCAAAAAACAGTGAGTGAGTTCAAGCATCCAAACCTCTTTGACAAATAGCGTTTCTGTCATCCATTTTTTCTTCAACTGCTGTTGTACTTTTAATTCTCTTATCTCTTTGCTTAATACTTCATACGTGTTCATAGCTTTAAACTGCAACGACTGTCTGAGGTTAATCATGCATTTTACACACTTTTCAAACCGCAGACTGTACTCATCACAGTCGGCTGAGTTTAAAAGTCATGAGAAGATAGAGCCGACGTGAGTTGATTAAATGCCAAATCAGAGCATGAATCAGCACAACACCAATAAAACAACAACCTTACACACCCATACCTCAAGTTCCTTCTGAAAATGCAAAGTAACAAAGTGTTTACGCCCAATATTCTGCAAATAAAATGGTCTGGCGACTTCTCGTTATCCATCTTGATTTAAAAAGTGTCAAAGCAAAATATATAACCAACTATCTTTAGGGCATGTTTGAGATTGCACTTTCTTTTACAACTGCACAAACTATCAAATGTGCGCTCGCATTAGAAGACTTGGTTAAACCATAATTTTTCAGTTCTGAGATAACTTTTGAAAAAGTCGCTATTTTAAGGCATGGTTGAACATTTACTTTATAGCGTACAGTGGATTCTAAAGTACGGTTTCTAAGTGTTTTAATTGGTATTCGCCTAATTTCCACAAAAACTAGTTCACAATTTTAATCTAATGGCTACAAAATTTCCTTTAGTCTTATCGAGCTTTCGCCTGATTTCCCATCCCCCAATTACCCATACGTGACCTGCTATGTAGAAATTTTTCACGTCAATTTTTTTTCAAATCTGTTCCATACAAAAAAACTACTGGTGTGTAATTGATTAGGAAAACATATTTCTTTAATTCAGAGCCTACTGAACCGATACTTGAAACAGCTTGGAAAGTGGCGTGAGATATTAAGCTCGATAAATTAACATTTTTGTAACCATTAGGCGGCGGTGCGAATTAGGCGAACAGAATTAGAAACACTTAAAGATGGCGTCATGTACCATATATGGTACTTTTTATGGCACAAAAATGGTTTCCACCTAATCGAGCGTTTGCCTAGCATCCTACATCCCAATAGACAGTATCCAAATGATTGAACAAATCTTCTAACACAATTCAAACGAAAGTGTGAATTTATTAGATTACAACAAAAGTAGAATTGAGCAGTACTCACGTAAGTTTTCAGTCTGGTCATGAGTCTGTCAAAGTTGGGCTCATACTCCAGTTCCAGTTTCTCTCTCATTGTATTCACCAGTTTCAATTCTTCCATCCTCTCCGCGTACTTGTCATCGAATTGCGCTGGAGGCTCCAATTCCTGTAGGAACCTATAAATCATACAAAAACACTCACAGGTTGAAATAATAACTATAAAAACTCCAATAGCGCTGTAGTGATTTTTAGAAAGTTTATTAAACGTAGAAGAACACTTAATTTCAAAATGAATTTTGAACTTTATTTTGGCTAATTTAATCTCATTTGGGCTCCTCATGCAAGAACACATTGAGAGGAATGGAAAAATTTTTCATCGTCCAAATCTGCTTTAATAATTAAAAACCAGTCAAAAACTTGCCACTTTAGCCAAAGAATTAAAAACTCAAAGATCCAAAGCACATGACAGAAGTGTAACAATTGCCAAAATAAAAAAAAAGGTGGCTGTAATTTAAAGTTTGAATGAGAACGTAGAGTACCTGAAACTCTTTGCATCAGTTAAAATTTTTTCATTATTTGCGAAGTTAGATGACTTCTAGAAAATAAAAAGCACTATGCTGCGAGTACATTTAGACTTGTTTGCACAGTCCAGATCAATGCTTGGTGGGCATTTTACTCTCTTAAAATAAGTTGAATTACAAACTTTAATTGCTAACTTTAAACAAACCTTATATAATTGAATAAGATGACTTCTGCGTCGTTTCTGTGAGCCATACCCAGTCAAAACTTTCAAGCTTAAATGATAAACAAAACGGCTTGTGCTAGATTGTGCGTTGCACAGAATGTTCGAACATACGTCTCAAACTTGTCGAAAAATTATCTTTGCTCAAAGAGGAACAGCTATTTCTACTATTAATTTTGAGAACCTCAAACTGAAGCAATTTTTCCGGAGCATCTTTGTGCAAGATTATCTTTGAAATGAAATTGAAAACACTCCTTTTGATATAATTTTATCAGCTATACAACCACAGGTATTGTCAATTACTTTACAATATTAGACAGCCTTTCACAGAAAATTAAAATTGAGCAAGGGCAATCAGTCGCAAACAACTTATCTTAAAACACAAACAGTAACTTGCAAAAAGAAATTGCCAAGATCAGTCTAGACGTTACAAATAGCAAACAAATGAGAGATTGGACATGATCTTAATGATTAGATCAAGAACACAAAAGGAGAAACTAAAAAGTTGAATAAATCTTTTCGAAAAAATTTCCATTTTTCTGATTGCTTCTCAATTAAAAAATGCAAGACTACTGAAAAAATTACCAATCAGTTTGACACAAGTTCCAATCTAAAATTTTTCTATGAAATTGTTACTATAAAAAGTAATCGAAAAACAAGATTTCAAGATTATGTCAAGTTTTGTCTTTTTGGCAAGAAATTTTTCCAAGTTAACTTTATACCCTATAAAGATGGCCAAATATATCAAAACAACTTCAGTTCAATCCGAAGAAAATGAAAAATCTTTCATTTCTATGTTTATGTGACCAAACAAAGAAACAAAGAAGAGGTACGAAACCGCAACTCTTTTCACGGTTCTCTAAATGAACCTCGGGCATTTTTGAATATCAATGAACTCACGGACGTATACTCTGTAACTTAGTTATTCAAATACTCTTCAATCAATTGGAGAAATTGGGGAATCAGCTGGAGAAGTGTTTTAAAATCAACAAAACATCATTTTGAAAAAAAAAACAGAAGTAACCAACAGAACTTCCATTTAAACAGAATGCTTATCAGTCGGACCGTGCGAGCATCAAAATCAATTTAAGGTTCTGAAAGCAGACGAAATTGAAAAAAAAACCTTACATGTTTTTACCTCAAGTAGTTGGGTTCTTGGTTGTTATGGTATTTAATTTTACAAAAGAACTAAGTCTATGCTTTAAAGTCAAATTGAACCAAAAAAATAAAGTTTCAAGGTGCTGCCTAAACTTGTGGGTTTCTATTTCTTACTTTCTTACGCAAGTGTAAGCCAATAAATCACTTAAATTGGATATAGATTAAAAAGTAGAAAAATGTCAGCTTCTTTTTTTCCAAGAAAATTTGTTTTTTTTTGTCAGTTCCTCTATATTCTGAGAACTTTTTCGAATTGACACCGGAAGTGCTAGAAATTTGTATTTCAATGGCACACTTTATCTGAACATAGCTGGCAGATTGCCAGAAAATAGCCGCAATAGATTCGTAGATCGGCAGTCTAAAAAAAACAGTAAAAAAGACAGACCAAAAAAATTCGTCTTTTCATTGAAGGCTGATCTGTTATATTTTGATTAAAAATCTGTAAAGTTATTGCTGCCTCTATTAGCTGATCTCAAATAACCTTCATTTAGAGTAACACACGCCCATTTGACCTTATCTCTTTGAATTAAAGGAAATAAAAGTCAATTTCAAAGTGAGGAAGTCATTTTTGAGAGTGAGGTAAGTCAAGTGTGACCAAAAATTTAATCACGCGCATGAACAAAAGAACTCGCTCCACTAAGAGCGAAAAATGACGTCACACATGCAATTCAGTTGAAATTGCATGAACGAATGAACAAAAAGTGGCTGTGACGTCATATGGTCGTAAGAAAAATCATGACGACGAAATAAAAAACATAGCAGGACAAGTCCTGACGTACAATTCAAAGAATTTTCATTGACTAAACAGGAAAACTAGACCAATAATGGACTATGAGTGGATTGAGAAAACCATTTAAAAAAAAATCAGATAAAAAAATAAGAAAAAAAACAGAAAATTAATGTCAAAATGACGAATGTGAACAAAAAAAACAACTAGGGAGAAATGAAAATTCAATTCAAACAAAAAACTAGGCCTAGAATGAGCTGTGAATGGATTGGGAAAACCATTTAGAAAAAAATCTGATCCAAAAAATCGAAAAAACAGTAAAAATCAGAGTGAAATTGCCGAATGTGAACAAAAAACCACTACCGAGAAACCGAATTTTTGTTCAAACACCATTTTCTCACTCTACTTTAAAATTAGAGCAAAAAAAATTCAAGCCGCAAAACCACTCGCTTTTTCGCTCCATTTCCTGTTTCGACGTGACCAAAATCACTACTCCAATTTGACTTCAAAAATCATGAAAATGTGTGAAGAGATCTTAAAAAAAAACATAGCCGGAAGAATTCCGGAAACGACTCGAAGTAGAAATCTGACTATTCTCACTAATCAGATGCATCACCAGCAAATTATCAATCGACAGACAGTGTAAGCAATTGACAAAGAAAAGACTGGAGAACTGGAAACTTGACAAAGGACCAAATCAATACCATCCATAACTCATAGAAATCAATTAGTTTTATATTTGGCTAGATAAATCGATCACCTAGTAATTGCAGAGAAACGTTATACAACAAACTATAAAAAAGACTAAGAAAAACTCTTTAACGAATTAGAGATTTGTATAATTTGTTTAAATGAAAACTGCCCTGCTAAGCCTTCAAGTGCAAATTCACAGCATCGACACCTACAACAATGCTCTTTATTGAGAAAAAGTTACCAACAAAAACATTAAATTGGAAGAAATAGGCAATAAACTTAGAAAAAAGACAAAAAGTGGCCAAAATTTGCTCTGATTTACTCGATTTTCTTTAACAAAAACAACTCTAAACTAATATCAATCAAAATGAGAGACATCCAAAAGAGCTACAACAACTGACTTCCACTAGAAAACTCGCCAAATGCTATCAAAGGTTGCGGAAGAACAGAAACGACATTTAAAACCAAATTGAACAAATAAAAAACGAGAAAAAGTAAGGTATTTTTTAAATTTTACAAGAAAAAATAAAGCCAAATAAAGTTACTTTGAGCAAATAGAGCAATGAAATGCTCGGGAAAAAATGGGCAAGTCATAGCAAGCTAAAAAAAATTGTCTACCATTGAAAAAAAAACGAAAAAAGACAAAAACTTAAAAAAGTGGTTAAAAAATTCCTAATTTTTCTGCCATTTTTCTTCAGAAAAAATGTTTTATAACAACAAAATTGTAATGGATTTGTATCCCCGATGATCCTTGAATAACGAGCTTCTATGCAAATTGCACTTAAAGCAGTAAAACAAAACAAAAGGCCAAAATACAATAAATTTCGTCGAAAAATCAGCAAAACTGATCAAAAACCTCCAAATTTGCATAAAACTCAAATTAACTACTTGAAACCTTCAATTCCTATCAGAACGAGCCCAAATCCAATACAATATCATAATCAAACCTCACAAACAAGAAAAATTGCAAAAAAACTGCTTTTAAAAGCCGCACGTGAACAAAAAAATTTCGCTCGCTCAGAGAAAATTTTTTCACACATCAATTTCTCGCTCTCTCAAAAACAGCGGTATGAACAAAAAACCACTCTCTTTTCGCTCCGCTCTTCACTTTTGTTCAGCAACCAAATCATTCCAAATTTTTTCACGCGTTTCATTTCCCGCTTCAAAAATCACTCCAATAAAATTGATTAAAAAAAAGGACTTCTCCAATACTCCTCTTCGAGTCGTAAAAAGACAGCGCCCCAATACAATTCAAATTCTTTGAATTGTAAAAAACCAAGAGAAGGCCAATAATAGCCCCAGCTATCGCTGTGCGGCTATTAAAAACCAATTGAAGCATCATAAATCAATCAACTCAAATCAACTAAATAATTGAACGAACTTAAAGACAGCTTTCTCATTTTCTACAAAAATGGGTTTTCTGTTGTTCGTGTCATTTTAAATTTAAAACAAATATTCTCAAGACGTCTTCACATTTTCTCTAGTCTAAAATTGCTACTCAACTGGACACCAATCAAAAGCTGAACAGTGAAAGTCACCTGAAGCGTTAGGAGCAATAATCAGAGTCTAGAATTGAAAGACGGCGTTTTCTTTTTTTCTCAAGAAATTATGTTCGCCGTTATCCACGGTCAAAAAATTCATAATCGGTCAATAATGTGGCAATCGCGTCATTTTTTTAAAAAAAAACTAGGGGTCAGGTTGAGAGTAACTGCCCACAGAAAAATAAAAACAAAAAAAAAATTTCTAAAATAGTTGTGACTTTTCTCTTTCCTAATTCAAATGAAGATCAATTAATGCTCCTATGCTATTGCCATTGACCCAATGAGCCACTAATGTAGAAGCTGTACCCCAAACAGTTCGTTAAAGAAGTCTGACAGACCAGAAAAGCAATTATCAGAATAATTCAATATTGTGTGCGATTTCTCTGAAATTTTTGCATTCATTTTTCTATATATCCGGAAGACTACAGTTATTCGTTTGGATATGGTTAATGAAAAAAATCAGAAAACTAATTAAAGGGTCCCGTATATTAATTATTTGAAAATTAATTGAAGAGTACTACCAAAAAGGAAGAAGTCGAATTTTTTTCTTTTTTTCTGTTCAATAATATTTGAACCTGTTTGAATTTCTTCAACTCCCATGTTTCTTCTGCATTTAGTTATACCAGGAACCAGTTGAACTGCAAAAACGTATATAAATCTAAAATATGTACTAACAGGAAGAAAAAGAACCTGTATTTTTTAAATAAACTTTTTTTTCTCAGGTATTTGCTTTCAAATATTTGTTTTTTTTCTTAAAGTAATGAAATTTTCATTTTGTTTCATTTATAAGCAAATTTGAATAATGTGATGTGGTTTTTTAATAAATTAATGACACTTTTATAAAAGCTATATTTATATTATTTAACGCCCCTCCACCAACCCTCTCAACCACCAATACTAATCTTCTCTCATTTTACCGTTTCTATCCATTCTTCAATCTGAGATAAATTGTATTTTTTTAAAAAAAAAGTCAAAACTAGTCTCTAAGGGCTACACAAAAGTTGTTCCTTTCACCTCTACAACGCCTATACAAAGTAAAAATTTGACTGAAAAGAGGCTGGCCTCTCATATATTTTCCTCCATATAAAAAATGTTAGAACAGTTACGTAGATTATGATATAGAGAATATTGACTCAGCCTGCCGGTATATTTTCTAATTACTTGTCCCACAACATTTTCTGCTTTTTGCTTCTTTTTAAAATAAATTTCTAACCTGAAGTAGTTGAATCCCTTGTCATCAGAGAACTTTGCCTCGAGTGCCCCCATTTCCTCGTCAGTACAAGCCAGATCCAACATGGCCAGACACTGCTTGAACTGGTAACGACTCACGTAACGGTGGTTCAGTCTACACAACAAAACAATACCTCAAGTCAGATAGATTGAGTCACATAATACCGAGTCAAATAACGTCTATAGGTTTTTTAGCAGCCATCAAGAGCGGGCCAAGATTGAATAGCCTTAATAGACTAATCATTTTTATAGACTGCATATTTCACCATTACTTTCACACGTTTGAGAACTTATAATGTTTTAGGGGCAACATGAGAACATAATAATTTTAAAAAATGTGTCATTCAATTTTGTATATAAATAATTCCAGTAAAACTCAAGGTTTAACCCCTTGGTAACGGCCACGCAATTCTAGAGAGCAGTCTGAAGAACAATTTTTTAAATAAAACCAGATCAACTTTGAGCTTTAAGGTGAAAACTTCGGCTTAAGGTGATAATGAAAAACCTGAATTATCCAAGAAATTCCATATTAATCAACCGAATGTTGACACAGGCGACATCAGACGTCTGTTTTGAAACTGTTCAAAAGTGAAGCGAATGAAACAAAAAAATCTGTTTGAAAGGAACAACTGATTTGTTCTCACTTGTCAAATTTTTCGAATGTGGGTTTGACTAAGAGTCTCCTGCCAGATATGTATGCCTTGAATCTCTGGATGCAGTTGTTGACCATGGCCTGGTGGTCCACTGTGGCACTGGTCCAGTCCATTCCCCCCTTGTGAGGCATCCGGAAGGAGTCCTGTGGAAGGGGGAAGTTGAGGGGGGTGCGCTCCATGTTAGGTATCACTTGAGTGAATACTGAAAAAATAGGGAATCATATCAGAGCACTCTACTCTTCCATTGCATTTGATTTCAGCTGGTCCTAAATTTTTGGGATCTTTTAGTCAACATTTTCTGATATATTTTAAAAATAATTACCGTTAATTAGACGATAAGAGAAAGTTATAGGTTGCAAGGTACGATGATAACCAGAATTATGGTTTTTGGGAATTGGACACTAACTGACAAACATAGCTCGCAGATTGCCAGAAAATAGTCTCAATAGCTTCGTAGATCTGCAGTCTCAAAAAAACAGTAAAAAAGACAGACCAAAAAAATTGGTCTTTTCATTGAAGGCGATTATGTTATATTTTGATTAAAAACCTGTATACGTGTTTGCTGCTTCTATTAGCTGCTCTCTAATAACCTTCATTTACAGTGACACACACCCATTTGACATTATCTCTTTGAATTAAAGTAAATAAAATTCAATTTCAAAGTGAGGAAGTCATTTTTGAGAGTGAGGTAAGTCAAGTGTGACGAAAATTAATTTCGCGACTGAACAAAAAACTCGCTTCACTAAGAGCGAAAAACAACGTCACACACGCACTTCAGTTGAAATTGCATGAACGAATAAACAAAAAGCAGAATTGAAGTGGTTGTGACGTCATATGGTCGTAACAAAAATCGCGAAGACGAAATAAAAAAAACATAGCAGGACAAGTCCTGACGTACAATTCAAAGAATTTTCATTGACTAAACAGAAAACTAGACCTAGAACGGACTATGAATGGATTGGGAAAACCATTTAGAAAAAAATCCTATTCAAAAAAAATCGAAAAAGCAGTAAAAATCAAAGTGAAATTGCCGCATGTTAACAAAAAACCACTAGCGAGTATGTGAATTTTTGTTCAAACACCGTTTTCTCACACTACTTTAAACTTAGAGCAAAAAAAAAATTTCACGCCGCAAAACCACTCGCTTTTCCGCACCACTTCCTGTTGCGGCGTAACCAAAATCACAACTCCAATTTGACTCTAAAAATCATGAAAATGTGTGAACAGATCTTAAAAAAAACATAGCCGAAAGAATTCCGGAAACAACTCGGACAAAATTGCCCATACTTAAAACTAAACAATTATATCAACAATTGTGAACCCTGACCCTACACAAATGCCATAAAACATTTAAGGAAGAAAAGAAACGGCATTCAAAAACAAATTGAACAAAAAAAACTAGAAAAATTTAAGTTTTTTAATTTGAGTTTTTTAAATAGTTCAAGGAAACAAAATTCCTTTGCAATTAGAGCAATGAAAGCTCGCAAAACAATGGGCAAGTCATTATAGGCTAAGAAACTGGTCTAAGATTAAAAAACATAAACCGACAAATGTCGGAAGAATTGCTCTTGAACGACAGGCGAGACAATTTAATTCAGGGGCTGTAGCCTAGATCAATTTTTCTTTATGCGCGCAAAAAACTTGTCCCCGGCCGTGATTCGAACCACTGACCTCCCGATCCACAGCAACAACCATTAACCACTGCGCTACAGATTATATAACTCTCCTATTCTGCAACCGATTTTATATTAGCTTTACTTCAGAGCAATAGAGATCACTCAAAAATGAAGAACTAAAGCTTGAAAAAGTCGCTTGAGAAGTCAAAAAACGTTCTAGAAGAAAAGCGCAAAATTGTCAAGCAAAAAATTTGCATAAAAAAGACACACACGTTTACCATAATTGCTATGAACTTCGTTCAAGAGCAATTAAAAAAATTGCAAAAAATGATCAAAAACTTCCAAATTAGCATCAAACTCAAATTAACTAGTTGGAACCTTCAATTACTATCAAAACAAGCCTAAAAATAATACAATATAATAATCAGACTTCATAACCATCAAAAGTCGCAAAAAAACTGCTTTTAAAAAGCCGCACGTGAACAAAAAAATTTCGCTCGCTTAGAGAAAATTTTTTCACACATCAATTTCTCGCTCTCTCAAAAACAGCGGTATGAACAAAAACCACTCTCTTTTCGCTCCGTTCTTCACTTTTGTTCAGCACCAAAATCACGCGAAATTTTTTCACGCGTTTCATTTACCGCTTCAAAAATCACTCCAATAAATTGATTTAAAAAAAGGACTTCTTCAATACTCCTCTTCGAGTTGTAAAAAAGAAAGCGCCCCAATACAATTCAAGTTCTTTGAATTGTAAAAAACCAAGAGAAGGCCAATAATAGCCCCAGCTATCGCTGTACGGCTATTAAAAAGGATGCTTTTCAGTTGTTACCTCCAGTTAAAAATTACATCACACGTCAACATTTAAAAACAGCAAACAAGCGGAAGTAAACTTTACTCAAGTGAGCTTAAGACTAACTAAGTTAAATTTAGTTAACTTTGGATGGTTATAAATTGACTAAATGTACCTTGGTCGACCTCATCACAGAATGCCTTCCATAGAGTTCGTCCATTCCTCTTTGGATCTCTGAACTCACTGCACAGTACTTCTGCCTCTGCATTCGACAGGCCAATTCGTGACGTCATCAGACCCCTTCTGAACTGACTGTTGGTTATAGAGTACTCACGCAAGTTGTCAAAGTCCTTGAAGCCCTCGCTGATCTACATGTGCAATATTGAGAAGTAAATGAGGAGGACAACAGAAACGAAGCAGAAAATCTCTAGTCTTGAATTAATCTGCCTTATTAGGCTTCTCTCACAATATACATTGTGAAATGCTCAAAAAGGCAATTTGGCGTTTCAAAAGCTTTAAAATTTCAAAAAAATTCGGTGTTTTGTAGAAATGAGAGACAATTATTTGCACCATTTTTAATTTTGCCTAACAGTTTTTCCAGGTTGAAAGTCAGTTACTCAAATCATGAAAATAAGTGATATATATTGTGACATAGGCATACATTTTGTCACGAATGATTGTAACTCAATTCCACTATTTTGAGAATGTAATTAGCATAAAACTTTACTGCCTGAATTGTATTATTAATTACTTGAGAACCAATTCAAAGACTTGGTTGTTCTTGTTAACAGTAATGTCAAATTGCACAACTGCTAATTGTCTTCTTAATCCACAATTAATATCGAGCGGGATATTTGAAATATCACCAATTAGGCTTTCTTTCGTTTCGGTCAAGATGACACTATCTTAGTTATTAGAAACTACCAACGTAGATAAAGTTGACGCGTGGAAATAACTTACTTATAGCATTGAAAAGATAGTAAATTATTACTACTCTTTATCACGCTGTCCCCAAAAACCCGCATCGTGCAAAAATTGCGATGGATATAACCAAACTTGAACTAAATTTGCTTAATAAAATTAAATTCGTTAACTGTCACCAATTTTCACATACGCTCTTAGCCATCATCTTAACACATGGTCATTAAAAATATTCACAAAGTCGAGTAAATTTACTCGAGAAATCCGACATTGGCCACGTAATGTAATGCAAATCACAAAAATTCAAAACTACAAAAAATAAAAAATAACTACATTTTGAAAAAGTACTTCACCTGACGTAAAACGCAAACATTAAATCAGAGTACGCAAGGAAAAATCCCGTGTCCAGCATTCGGGTGGCTACAAAAACAACACTATCAAAACAAAATACTCAATTTTCTTTAACTGAAGAGCCTATATAGTGAAATGACGTATTTTGGGAACTATATGCGATCCTGGCTTTCTTTTTCTTCAGTCAACTTTGCTCCATGAATATCATGCAAATTCAAAAAAACTCTGCTGACGACAATTTGGATTCAGCAGTTAAAGATCCTAATTCAGTAAAATACTTTGACCAAAGAGTATGCAATATAGAAACTTGTCCATTTTTTCATCCGAAAGATGTATTAAGAACCATATGTATCATACCATCGAAAAAGTATCTACTGCCTGAAAAAGACACAAAATGTTTGTCTCGTATTTTCCAACAGTTGGCACATTGCATACATATGATAAAATCTGTATACATCACTTCGTTAACGAGCAATTTCTAACAACTCAATGAGGACAAATTATTATCGCCAGCTGTGAACCAAAAACTCAAGACCAACGAGCTAAAAAAGAAATACAGTAGATAAGACTCAAAACTTAATGTTGATTTAAGACAGGAGAATAATCCGTATCACGTCCAACTTGATTTTCGAAACCATTTTGATCAAGAGGAGGTTCTCTCTTTGTCTCATTATTAAAAAAATTTTCATGAATAAGTTGACTGCCAAAATTAACATTCACTCTTTTCAGTAAAATTTTGTTGAGTTAAGGAACAAATCGGTTTTTAAGGTACGCTATAAACTTGGAAAATATATATTTTTTGGTTTTCTGCCTTTTTGGTCTTTCAAAATTTGTGTCATTTTTCTACAAATCGCCATGTCAATTATATCACAATTAGCAATTAAATCAGTTCCAACTAGAAGAAGAAGAAATAATTTCTCTCGAGTTATATATTTAGTGTTACATATATCAGCTAGAACACAGAGAGAGGACAGATAACGGAGCACTGATGCTCACTAGATTCTGCCCCTGGATACATCAAGCAACAAAAATAGGTAATTAGCAAGTAGAAGAACAACATCCAAGAACACAAAGACATTTAGCGAAATACTTTTATTGAAGGATATCATAATTTGCAAAATAGAGAAAGAAACACCACGTAAAGCAACCAACAGTTGGATCCATAAGGAGCCAAATGCTGCCGCTTTGATACACACTTACAAAAAACTATATTTAACTAGTAAAAAATTATAATTACAATTTTTGAGAATTTCCAAGTCCGAAGAGACACTTTTGCATTCATAATTTTGGCATTCTGACCAGTGCCATGCCACTTTTTTGTTGTTATGTTTTTAACTACTATTCGAAAATAAAATTAACAAGTTCCCTATTTCCTGATATATAGTTACTCCGTAAAATATCAGCAAAACCTTGGAAGTTTTAATCATTTAAAACTATTTGTTGACTAAAAATATCATTATCAACAAATAAATTGAAGAGTTTCGCACCTCTATACGAAAAAGACTGTCTGCCATACAGAATTTTTTGATGGGATAATTAGTAGACACTTGACTGTAATTCTTGTTGTACGTGTTTTAGACCTATACTGATAAAGATTATTCAAAAAATCTTCAGAATGCAACCCGGAGGTTGATCTTAGCACAAAATTAAGCAGCTCATAAGCATAAAGCTCATACACTGGAAGAATACCATTTGATTCCATGAGATGTTGGACACTTATGCTGACCCCTTGCTTTTGATACAAACGGTTTGAAAACTGCTTTTAGGCGAATAATTTTTTTTTTTAAACTATAGTCAAAATGAGGTCTAAATTTTTCGACAACTTCAAAGAATTATTCAACTTGACACTTATCTTATATGTGCTGTTTTTCTCGTAAGTAAATGTTACTAACAGATGATTTCACTATTGGAATTTAGAACACAGAAAATGAACCAAGGCTGCCTTTCAGTACGTCTTTTCTAATGTCAGGATTTTGTTTTACTAACACGTTCTCTTCCACCACTCGAACTCAAATTTAGCACGGTCATTAATGAAGAATAGTGCCGGTATATTTTACGACGATCTATTTACTAAGAAGAATAATAATTTTTAATCTTGTCATTTGCACGGATATTTCTTCAAGTTTTTCGATGGGTTACCGATGGTCAAAGTTGAGGGAACAAATGATTATGAAAAATAATTTAAAATAGAAAAAATTGTTTTTTCATTGTTCTTCACAACTCTAGTTCTTGTTAGAAGAAAGAGTGAAAGTTTTATTTCAACCTTTAACAATCAATTTGTTCATTAAACAGGGGCAAAACTATGTTGAATAATGAATTAAGCACAAGCATCCATGATAAAAAGTCTTGGTCAACTGTTCCTATTCTATTTTGTGTTCAAATATTGTAGGTTGAAAAAAATAAGACAGACATCTCTTGTATTAAAAAAGAAGAGTAACTCTCTCTCTCTCTCTCTCTCTCTCTCTCTCTCTCTCTCTTACCCTGATTCTATTGACCATGCAGTGCTCCTTGATTCTGCCGATGATCTCTGTCAGATTGACATTGCTAGTGTCCAGAGGCAACTCATGCCACATGGGCGCATCCACGTGCACTGCTGGCTTGGGCACCTCAGTCCGGAACGCCAGAAACACTAGACACACAAAAATCAGTTATGATTAACAAGGGCCAATGAAAAAACGATCACCAAAATTGCTGTTAAAATTTTACAATTCTTCA
Organism: Convolutriloba macropyga; assembly: GCF_964194025.1. Taxonomy (NCBI): domain Eukaryota; kingdom Metazoa; phylum Xenacoelomorpha; order Acoela; family Convolutidae; genus Convolutriloba; species Convolutriloba macropyga. The sequence goes on from NC_134480.1 coordinate 46,983,229, forward strand.
ATCCCGCTTGGACTCTTTTTGAAACAACATTGAATTTGGACTTGACAGAAAGTCGATCCTAATTAATTGACTACTTCCTAGGTTTTTGCTTTCATTACTCTTTGCAAAAGCCAAGTCAGTCAATATTAAACTTTATCCTGGCGATTGAATCACATATCTCAAGCAAACTAAGAATGTCGGAAATAATTTGAAATTTATTCTAAAGCTTTGTATGATCTAGCACACACAACAATTTCCCATTTTCACAACTGGTACATGAGATATCTCTATTTTTGGTAAGAAATTTTTCAATGAAGCGCTTACAGTAGTCGATGGCCTGTACGAATGCAGGGTAGTTGATGTCTCCCTTGTGTTGCTCCTCGAACTTCTTGCACAGGAGCCGGAAGTCCTCCGGCTGCACTGTCAGACCCAAAATGGCCAGGATACGAGCAAACTGGTTCTTCGTCACATTCCCACTGTAACACTTGCCCTATACAAATAGATCAAATAGTAAATTATTTATTATCAGAACTCTTAGTGTAATATAAGAATCACTCATTTCTATAAAAAGTTAAAAATAAACCTTTGCTCTGACTTTCTTCTTTAGCTCAAAATAATGTTCTGTGATTATAATCATAACTCGCAGACTGCCGAATAAAGCTGAGAAATAGAGTTGCGTACCACATATATTAGACCGAAACGGATAGAAACGGATAGAGAAATGAGTTGATAGGCTCTCTTTACAAAAGTATGACACAACACTGAGATTTTTTCAAAAATGATATTTCTTGTCCAATTTAATTCCGCAGAAGCCTGCATAGAAGGGACCTTCATTACGCAAAAAAGTTTTATTGACCTTCAACTAATTTTAACTCAACTGAAGATTTAAAGTACGAAGTCATGTCGTTGAAAGAGACTAAGTCATGGATGGCCAAACATACCCGGCAGATTGCCGGAAAATAGCCGCCGTTGATTCCAATAAGCATGATTGGGATTGAAAGAATATAAGATATTGAAAAAAAAGATTTTTGTACAAAAACATTTTTTAAGTCCGATTTATTTTGATGGCATTTCGTAGTTGAACATACTTCTGTTTCTTAGAGAGAGGCTACAGGGGGTACTATCAATAACAATAAGCAATAGAGAGAGGTAACTAATACTTATAGGAACGACGTTCAAATAGCGGGCATCTAAAATTGGGCTTTATGGGTTTATCCTGTTTCTATTCCTGACTTCAATTTGTTATACTGAGTCTGTTCATTTTGAATTGCTTTGCTGAGCAACTGATGTTCAAAATCACTTTTAGCAGAATGAGAGAAGAGAGAAACTAGCCTAGAGAAGTCAAAAAGATTTCACGCAAAATGTTGAAAAGGCGGCAAAATGAGGTAAAGCGAAAATTTTTTTATTCGACGAAGTAAAAAAAAAATAGGAGCGCTATAATAGCCGGCTGAGAAGATGAGTGCGGCTATTAACAATGTAAACATGCAAATCAGCTCAGAAACTAAAATTTTTCTAGTCGACTTTAAAAAAAATGCCACACCCACAAAAGCCGTAAAGAAGAGGAAAAACTGTTTCCAAAGAATTGACTTTTCAGCTTTGTCAGCATTTGTAAACGAATGGAAAACAAAAACGCGTAAGGCGAAGGAACAGAACATATTCAGCAGGACGAGTCCTGAACTACAAGGACGAGGGCTGGACTTAAAAAACCATCTAGCAAAAAACAATCCAGAAAACGTTAAAAAATCAGAAAACAGATTGATGCACGTGAACAAAAACCAATTCTTCCTCTTCATTTGCCGGGTCTGAGGGTCCAGACATCGGCCGTCACACGCGAAAACAATTGCCATCCTTTTCTTTTATCTGTTCTTCTGATCAATGGCGTTATTGGGGAACTGCTTGAGGTAATTCACTCTGTCTCTTCCTCTAGCGCTCTTCCCGAGTATCTTTCGTGTTATAGCTAAGTGTTCCACTTCTCTCATCCTCATGACATGTCCAAAAAACTAGAGTTGTCTCAGTCTAATTTCTTTAATCAGGGACTCTTTTGCTCAGACATCTTGACTTTGAACTTTTAAACTTGTTGCAGTTGTAACAAGTAGTAGTAAGATTGATAAAGGGAAGAAAATAAATACCTTTTATTTTTTTTGTTTAAAAAATGCATCTAATCGACACAATCTCTTGAACAATTTTCGAAGGGTAAGAAAAGGGTTTAACACCTCTGTTTAATTAGGACATGTCAAAGGACAAAAGGAAACAAGGACTTCAAAAGAAGCTTAACATTAACTGAAAAAACTGACAAATATTTGCAAATTTAAACAAAAGTCATATTCTTCTTATGTGTGTAAACGAATTGTTAGCTTCCACAGCTGAAGAACTCATGTGCCGAAATTCGGGCTTCCTTTTTAATTAAAAAATGGTCAAAAATGTGTTACAGATAGAGGTTTGCACTCGAATTGCTTATGCAGCTATTCAGATGGTTTTAGTAAGTGCTCTTTGTAGTAGTGGTGTAGACTGAGATGAACTTTACCCTGTCGAAGTCCTTGAAGAATGGGAAGACCATGAGTCTCCTGTCCTTGACCCTGTGGGCCAGTTCACTCATCACCACCTCCAGTCTCCCCTCATCCACATCCTCAAGAGGGTTCAGTTGCTACAACCACAAACAAAAACATCATCATCAATATTACACAGGTCAGCAAATCGCCCTGTACTAACACACATGCGTGAATAATTGTTGAACTATATTCAAAATTGGTTAAAAACGTTTATAGAAAAATTAAAACCAGACTGATTCATTCTCTATGACAAAAATTTGCATGTCTTAAGATATAATTCATTGAGAACTTTAATTCATTGAGAGATTACGTACAAAGAATACGATTGTGACAAAAATCAAATAGAATTGTATTTAATTTCTCAATATATGGCTGAGTGACACCACAATTTCTGGGATTGCTGAAACTTATACATTAAATATTCACGTGAATGGTTATGATGGAATGAATGTGGGGCAATCATCTTTATGAACAACTGTTTCAAAACGGTGACCACAAATGTGCCAAGTTATAAACACATAGTAAAAATCACTCCCCAAATGAGTATATGATAACTATTCACAAGGGTTTTCTAGAGAGCTGTGAAGTATTAGGGTTATGATTTATGGTCAGGTGTGGCCATGGGGGCCATTTCACCCGTTCTGTGTCCGGAGTGAAAGTGGAGGATGCTTCGGCAGTTGCCGGTCGACTGGAAGTGCGACTACCCCCTGACAAAGCAGAGGAGGCAGATCCAGACTGAAAAGGCATTAGTCATCAGTATTATTGGGTTGAAAAAAGAGGCAATTTAACATATTGTTCAGCAGAATGTGGAACAAAGAGGAAGAAACTTAAATAAAAAAGTAAAATAGAAATAGGAGTGAAAACAGAACTTATAGACAGACAAAAGATGTGGAATGGTCGTTAGTGAACTTAATTAGGCTTCATTATTATGTTATGTTGTTCCTCAAATATTGAAATAATCGACTGGTGAAAGATCAAACCTCTTTTAAGGGGTTGAAAAAGGCTTAAATAAGACTTGTGATCTTATAACATACTTCAATTGTACAAAATTCCGAAGGCTATTTGTAACTACCGAAAGACTCAGTGGATTTAAATTGTTCGTTCCAACACTCTTTTTGGTTAATATATGAAGATAAATGAAAAAAAAACAATTCACCCCAGCTGGAGGAGGAGTATGAAATTATTTATCCATCATATACAGGTTAAGAAATAAACGATCCAATGAAGATTTAAAAAGTGAAGGAAAAAACAAACAATGAGATCACAGCTACCTTCTCAGTTTGCCCAGTCAATTTTAATTGATTCTATTTATATTGGAACAAAAGCAAGGGAAGCTAAGCTCTCTTACTCTTTGGAGGATTCCCTGAAGTGGACGTTGTACTTCTGCCAGAGGTTGCTTGTCCAAATTGGGAATGTTGAAAGCTAAAACACATATGAGAAAATTTGGAGAACTATTACAAGGTTGTCATTTTGAGTATATAGTTGAGCACCTATGGACACGAATAATTAAAAAAAGTTTTGGCAAGCTTTAACGATTCGAGTAAAAAACATCAGAAAAATTGGGGTTTTTCTCTTCATCTCCACATTCCCTGTCGCCTCAATTAGAATAGAATTTTGACTGAAAACACCAATCAATAGAGTAATGACCAAACGTAGTAGACAGACGAATGAATTGGCAAAGTACAAACGCAAAAGAAAAACGTTTAAAAATTATGTTAAAATGAGAATTTTTGATTTCGAAAAATTTTAAATGTTCGAGATTTTTTATGCGTTAATAATTACGTTCAACGCAAGATCAAGTTTTGCCAACATTGGTTGTAAAAGTGTTCCAAAACTCAACTCTATTACTGTTCATATGGCCAAGCTAACGAACTTGTCACAAGCTTTTCAAGATAATAACTATAAACCATAGTTGTAAAGAATTATTTTCAGAAAAGTAAAAAAAATTCGAAGTTCATTTTGCCAAAAATGACGTGAAAATCATTGTGGATAAAAAGCAATATTCCGATCTCCAAATACCCTCTGGGCCTAAAAATATCCCTCAAAATAACAGCTAAATAGAAAAGCTAAATTTTAGATAATTCAAGGGCTACAAGAAGATCTCGCAAACGTGATTGGTCAACAATTTTCCTCAAAACTGAATAAATATCAAGATTTTCAGCAAAATAATGAAAAAAAAATGTTCGCAGTTCTTCTACATTGGAAAAATCTATCAATTAACTCCTAAACAATAAGGAACGCACATCACTTAGTTACGCAGACACAATATCTCCTTTGTATCATTTATCATCTTTCGAATTCTTCATCAAAAATTTAAAATATAAAATAAAAATGAAAAAAACGAAAATCAATTTTTTTTATTTTCCAGAGAATTGAGAGACGAAATACCAAATCCCAAATGTATTGGGTGCAAATAAAACAGTACCAAATATAAAACTTTTGATTAAAAAACTTTTTGACAACAAAACCTCCAGCTATAAAGAACTAACAGCTATAAAGATTCAAAGGAATATCTTGGTAGTCCACGAAATTAACGCAACCATATTTCATAAAAACTGGTGAGTACGTCTTTTTTTTACCTTCATTTTCATTTTTGTTCCGACCCACTTGTGGGGGGAGGAACCATATACTCAAATGGGTTTTTTTTTGTTCAGTCAATTTTGGCCGACCGATATATTCATCGTAGAGAGTTGAGACTGGTATCATTAGAAAGCTTGTCCAGCGCAGAATACGGAATCAAAAAGATTTGTTTTAAATTTCGTTTCTTTTTTGGGGCGTTATCGAGGATTGAAGTTTTGTGTGAACACGGGATAATTGGCATGATTTTGTTCACTTTTCGTGTAATTTTTCTTAAAATTAAGATATTTTCTACAAAAACAGTATTTCAAACTTACATTTCAAGCCACAAATTAACCAATTAAGTCTTCCTAAAAAACTGAAGGCGATAAAAAGACTAGTTCTGGTCTCATATGGAAGTTCACTATCAAAAAAAAATCAAATTCTGTTTGAGAGCTCTTTTTTTAGAAAACTTCTGTTTTTTTTTAGGTCACCTAGAGACTAGTCACTTTTCATATCGAGGTTTCGCGAAAAACAAACCTAATTTACAGTCAAAAGAAGCCCAATGAACAAAAAATTTGTTTTCAAGGAATTGCTTATGTTTTTTGGCTTCAACATTGAGTTTTCATAAATTTTAATGAAAATTTGATTTTCTTTTTGAAGACTTACTATTTCTTTGGAGTTCTATGGCATGAACTCATTGACTTAAGATGCAATATATTTCGTAATGAGCATTAAAAGAACATATCTAGTGCTTTGAGTGGACAGCTTTTGGCTGTTAAGACTTTAATAATTTTTGGAAAATTTTTTTGAACCTTAACCAATCATAAATTTGATTTCGTGAACTTTAAGTCAATCTCAGTAATGACAGGACCCTCTTCCTCCCTACTGCATCCAAATTTTATCTGGTTAGCGGTTTTATCTACTAACTATTGGATATATGACTTCAATGACACAAAATCTCAATTTTTTAAAAAAATTTTTAGTTATTTTTGTATTATTGATTACTTTTGACCCATATCCCATCATCCAAATATTGATAGCTCCCATTGGCTTATAAAATACGTTCAATGGATCACTGATAAAGTTTTCAGAGAAAAGTTTATGGCTTAAGTGGCTTCGACTCCTTCTCGCACTTTTCAACTGAAATTTTGGATTTTGCCTGTTGTTGTTGTTTTCATAATCATAAAACTTATTGTGATGTCTTATTGAATACCTATGAATAACAAACGTTATTCCCCCCCCCAAAAGGATAGGTTATACTTGAGCGCATTTATTGACTTCCGTTGAAAGCTAGTGATTTTAATGGCTTTAAGACTTTGAAAAAATTTTTTGAAAATTTTTTCTGAATATTAACCAATCTTTACCTTTTTTTCGTGAACTGTTAGTCAGTCTCAATAGTAACAAGACGCCCTTCTTTTCTATCGCAACCAAAAATAATCTGGTTAGCGGTTTTATCTTTCAACTATTGGTTCTATGACTTCAATGACAAGATTTCAAAATTTCTTTTTTTAGATTTTTAGATATTTTCGTATTATTGGTTACTTTTGAACTCTTATCACATTATTCAAATATTGATAGATCTATTTGGCTTAGAAATGACGTTCAGTGGATCACAGATGAAGTTTTCAGAGAAAAGATTATGTTTTAAATGGCTCCGACACTTTCTTCTCGCATTTTCCTACTGAATTTTTGGTTTTTGCGTGTTTTTGTTGTTGTTTTCATATTCAAAAGACTTATTGTGATGCTTTATTGAATAAATACTCAAGATAAATATCCTTTTCTTCCCATCGGGGCATATCGGAGTGTATTTATTAACTTCCGTTGAAAGCTATTGGAATTAATGGCTGTTAAGTCCTTAAAAATAATTTATCGAAAATATATATTTTTTTAACATTAGCAAATTTTAGACTTTTTTCGTGAACTGTCAGTCAGTGTCAGCATTGAGAGGATCCTCTTCTTTTCTACTGCATACAAAATTAATCTGGTTTCCGGTTTTATCATCTACCTAATAGCTTTAAGACTTCAATGCCACGGGTTTTGATAATTTTTTAATTTTTGAATACTTTTTTTTATTTTTGGTTCCTTTTGAAATCTTATCACCCTATCCTAAAAATGGTAGTTGCCAATGGTTTAGAGAAAACGTTGAATGGATCATAGCTAAACTGTTCAGAGTAGAGCTTATGATTTAAATTGATTCGAAACTTTCTTCAGGGACTTCTCTACTGATTTTTTTTGTTTTTGCCTGTATTTGTTGTTGTTTTCATAGTCAATGACGTGTTGTAATGGTTTATTGATGAAGTATGAAAGGCTAACAATCTTGTCGTCCCATCAATATAGCGTATTTACTGGATTCCGTTGAAAGCTATTGAATTTTTTTGGCGTTGATACTACGAGTTTTCTCAAAAATTTTGCGGTTCTAAAGTATTTGTTCATATTTAGTGATTTTTTGAAGTTATATTGTTAAAGAAGAACCCCCTTGCTGTTAAAAAATTATTTGAGACTAGAAAAGTATTTATTGAAAAGTTCAATGTCTTCGACACTTTTCTCGCTCAATTTTTTTCTTGAATTTGCTGTTTTTTCCTGTTTTTTGTTCTTTAGGTAGCCGTAAATTGCTGACCGGTCCTATATAATTGTAATTGAAGATTGAATGAATGATGCTTCCCGAAGCACCCAGTTCATAGCGGATAGTATTAAAGTTTATGATATACATTTTCAATTTTTTTTCAAACTTTTCAATTTTTGTTGTTCTTTTCGTCAACTCGTAACTTACTTTCATCATTGAGAGGTCCCGTCCAATTTCTTGTATTTCAAAAAAAAACAAATCTACTTATATGATTTTTCACTGACTTTTTTTTGTTGGACAATATGCATTTTTATAAACGTTTTTTGAGTGGTCCGTTTTGTGTTTCTTTTTCTCTTCTTTCAACACAATCGCGTAATAACAGATCCCAATGGTTGTCAAATGTGGCCTAGGTAAACCTAGTTAATATCTCAAACAAATCCTTTAGCTGAAATAGTAGAAATAACAATTGATTTGAAAGTATATAATGTTCAGATAATGGCTAAGGTCTTAATTGATATCAATAATTTGTGTTTTCGCAAATCGTTTGTAATTTTTTGAGTTTTTCTGCACCTTTAGTCCATTTCTATGGCTTAGTCACCAAAAAGAGGTCCTTTTGGTTTCGTAATAACTTTCTAGTAATTTGTCAAGGTTCATTTAGTTAAACGCTAATGCTTCTTAAGACCTTTGAAATTTCTTGGTTTAAAAAATATTGACTAATTTCCGAACTTCGCCTCATTTGTTCGCTTTGTCGACTTGTTACCTAGTCTCATTAAAATTTCCATCTGCTGTATAGTTCGGAAAAAGTATATTTGTGCAGTTGAGGTTTTATCTGACTGCATTTTGACGTTGTTACTAGGTGCTTTTAAATTTTGATATTCAGTTTTTGCCGTGAAATTTTTGTTTTTGCTGATTTTGTCGTTTTTTTCGTGGTCTCTTTAACGGCAGATCGCGTTGGCGCTGTAATGAGGCATGGCATTATGTAATTCAATTAGTGGTTAGATTGTGTAACGATTGTTTTAAACTCAAATATCTATTTTTGTTATATTGTCATTTGGTTGACAATTAAGTAGAAAAATGTCGATAAGCTCGGGTCGGAACATCATGTGCGAACGCACATTAACGAGCCTCCTTGTTCTTTTTGAACAGTCAATTTTCCAATACTGAAAAAATCAAATTAAAAGAAAATGTGTTTAAAGCGATGCAAATTAATGAAAAAAACTGGCAGAATTGTCAATCAAGAACTTGTCCGAGAGTGATTTGTTTTGTTAAGAGTTTTGCGTTGAAAATTTTGCTTGTAGGGCAAGGCAAGAAATGACTATCTTTTTTGTTTGGTATAATATGCGCAACTTATTTCCAACTTTAAGCCCCCCTCCCAAAAATTCTGTATTTTTAGTGAGTCGGTTGTTCGGTTCCCAGCCATGCCAGCGTGAAATTTTCTAAAATTCTGCTTAAAGCCTTATTTTATGTACTACTGAGCAACAAAAATTATAGGAGGAAACCCTAATTTTTTTTAAAAATTAGATGAGAGCACATTTGACAACGAGAAAACTACATTGTGTGCGTATAACTGAAAACTTTGTGGCTTGCACTGAGAAATAGATCTAAGCCCGGCTTATTTGAACTCTTGCATGTTAAGATAGTAACGCTTAAAAATTGCAAAATAAAATTTTGAAAGCTAAATCAACGAGTGTATTAAGACCAAACTTGTGATCTTCACATACAGAATTCCCTTTCATCAATAACTGAAACTTAATTTGGCTCAGCTCACACAGAGCGTATGCCAACTTGACATACAGTCATACTTTCAGATCACTGCAATTGAGATACTAATGAGGACTTTTTCATCAGAATTGACAAATCAATGGAAGCAAAATAGTGGTCATTTCGGTAATAGTTATAGTATTGTTGCTTCTTGTCATGAGCCTTAGATATATTTCTCTCAAAATGGAAGCAGTTACTTCAGTATATATTTGTACCTTTTATGATTGTTGTCGCTATCGATTTTATTTTAATGACATTTCACTCTAATGACAATTACCATACATTAAACACGAACAACACTGCACACAATAAGTAACACAAAACAACTAAAACCTAATTGATTCAGACCCTTTGATCTTTATAGAAAATTACCCCATTATATGCTTGGCTGTATTTTAATTCACAATTAGATTTTACGAGATTATCAATCAGCCTACAAATTATGTCGTAAAACCTTTAATTGATGTTTTTGTGCAAAACACGATTTAAATAAAAGTAAGATTTCAATTTGTTATGAAATCAAAGAAAGACTAAGAAAGATTGACAAACAAAGCGAATAGCAGGGTAGTTTGAAATAGTTGAATTATTTTGGCTTCTAAGCTGATAGTGAAAGATACCAATAATCACAAAATTTCTTTATATTGCCCACTAACTTCAAAAGCTAAGGCTGCTAGTTTATTAATTTTCCGGGTATTATCAAGAAACGGAAAAGTAAACAAAATTGATAGACGGTTAAATACAGCAGCAATAAAAGCTATTGCGTGCCATAATCTACGTAAAAAATTTTCTAGTTAAAGGTTAGTTTAAATTAAGAAGAAAACGCGAAACAGGAAAGGTCAGATAAGAAAAACAAAAAAAGATGATATGATTCAGTGGGTGACACAGTGATATCAATCGCGTTTTACAGCTCACAGTGCTATATATTGCATAATGCTAAATTGAGGAGACTATCTGAAATATGATAGCACCAGTAAAAACAATTAAAAAAACCATTTTTTCTCGAAAAGAAGAAAGTTGTAATATGAAGTATCAAAATTGGTCAAAAAACGAATTACTACGGCGATGCAAAAGTCAATTAAAATTTCAAAAGTAATTGGTCGCATATGTTATTGACTACACTTCATTAGTTCATCGTGTATTTGTTTTTCACTTTCAAACACTTTCAACAATGATTAAATCCTTTCAAAATCTCTTAAAATAATTATGACACTCCTCTGGTAAAAATAGAAAAAAACAAAAGAAACTGGCAGTGTCTGGATGACATGTGCAAAACTCTATTTACAGCAAGAAACCTATGTGCATCTCAAAGAATGGTAGCAGCCGTTTTTCAAATGCTCTTCATAATTCGCAAAACAATTAGGGAAGATGAACAAAAGAGCCCAAACCAATTTTTTGGTGACTTTTTATAGAAGTTTTTCTTATCAACAACTATTACAAAAACGGGGGCTCTACTCAATTTTTAAAAAGCCTCTAACATTGATATCCATTATTGAGTTGAATAACAGGACCCAGTAAAAAAACTGAAAACTGAAAAGCCATGCATGATTTAGCTTTGGCCTTTACTCTAAAAACTATGAGTGAAGTTCTTACGCAAAAATATTTAGTCAGGTGACTGAATTCTTAAAATTGAATCTTTTGAAAAAAAATCATACTTTATTTTTATTGGACTTCAAATGATTGGATTTAACTTGATTCTAGTTCTGTATCTAAATATTAGTATGTTTGCTGGGCAAAGCACAACATTAATAGCCAGAAATTATTACCAGCGAATAATTTTGCTCAAAAACGTTATAAATTAAAGACAAGTTTAAGTGTGAGGCATATAGAAAAATTAAAACCCGGCTAAATTTCACAAATAATTGAGGTGGTCAGTTTTGATACTGTTCTTGAAAAACCAAACGCCAGTTCAAATTATCTATATTCAAAGTCGTCATTTGCATTTAACTCAAAACGTCAGATTTTCCTTAAAAGAGATAAAAACCCTAAGAGAAATCAGTAACAGAGATGAAAAAAACCGAAACAATACAAAATTTTGGTCAGTTCATATTTTTTTTCAAAAATTCAAATTTTTGAAGATATATGCATGCCTCAATTTCATTTCTAAATTTTTCAGTGCTCAAACAGATTTACACGTGAACCAGTAAATGCCTAAAAACAGATTGTTTGCGTGAGATATTTAACACTTTCATTCAAATTAATCAAATTTTGTAGCAATTTTTCATTAAAAATTTCTGAACAGAAAACAAAGAACCAATGACACTCAAAAGTTTTCTTTTCAGCACTCAAAACTCTGCAACCGAAATAGAAAAAATAGCGAAATCATCAAAAGTGCACAAAAAACAAAAAATGGGCCAACCTGTCCGGAAATGCCCAAAAAACTATACCTCATTTTTTTCAAAAAGTGGTATTGCTAATTCCATTGTTTAGCTGCAGTGCAAACATTAAAAACTTTTAATCAATATCACATATATTGCTCAAAAAGTCGAAAACTGTCAGAAGGAAATTAGGGCACGCATATAGTTCTAACATTTTTTAAAAAAATAAAGGTGGGAGCAACAAGGAGGCTCGGTAATGTGCGTACGCACATAATGTTCGGACCCCGCTCATCCACATTCATGACTTAATTGGCTACTAAATGATGAACCGATAGAAAAGCTTCAAAAACATACATATCGCTCAAGATACAATAATGGAATACAATAAGGCCACGCTAGAGGGCCGATAAAACTTGTTGTTAATAGGACAACTGGAAAAGACTATAATAAAAACTAAATAACAAACATTAATTACGACCAAAACTCAATGTCTAAATTAAAAAAAAATATAACAAGATCAACCTTGCATCAGATGAAACCTAAACAAAACAAAATAACTTTTACTTCAATAGAAAAGATAAGTGACCCCCTCTCTGTCGACGAACAGAGCAAAAAGGTGCGAAGTTCAGAAATACGTTTCTATTTTTGAAAACAATTGATTTCAAAAAAGATTATTTTCATTAGAGAATAAGTGAAATCACTAAAAGATTCATTTATATCTGCATATGAAGCAATTGAGACCTGTCATTATCCAGTGTACGACTACAAAAAGAAGGACAAATATCGGAAAACAAAGCTTTGCAAGAAATGGCAGTGAAACCGTTCAAACGGTTGAAACCAGAAACTTGTTTCTACGAGCAATGAAAATGATCAATTCCGCATTATTTCAAAGCCAATAGGACCTACCATTAGCGTAATAATTTTAAAAGAAAACAAAAGTCCTTTAAAATATACAAATATATTAAATTTTCAATTATGTTATAAAATTTTGTAGTAACAGTAGTAACAAAGCCGAGAAACAATTAGTTGGAACTAAAACCATTATTATTTTAACTATAGCTCACTAGAAATGGGTTGTGACTTGTCTTTACAGAGGCTAAGCTACAAATTAACCAAAAAAAAAAAACAAATTAAAAAATGGCGAAGCTCAAAAATGCAAATATTTTTCATATATTTGGAAAACATTTTTTTTCAAATATCATAACAGACATGACATAAGATTTCAACAAAAAGGAGGTCAACTAAGATGCAACACCTCAAAAAGCCAATTGGGCCTGTCATTAATGAGACTAAGTCACGAGACAAAAATAACAAAAACACGCAGAAGCCAAAACTTAAATTTTAAACCAGAGTGTTCAAGATACTTCAATTATAAGATGTTATCTACAAGAGCTAAATAACATCACTTGATTCTCATGTGAAAATCAATGGTGTTTTTCCTATAAATGGACTACTTAAAAATGACAACAAAAACCAAAAAGTGAACAGTAGAGAAACCTGAAAAAATTCTTATGAAACTAAATGGCCCAAACAATCAGTTAAAACATATAACCAACCACAAAAATAATGTTTGAGTCCACAAAAGTAAATGAGATTTCTTATACGTGAGATTGAGTTACATGGTGACAAAAAATCGCTGAATTTTGCAATAGAACAGTGTCTCAGCCCATAAGCGCAAACGATTAAAAAAAACAATTAACATATTCGGATCCACTTTTTTCACCCTGTTCGTTTTCCCAACTAAACTTATCTTCAACTGTATCTGTCAATAATGTGATAATTGGACAATGAAACAAAATGAACTGAAAAAATCTGCAATTATACTAAAAAAAATCGAAACTCGTAGTGATAAAACCAAAAATCCATTAGTTAAATTTAAAACCAATACCGAAATTAATTTATTGACTAACAGTAAGTGGGTTTTTGCTTGTCTTTTTCAGACTACGTCGAAGCTGAGAGAAATAAGAGAAAATAGTGACAAAGATCAAAAGTTCGCGTACATTTTCTTATAACAAATGAATTCAAAGTTATAAGAGACATAAGGTAACAACTGAAAGCATTGTCTGCTTCAATTATACCTCCTAGTAAGCCAGTGCGATCACTGATTGGGGTGATTAAGTCATTGGACTACAAAAAGTATTAAAAAATGAATGCAAAACATAAGAAATCCACAAAATGTTACGAAAGCAATTGGTCAGAGCCATAAAAAAACGCGAGCTTTACTCTGAGACCATAAAATATGGTCGTTAGTATTCATTTTTTGTAAATAGTATCTGTCGATAAAAAAGCCCTCATTTGAAATTCTTGTCAGCAAAATGTATAAGAAACTGTATGGATCGTTTTTTACCGTATGGATCCATGGTGAGATCAATATCAGCCCTGATAATGCTGCGCGATTAAGAAGACATTCAATTGTTCAAATGGTCGCGAAATGGATCAATTTTTAAACAAAGTTTTTCAGTATATCAAAAATAAATAATGCATTTCGTATAATTATCGTGATTAAATTTGCAAAAATCTGGCAAAATTATCATTTCTGAAGACTCTTAAAACCAGCGGGAGTGCAACTAGCTCTCTCTTCAAGCTTTCAATGAATATGATTGCAGTTTTAAGGTGTCTACTTTTAGCAAATTTAGTGAAAGCCGGCCAAAAATGCATATTTGGTCCCATTTTTGACGAAAAAAAGTCTGATTTTTGAAATATTTTGCATAAATTTTAGCCAAAAAGCTCATATCGAACAATTCAGCAACCCCCCTCTATCTTTTAAGATAAAATCAATAACACTATCGTTACGTTAACAATTTCAAGATACTTTAGTAAAATTAACGAAAATTTGGTCAAAGATTACGGAAAATGTGACCAAAAACCACGGAATTCACTCTACTTTTCTCAAAGTTCAAACTTCGATAACTTCCTGTAAAAAACGAAAATCAAAAAAAATTTTAATTCCATATTCTACGCTGGACGGGTTTTCTAATGATACCACTCACAACTCTCTACGATGAATATACCGATCGGCCAAAATTGACTGAACAAAAAAACCCAGTTGAGAATATAGTTCCTCCCCCCACTAAAAGTGGGGTCGAAACAATAATAAATATTATTAAAAAAACTAATCACAATTTCTCCAGCACAGGTGTCAGGTCAGATGAATTTGTTTTCAACTTAGTTCTCAAGACGAGTCTCAAGATTCCAAACATAGTTATTCTTGCTTAAAATAATACTTTCAATGAAAAAAATCGTATCTCATTAAACATTTTGCACCCACACAGAATAACATGACTTGAAACACACGAAAAAAGTCTTAAAATCATGCTGAGAGTCTGCAGTGCACAAGGTTACAATACCAGATTTTTTTTTGCAAAACCAGACTAACCACATTTTTTTGTATTTTAAAACTTATTAAAATGCAAGTGTAATGCCATGCCTTGAGTAAGTGTGCAAAGTCACTTCAAAAATCTGTCTCAGCATCTCGAATCACTACGCGGTTCTGAAATTCACTACTCACTATTTTCGATGAGATCCGTGAATGCTCTGTAGTAGATCCTGCCATCATCTGGCACCCTGTAGAAGTTAGTCAAGTCATTCAACTGTTTCACACTCAAGTGGAGGAACTTTCTCGTGAACAGATCCAGACCAGCTTTGAACTCATCCTCCAGACAGAGACCCAGGCGCAGTTTGTCGTAGTCTTTGAAGAACTCGATTGAACGGATTCCGAATTTGAAGCAAAGCACTTGGATCTTTTCAATCACCGTCAGAACTTCTGACAACGCATCTTTCTGAACACAACAAATAGCAAATGAAAACACCGCAGCTAACTATATTCACTGATAAGAAAGTTTTTACTCATTAAGTTGTTCATTATGTACGCAACTTTCAAAATAGTATCAACTGATAATGTGACCGGTTTCGAAAGCAAAGCACTAAACCCAATAGATAACTAGTTCGACAGTTTAATTAATTTTGATCAAATTTCAATAAGAGCCAAAATAACTTATGTGCAATTACAATCAAGGCATAAATTTTTGAGAAATAGGGGAAATACAATCTAAAGTATTGTTGAGAGCCTAATAAATGATAGCAACATGCAGAGATAGAGCTAAAAAAAAGCAAAACCAAGATTTTGTGCGAATCAGAAGGACTTTGAAAAAATTATCGTTTGATCAAAAAGGACTGACAGAAGTTGAAGTGATGCAACTGAGCCACATACACAAACCAATTTAAATTACAGATAAAAATGAATTAAAACTGAGAATGCAATAGCTAGATATGAACAATAAACTGCAAAAAATAGGCTTAACTACCTCTCATAAAAAATAAGCAAAAACGGGCTTCTTAAGGAGGTCCACACAGCCGCAAACACTGAGAAAATGGACACTTCTCAAAGCTTCATCTTTCTAGCAAAGAATACCTAGAACAAGATGTCAAGCTTATATTACGGATAATTTAAATAAGGTTGCGTTTTCTCAACTTTCTCACACTCCTCCTTAGATGACCATCGCCGATTTCACGATTTGCCACTAACTTCTCTGTTTCTTCTCTTTAATTATTTATTTCGTTCTTTCTTTCTTTCTTGCTTGCTTCCCCTTCCTTCTTTCATTTCTTCTTCTTCTTCTTATTATTATTATTATTATTATTATTATTATTATTATTATTATTATTATTATTATTATTATTATTATTATTATTATTATTATTATTATTATTATTATTATTATTATTATTATTATTATTATTATTATTATTATTATTATTATTATTATTATTATTATTATTATTATTATTATTATTATTATTATTATTATTATTATTATTATTATTATTATTATTATTATTATTATTATTATTATTATTATTATTATTATTATTATTATTATTATTATTATTATTATTATTATTATTGTGGTGGAGGAATCCACAAATCGCAACCAAGTATATCAAGTATTAATATAAACACTCTTAAACTATATACATATTTATCTTATGGTCTAATCTCCATCCGGAGAACAAACTCATTTGCTGTCACACGTACTTATCTAGATGCTAACACTTAACCAATTGGTGACAACTCATTGTACATAGATTGATGATTGTGATTGACATTTCTGTTAACTGTTAACCACACAGTACAACTGGTATTGGTCTTGACCAACAAGTGCGAAAGCACTCGATTGCAGTTCTGCCTTAACGCGTTCAGAGAATAGTTATCAAATTCAAGATTCACTCTTGCTCTTTTCATTGTTGAGCGATACGTATACAACATGGCGCAGTCAACTATGGCTCGCTCCCCATTAGGAGTAAACTTCTTTTGGGACAAAGGTCACCAACCCGAAATAGAATGGGAAAAATGGCTAGCTACAGTAAAGCTAGCAATCATGGTAAAAGAAAATATACAAGTTGACAAGCTACTACAACCAAGGCCAGAAAATGAAGACCTTGATTATCCAACAGAGCCACACTACGAACCAGCACTACCCGATGAAACAACTGCCGAAAGAAGGCAAAGGGAACAAAGAAACGTCAAAAGACGTACCGATTGGCAAAACTCATGCAAAGACATAGAAGATAGGGGACCACAAGTAGACAACACACCATGGGAAGAAGCAGATAACAAAACAAAAAGCCACATATACCTCTCACTAGGAACACAAGCAACAAACATTTTCCACCAAAGATTCCCTCACACAGAACTTCAAAAATGCACCACGGATGCACTAGTAGAACAACTTAGAGAATCATTCATGCAAACCAGGAACGAAACATTTGACAGATATCAATTCTTCCGATGCCGACAAAAAGAAGGCGAATCACTAGAAGTGTTCCACTCACGAATCAAAAAACACGCATCAGTCTGCAACTGGGAACACATGGAGGAAAGCCTTGTCAAGAGCATCTTCATACAAGGCATGAACAACCAGCAAATCCAAATGGATTTACTATCAGAGGAACGAACACCAGCAGAGACACTACAATATGCACTGGCACGAGAAAGAGGACAAGAAAGTCAACAGAAAATGAGAAACACCTATACAAATACACTACAAACAAACCCATGGTTCGAAAAAATTCAGTACATAAAACGACAAAACAGAGTACCAATACTCCCAACCCCACAATCAGGACAAGTCCAAGACTGCCGACGCTGTGGCAACAAATTTCTCCCTGGCCATTTAAACGTTTGCCCTGCAAAAAACGAAATCTGCAGAATATGTAGGAAAATAGGTCACTTCGCAAAACAATGCAAATCAGAGATGCCACCACGTCCACAATACAACCCACAACAACGCAGACAACAAAACTATACAGGACAACAATTATACTCGGGCTACCAACAACAACAAAAGAATAACCAATTGGTTCAAAGAAAAACATCACAAAAAATGAGAAATATAAACGAAGAAGAACAGGAAGACATACACAATTCAACCGAGGAAACAATCGACCCAGAAGCAACCTGTTACATTCGGGAAATGATGGAAGACTGGCAAAACACAACAAACTTCATCCATTCAGTTAAATTTACAAATGAAAAAGTCAGCAAAATCAACAAAACTAGAAGAGGGGAATTCTGGCTAAAAATATACACAAACAAAAAACAAACCTACTGGTTAGCCGACACAGGAAGCCCCAGGAGTTTCATGAACATCCAAACGGCAAAAAGTCTGCTAGTAGACAACAAGACAAAGATCCAACATCCGGATAAATCACTGGGCGAATTCAGATGTTTCAACAACAACAAAATAAACATACTCGGAACAATCCACGTGGACATAACGTCAGGAACATCAACTGCAACAAACTGCACAATCCTATTGGTAGACACCAATACAATAAATATCATGGGGAGAGACATCATGAACAAACTAGGCCTCCGACTCACAATGGAAACACAACAAAAAGAAGAAACAAAATACACGTCACGACAAGAAACAACCCACAAGTAGAAACGTTCCAGGTCCCAATCAAAAAACGATACCGAGCACCAAACACAACGAAAACAAAAATGATGACAAACCAACTGGAGACAAATACAATTGCCACACAGACAGACGAAACATCTAACATCGGACTAGGACGCCAACCACTAGTAGAAAAAGAGGAATTCAATCCAATCCCAGAACTGGACTACCAAAACACTCCCAACCACCTAAAACAACTACACCGAGTATTCGGAGAAAATTTCATCGCCGAAGCTACACGAAACGACCCACATAGCAAAAATTTACTACAAATCATAGAAGATAAAAACTGGGACTTACTCAAACACTTCAGCAGATACTGGCACTCCCTAAAACGAGATCCGAGCACAACACCAGCTGGCTGCATACTCTATGACGGAAAAATGTATATACCTACACAACTGCGTAAACTAATCATGAACTCCATCCACCGCAATCACCCAGGACAATCAGGAATGATGCACTTAGCAAACATGATATGGTTCCCAAGAATCCACAGAGAGATAGTAACCCTCACACAGAATTGCCAACCGTGCATCAAAATAGGTAAGAACCTAAAACCAATAATACCAAAATCACAATTAGCAAACCTACCACCGCTACACGAACCAAACGAAGAAATCCAAATGAATTTTGCCGGCCCCATACTAGACGAACAAAATAATGATTCGTATATATTAGCATCGGTAGATAGATTCTCCAGATATCCACACGCAAAAGTATACCACAACTGCGACACTGACACAGCAATAAAATATTTAGAAAAATACACAAAATTTCACGGAATACCTAGAAATATAAGATGCGACCAAGCCCAAGCATTCAAATCCAGACAATTCGAAATTTTCTGTAACAACCATAATATTAAACTAATATTAGCTCCAGCTGGAGACCACAGAGCTAACGGAATGATAGAACGTCTAATACAAACAATAAAACGCCGACTCTCAGTCCTAAATAACGACCCCAAATGGTCAAAAATTACACTTGCAGATAAAATCACAGAAATAATACAAGAAATAAAACTCATACCTAACACAACTACAAAAATCGCACCATTCACAGCTCATTTCGGCAGAAAACCAAACACACCAATATCAAACATCACATCCAGGACATCACCAAAAAATCTATCATACAATGAAATAACAAAATTCCATTTAGATAAACGAAGAGGACTAAAACAACCGATGCTGAAAGCCGACACAATATGGAATCTCGAGTCAGATTCTGAACCACATCTGGACATACAATTCCAACCAACAATCGAGGGAGATGACTCCTCGGACCAATCTACGCTTCAGAACATTAAAAAGAAAGCCATCAAACGTAAGAACACTTCTCCAATTAAGATTACACCTGACAAACTAATGATAACATTCGGTGATAAAACAACATCAATAACTAACACACGAAAACAAATAGCACGAGAAACACTAGCACGCAAAGCACCTGAACCACGCGGCACACTAAAACCACTTTGGAACATAATACCAGATGGTACTATCACTAACTACTCACCAACAACAATAACTCTAGACACGAACACCAGAAAGAATACAGTAATCAGAAAAAATGACTTGGCAATCATAAACGAAACAAAACCAAGACTAATGCACTTCGTAGCGTGTAAAACAGTACGAGAATATAATAGAAATCAAGAAAAAAAATAAAACAATTTTTGTTAACAGAAAAGAAACAACTCAAACAGTCCAAGCAAAAAAAAACCAACTGGACAGACCAGAAGAGCAAACCAACACAAACGAAGCCCACTTCTACTCGCAACCTGGACCATCCTACTCGCAACCTGGACCATCCTACCATTTCGACACCCCCGGACCAAACAACCGAAGCACATCTCAACGAAAAAGAAAACAACAGCCCCAAAAAAGATCAACAAAACCCAAAAGCGATTTTGACAGAAAATCAAAAGAAGCGGCTATAGCCCAATCGAAATTAAACAAGGCAAAGGAGCACCAGCGAAGAATTTCCAACTCTCCAAGAATCCAACTGGATACTTCAAAGTTAGAACAAAACAAATCTATAGAAGTTATTAACCTGATCTCGGACTCCTCACAAGGCAGCCCGATAAAGATATTTACCTCAAATGACCCAACAGCCTTCATGTCAACACCAGCGAGGAAAAAGTCCCAAGAACAAGTAAACAAAAAGATCGATAAAATCATTCACCGCATCACCCACTCACCAAAGAAAAAGCAAAACAAAGACGAAAATCCAATCTCAATTACCCCAACTAACCACACAGGACTAACCCAAGACATAACACCAATTACTCCTTCACACCAGTCCACCCCTGTAGACCCAATAATCCAGAATACCGCGAGGACCAGCACAAATGATTACCAATTGGTAAAAACCAACGCACCCACAACCACCATTTGCGAGAACAAAAACAGTAACCAACTGGTACATACTACATGGACAGCCGATACCAACGCCGACACAAGATCCCAAAACGATCATCCGAAACAAAAACAAATCGAGAAAACAAGCAAACACACAAAACATCACAACATCGAAGCACAACCAGACATACCAGAGGAAAGAGAAAACGCCAACGAACCTATTGATTTAATCCACATGGAGGAGGACAATGGCGAAAGCCTAACATCAAGCTCCATCTCATCCCTCAACACAGAGGATATCGCCGCCCTTGACAAACTCTTTGACTAGTCAGCCAAAGATCCGACGAAGGGGGAGTGTGGTGGAGGAATCCACAAATCGCAACCAAGTATATCAAGTATTAATATAAACACTCTTAAACTATATACATATTTATCTTATGGTCTAATCTCCATCCGGAGAACAAACTCATTTGCTGTCACACGTACTTATCTAGATGCTAACACTTAACCAATTGGTGACAACTCATTGTACATAGATTGATGATTGTGATTGACATTTCTGTTAACTGTTAACCACACAGTACAACTGGTATTGTGTCTTGACCAACAAGTGCGAAAGCACTCGATTGCAGTTCTGCCTTAACGCGTTCAGAGAATAGTTATCAAATTCAAGATTCACTCTTGCTCTTTTCATTGTTGAGCGATACGTATACAACAATTATTATTATTATTATTATTATTATTATTATTATTCTTATTCTTATTCTTATTCTTCTCTCTCTCTCTCTCTCTCTCTCTCTCTCTCTCTCTCTCTCTCTTCTCTCTCTTCTCTTCTCTTCTCTTCTCTTCTCTCTCTCTCTCTCTCTCTCTCTCTCTTTCTCTCTCTCCCCCTATAGCTCACTCAATCTTAGAGACTAAGGTATTGACCCATAACCTGTTAGAGGGTTAGAGTACAATTGCTGCTGCACTGGAATTGAATCAATATCTCTTACTGCAAAGCCTAGTATGATAACGATTACACTAACTCATCTCGGGTTCTCAAACTTGGGAATCCTTTTATAACCCATTCTCTTAGTCCTTCTTGTTTCTCAAGGATTCATTTCTCGAGTCAAGAAAGCGTTGAAGGAGTAGAGCTCCTCGCCAAACTGTTAAAAATCTATTTTATTTCAATCTCAAATAACGTCATCTTTCTAGAAGGGATCACACGCACATAAAAAACCGAACCTCTTCTCAGCACTATTTACTTTGAAACAATATTAAAAACCTCCCTAAGTTTTTTTTAAAAAAACGTAACATATCTTCCTATAGCATTTATATCAACTCCTAGAAATCTCTTACGAAATATCTAAGATGTTTTCTCGAGATTAGTTGAAACAACTAAAAAATATAAAAATGATATTTTACCTTTCCGCAAAATGCAATAGCCGGAAAATTTTCAGGATAAATTGACTGAAAACTTTTTTACTCTCCCCAAAATTATTTCCTCAAACTATATTCCAGCTAAAAACACGTTTCTTTTAACAATCAAGTGTGAGCTGTGAAGGTATTTAAGTATACTGCACCACCATCAGTGAAAAGGAAGGAAAAGTAACACATTGACACGCAAGGAAAGGTACATATTTTTTACAACTTCAAAAACCATAAAACTTTATCGATGAAGATTACTCAAAATCGAATCAGCTTGAAAAGCATCGCAACTACATTAATTCAAGCTTTTGCAACTTGGAAGCTACATTTTGACAGTTGATTCAAAATACATAAAAAGTGAATGTTGAAAGGGGACCCAGACATTCCCTCATAGGATATCATGCTCATTTTTGAGAGTGCTCGTTAATTAAAACTTGTCAGATTAACAGCAGTCTCCAATTTTTTATGGTCAGAGCAATGACAGAAAGTGTGATTTTTCTATTGATTAAGTGATCAATTGCTATGACAGGGTGATTAAAAACCGCAGAAATTGAGATGCCATACAAGCTAACAAATATCATTAACGCAAGCGTACTGAAATTTAATTTTTTGGGCACCAAATTAACAAACGATTCCAGATCTCTGTTTCAAGAAGTAGATAATTATCATAATTGACAGATTTTTTTGGAAAATTATTTAAGTCGAATAAACGAAAACACATGTTGACAATATGTGTTCATATGACTGAGAAAAACTGCACAAACAAGGAAGTTCTCATATGTATAATGGCAAAAAAACATGGTGTGATCAGTCGCAATTTTTAAACATTTATGGCTGTAAGGGTTCTTAATTCCTTAACTTGAGGTTTAACTAAATTTGGTTGCACTAATGGCCAAAGGTGTTTCCGCCTAAATTTATCCCTGCAAAATTTGCACTGACGTCTGTTTTGAACAGGCGAAGTAACTTTGCAATAACTTCAATCCAAGTGGAAGTTATCACAGGGTTGTTACATGGTTATTACAGGGTTGTATTTGTTATTTATTAATAATGTCATATTAGCTCGCGAGACTTGTTTGTAATTGATAGGACATGCTAGAACAGAATGCCTTCTCACACTTATAGACGAACTTGTTTGCATAAACTAATTGACACTTTTTCACACAAATATTTATGTGTTATACTGAGCAGGACCAGTTTAGAGAAGAAGAAGTGATGAAATTAGTTCAAGATTTAGTGCTAACTAGTTAGTAAACTTTGACATTTGCCATTTGCTTTTAAGGAAGTTGCCCTGTAGCTGCTGTGTTTGGAGGCAATAAACTCAAATGCAAAACTAGGCCAACAGTCTACGATCTATTTGGGGAAGAAATTAGAGGAGGAAAAGAGGGAATGAGATAAAACAAGAGGAGACGACCGTAAATTACTTTCTATCCACAATTTCCACTACTAATTCTTCATTCGCATTTTCCCCCCGTATCCCTATTACGACTCGTTACCACTAGAAGCAGCTTATATTTACCAGGGGAAGCAATTACCAGCAAAAAAAAACAAACAAGATTTCAATTTCCTTCATTATCACCAAAAATATTGCTTACTTTGTTCATGTAATTTTCCAAATAACCTGCAGAAATTTTTAGCAACAACTTTTTGTACGTAAGCATTAAAGCTCTGTTATACAATCAGACATTTTTTAAAGAAAGTAATATAAGTTAATTCATTGTAGAACGTGAAAACTCGAAAATAGAGAACGGCAAAGAGTAGAAAACTGTCATTTTTTCAGTCTTATTGAAACTGTTGTGAATCAAAGAGATTCAAAAACTTGATAGAGAAAACTATACACTTCTTTTGTAAGAATAAGTTTCTGCATAGAGTCATTTGCAATCCGCACTTCACCTCAAACCCAAAATTTAAAAATTTTCTGGACTAATTGTAATAAAATTCGGCATGACAATTTTAGCATTTGACATAATTCAAATTTTCATCGAAAGTTTGATCGACTTGATAAAGCTCCAAGAATCTAAATGGTAGATATATATTAAGGAGAGATCTCTAATCAAATTACAACAATGAAAAGAGAATGAAAGCGAAGAAACAACAGCCAAGCTGATGACTTTCTGCTTTTTTTTCCATTATACTTTCTGCGTTTTTCCATTATATATTTCCTGTTAGTATGATTACAACTGCATTACGGAAAATAAAACCATTCAAAAGCCAACCGAAAAAAATACAGGAGGACAAAATATTGACAGTTTATCAGAGTTGGTTAAGACAACACTCTACTTGTTCATGACAAATTGAAGAGAAATGTTCAATGCGAGAGCTCATGAAATGAAACGAAGTCATAAAATCGATTTACAAAAAAGAAAAATTCACTTAAAACCCAATTCAAACAGAATTTTCTCATATTCAATTCAGAAATTTTTATTTTAACAGCCGATGTTTTTTATTAGTTGAAACACAAACAACCATTGGTACCATTAATATGCATTAGGCGCCTACTTACTGATTCTTTTCCCTACATTATTGTGCTTTCAAAGTTCACCTCGTTTCTACCAGTTTCTGTAAATCATCTGACAAACTAATTCAAAAACACATTTTCGTTGAGTTCTTATCTATTAATCGTGTTTTCATTTACATTCAAAACAAGCATTTAGCTACTTGAACAGTTTTTTGAAAGAGTTTTTGCAAAATAATCAACGTAGGATATTCGGCGAAAACTCGGTTAAGTAATGCTAATTTTTGTAGCCATTAAGAAAAAAAATTTGCAACTAACGTTTTGTGGAAATTAGGCGACAGCCAATTAAACCAGACGCTTCTTCCAAAAAGGTACCCAATTGTCTCTAACCATTGTCCCTACATGATATGAGCTTAAAAAAACAAAATCAAAGGTTTTATAATCACTGAGCATTTCCATCATTTCAGTTCAGGTATATCCACCAATTAGGCCGATACTTTTCTCACAAATCTTTCACAATCCTATATCTCTCAACTACTTAAAGTAAAGCAAAAAAATGTTCTATTATTATTTTCTTTTTCGACTCATTTTCATGTAAACCCAATTTTCGATTACATTTGGGTACTTAATAGCGTTCAATTGGATTTTGAAGTATAATCTTTAAAAGTTGAAAAGTGTTTTAATCTGTTTTCGCCTAATTTCCACAAAAAATTAGAGGAAAAAATTCGCCTAATTGCTCTAAAATTTGTCTTTGATTTATCAAGCTTTCGTTTCATATCCCATCCCACCGACGTACTTATGAAACCGCGGCAAATAAACGCAAAGCCTACCCTCTCAGGACGACTAAAAAGAGATTATGTGACTCAATTAGGCGAAAGGGCGTTTTGTTAGTAATCAGCTACTGATAGGCGAAATAGGCAAATGCCAATTGAAACATAAGAATGACCTTAAGGTTCGACTTGAAAAAAATGTCATCTGGCCCTAAAAATTGTCTTCATAAGAGAAAAGCCTACAAAAACAAACTACATGCACCAACTTTAAAGCATGTGCATCATTTGCAGCATTCTTCTGCACCTAATAGGTTCAAACTATTTTAATGCAATGAATATATTATTTTGCACTTTCATTTTTTCTATCTTATAATTAACTCAAAAAAACTTGGCCCTGTACAACGGATGCAAAGCACTAAAATAATATTAGCAAAATATGGGGTGGTATACCAAACAGAGGGTGAACAGACAAAACAGTCCCAGACAAAAGAGTCCTAAATCGCAAAATAGTCCCAGACAAAACAGTCCTACACAAAACAGTCCGAAGAAAACAGACGAAACAGTTGCAGACAAAAGAGTCCTAAACCACAAAATAGTCCAAGACAAAACAGTCCCAGACAAAATAGTCCGAAGAAAACAGACAAAACAGTCCCGCTCAAAGCGCTTGTTATACAGATCAAAAGAAAGTGCAGCTTTGATCTTGAAGGAAAGCTTTGAAGTCAGAAAATCAAAATCACCGTGGCACAGTAGTTAAAGAACTGGAAGCAGATTCAGAGGCCGCTGGTTCGAGCCGGACTGGGGGAAAAAATTCGCAAAACTCAAAAATTGAGGACAAATCAGATCGGAAAGTGGGAAAATCTGGGAAAAGTGTTAAAATCCAGATATCCCGGCCATGGGTTGTCGTGATAGAAGTGGAAATGAAGAGCTAGTTCATGATCAACATTTTGCAATATCCAGATCGCTCATAGCGTTACTTTTAAACTTTAAAATTTTGACAGAAAAAAAGAATTGAATTACAGAAAATAAAGGATCACAATAACAAACGCAACACATGTTAGAGTATAAAATTATAACTGCAGCCTCTCAAGAAATCAATCATATTCTGATGCTGATACTTTTGAAAGAGTTCTTCTAAATTTGCATCAATTTATGCGTAATTTGCTTTCTTAGGCTTGCTGGCCAGCTGTTATCATCTCCACCATTATCTCAGCGTTTTTTTGTTCGCCCTTGAATTTCTCGATCAACTTGGGCAGTGAAGGAAGGATGTTTTGTGTTAAACAATTTTACAAAATTACTCCTCCAGCCTTCGACGGAAATGTTTGTTCTGGCATAGCCCTTCTTTATGCACTCGCAGCAATTCCATCGTTCAATTGCAAATTGCGGTTTCTGTCTCTGTCCAGTAGAGTTGTATCGGCCGATGTTATCGTCTTCAAAGTAGTTGAAAATTGGCTCACAGTCCTCTGGGCAAGCTGACTGTAATTTTTCAAACGCAGTAATGACATCTTTCACTGGCAAGAAAGCCGTGCGAAGCATCATCGTGATATGCTCTCGGAACTCCAAGTTATTTTTGTATTCCGATGCTTTGCCAGCTGACTGCACATGTCTCCACACGTTCTAACCATCTTTAATAACTCGGGGATCTCAAATCCTTTCAGCGTCGAGGGTTCATTCATTTGTGGACGAACTTGTGGGCGCGTTCTGTTAAATGTCCTTTGGTTTGAGTTGTAACCTGGAATATTAGCTGCTGTTTCTCTGTTGATGTCTTTTTGGGCAGCAAGTTTTGTTTGGCGGGGAGTCTCGTCAGTCATCGCTGCTCGGTCTGTCAACGCCGAGCGGAATTTTTGCTTTTCAGTATCTGCTGGATTAGTTAAATGGCTATGAACGGTGATAACTTCAATTTCTTCATTGAGTAGCCTGACTCTGCTATTGCATTTTGTAATACAGCAGCGCCAAGAAGATGCGGCAACTGTAAGTTGTCGGTGCCTAATATAGCCATAGCCTTCAAAGACGAGCAATTCCGATTTTTTGTTTGTCTGAATGAATTCAAAATTAATAATTAGCGTCAAAACTAAGACGTTAAACTCTTTTATATGCTTCCCAATCAAAACAAAACCTGTCATTGAGTTTAGCAACTAGTTTTGCGTCCACTTTTGATACTTTGATAATTTGATTGTTTAGCTTAATTGTCGGATTAACTTTCGTTAATTATTGCGTTGAGACAAAATCCGTAAAATTTTGGGATTATTTTGTCGAGGACTGTTTTGTCTGTTTTTGGGACTGTTTTGTCTGGGAATATTTTGCAACTTAGTATTATTTTGTTTGAGACTGTTTTGTCTGCGACTGTTTTGTCCGGACACGCAAACAGCTAGAATCACTCTCTTCAATGATTGGGTTCGGGTCTAACTATTCAAGGGAGCCATGTTCTGAGCGCTAAACCACCACATATTTTACTACTAATGATAATACATTTTACATCTTTAACATACATCCATACTTTTAACAACTCTTTCGCATGTTGACTACTGTTCGGCAAATTTATTTCAGAAACTGCCTAATAGATCAAAAAATTTCTTTCGCCCAATCGAGCTTTGATTTGAGCTTTAAAACGAGCAAAAAAATTATAAGAAAAATAACTATTAGTTCCTGATATTCGACTATGGGTTTTATTTAATTTTCAAATGACCTATTTTAGTATGAAGAAAAGAAACGGATATTTAGCGCCAGGAAGTAACTTTTTCGCTATAAAAGAGGATTAAAACTTTTGGCTAAGTTTAAGCAGCACAGATATAAATTCGATTTCCATGCGCATTCAAAATAGGCTACTATGCGCTTACTTTTTGCCACTTCCTAACTTTTGCTTACAAAAAGACTGTCAAAGATTGAAAACAAATTGCGACGCAAAAAAGTGACATCCTTTCTGAGAACAAAATTTTCACTACCCATAGACTTTTATATGAGTCATCTGCTGAATAATTTTTGTTTATTCCTACTTCTGATTGGACTGCTCTAAATAAATGCTACATAGAAAATATTTAGGAAACTGTCGATCAAAACAAATGTCACGGTTTTCTGGTAGTGTTTTCATATCTTAAGACCAATTGTTTTCCCTGTGTCCACCGATTGACATTACAACAAACTGATACATAATACAACATACTGGCTACTGATGTATCAGAATATCAAGACACATAATATCAGTTATCAACACTGTGTGCGATGACGCAGGGCTTCCCTTGAAGTTATAAAATTTGCATTCACTTGTGAGATTCTAACACTGAAATTAAAATTTTATTGTCAGTTACCAACGTTCAAAGTTATTTTCTACAATTTGAAAAACTTTGAGCTTATCAGCTGCAAGTCGTCTCATAAAATGGTATGTTAATGATACTAGCATATAGTTTCTGCATTCATTACTCCAGCTGGAAGCAATTAATTTGAAACATACGCTACTAGACAATGGATTTCAATAAAACTTAGAAAACTATATTTTACGCTACATATGTAATAAAAAAGCTGCAACTTACTTTTTCAGGACCATAAAACACTATTGAAAACCAAAGAAAACCAATAACAGCCTAGCAGCGGTTTTTTGTGAGCGACTTTACTTTTAAACCACTGAATACTAAACGACAGAATCAGTTAAACTTTTTAAAGTTTAGGTGTCATAGTTGATCACCAATGGAAGCTTCGTCATCATCTATATGAAAATGAGAAACGCGTCGTCCATTTCAGGGGAAAAATCTTTTAGTTTAATAACATTTTGGCTTGGAAGCAATCAACGAAAGGTTTAACGATCAGACAGATTTTCATTAATATGGTATTGCGCAAAATATTCTTTAGGAAGTTTCAATGCATCAAAAAGACAATCTAAATACAAACGGTCGTAACTGAAAGTTAAAATGAGTTGTGTCTGGATTTTAACTCATATATGGTTTAAATGTTACAAAACCATGCTAGAAAATACAAGTATACAATTTTTTCTAACTCTCATAAAAATTTGTTTGGAAACTATATTAATAAGACTTTGTAGTTCTAAGCTTTGATAAGTTTCATAAATGTTAGTAATTAAACCAGCGTGAAATAAAACAACTGACACATAAAATCTAGTTATGTTCTAGAAAATGATAGGTCATTGAATATTGTTGTTTTCTAATTCAGCAGCCTTCCTCAGGACAATTTTTGACGCCACATATAAGCAGACTAATTGTGAAATAATTTTGATTTTTTTTGGTTGATTATAATTTCACTATATAAAATTAAATCGCCATGCACTCGTTTAACTCTATTTGAAAAAGACAAAACATACTTTATAATTATTAACATCAATTTTGTTAACAAATAAGATAACCGAACAGATTAAACAGTAGTAAATGAGACAACATACAAACTTATAACTAACAGGGTGAGTTGAGGTAAAAGTGGGATGGGGCGGGGTGGGGGTAGGGAGATGAAGGTAAAAAATAGTGTAAGAAGGAAAAAGAGAGGAAACAATCGGGTTAGTAGGAAGACCTTATCCTCTTTGTTAGAATATCCCTCAATCATTGGCATTTGGATCACACTTTTGCTGTCGAGACTTTTGGCACAGCAAGCCAGGTCATTTGTGAACCTAATATAGTTGCACTGGCTGGGGTTCTTCGGGTCAGAGTACTTGTGGGTCAGCACTACCAGATTCTCGTATTCCAGTTTCTCCTCTTCTGGCATGTGCATGAGGAACTGTAAACATTATGTAACAGTTATGTTAGTTGTTACGTAACACTTGCTCAACTTACGGCTTCCAGTCGTGACCCAAAATAGGGTTTTTCCGGACCCAGAAACGCTCGCGTGTTAATTGCAGTCTTTGCCCGGCGGGAACGATCAAAGACCATTTTGGAGAGAAAAGTTGGAGATACAACACAGCGAATCAAGTAACGACTAAATTCTGCGCAAAAAAGTAATCACAAAATGCAATTAAACAAAGATATAAAAAGGTAAGAAACACCGTTGTGAAGTTATAATAATATACGTGTAGTTATGTTATAAATTGTGAGAGAGAGCTTTTGCTTGTGCCGCCGAGCAACAAGATACATTCATAAACTATATCGAGAGCTTTCCACATACAAAACGCAGTGCTGTTTAGTCCAACATTTTAAACAATATTAAGCATAGAACAATAATGAGAAAAGAGAGCACGCAGTACTCTTTTTTGGTTCAAATTTATTCTCAGTTTGATTTTGTCGTTTGTCTTTGCTTGGATTACATACCTTTACACATCTCATGCCTATCTAACTTATGTAGTTACTAATCAGAGAGTCCTGACCAATTATATCTTCGGTTAAATTGGCGCAGATTAGCATCACAGCCATCTAAACAAAGACCTCATTCAAAACTCGAATTACAAACAAAAACTTACTTTCTGTTAGCTTCATTTTTTCTACTTTTTACTGCAAACTAGCTTTTCAATTGACTTTTATCTTTCATTATAACAAAAGACGTTATATCGGACGAGGTAAAAAGCTTATTTCGCCAACTGAACAATTTCTGCAGCATTTCTGCAAAGAAACAAAACCCATTAGTAGTTTTACCCCCTTTGAAAAAGAAGAAGAGTTAATTGGTGTTGCTATTACCTCAACTTCAAAACTGGTAAGTCTGCCTTTTTCTAACCTTTCTTTCATCGTCATTTTAGCATATTTAACTTTTTTAACATCTTAATGGAGAGTACCTTATATAAAGAAACGTTAAATGAACATCAAACTTAAATTTATAAACCATCAAATTTATTGTTCAAACCCTCTAAATGTAATTGGGGGTTAGGAGTTTTACACCAGCACGACTTTTTTTGTTAATTCAATTTTGGCCGATCGGTATCTTTTGCCGAGACATAGAACCGCCGTACCACTCAAAAATTATTCAATAGTTTTCCACATAATAAAAACACTGAAACTCGAACAAAACATTATTGGGTCCATCTTTTTCAGTAATTCTCGGTAAACATTTTCGATACCTAAAATTTTGGTTCTTAAATATAGACTTTTTATGATAAAAAAGAAAAAATATAATGATAATTGCAGAAAATGATTTTTCTCCCTTAATATATCACAGATACCAAACATTAATCTGAATATCTCACGAAAAATCTACTCAGTTCCTGAAAATACTCTTTCGATTTTTTGCTTCTTGGAAAAAAGCCTGGAAAAAAGCAAGGCCTTAAACTCTAGAAAATTTGCTTTTTTGTGACCTTTGTTCCATTCTTAATATTTCTGTTTCCAAAGAAGTATTTATCAATCAAGACGCATACGCTTCATGAAAATGCATCTAAAGTTACACAGAGGACAAAATAACAAATTAAATTGTTTAACGCTTGGTTCAACTGCTAGGACCATTGATTTTTCTAATGCAACTTCAGTAAGACTGGCAAGCTTTTTATTCTGACAGCTTACTAACAACAAACGCGCCATTTTTAACTTCCAATGCAAATAAATTGCAGCAGTTTTCAGTTAAAATTAAGATAATTCTATGAACTTTTTGATTTTTTCGGAATTTGAAAACAACTTTACGAAGGCTTTTTTCTTTCTTCAAATCAAAAAATTAGGGGAAAAAGTGGTTTATATTGAGGAAGGAAAATACTACTTTACGGTGAAATTTTAGCTTTTTTAACAAAAATTTACTCACTTTTTTAAAAACGATCTTTGTATTTTTAAAATTTTAAAGTTTTGAAAATTCGTCATCATGTGAGCATGTTTCTTAGTATTTTTTAATCTGTTGATTAGCTTTTTTAATGTACAGAGGATGCAATAGAAAGCATCCACCCCCAAAGAATAAAAACTGCGGTCCAGAAATGCTGACCGGGTAGACTAGATTTTACGTAGAAAATGGTTTAGAAATAAGAGAAATCTTTTCATCTTTTCTGTTTGATCTCTCGGCTTAGTGGTGCACATTATTTGCATTCCCAAGCTCACATAATTTAATACTGCATAAAGATTTCCTATGTATCATACGTGTTCTATAACTGAAGGGGGTGCATAATGTATTGTGGAGGGGGGGGGGGGGGCAATTATGAGAAATGAACTTACGACGTCCTTTGGCACTAATCCAGTTCCCTTTGGGTCCAGGGATGCAAACACCTTCGCAACATCTATCTTCCTCTGTTTGTATGAGTTGGCAAGGAAAGCCAGAATACTCTGTGCGTGGGCGGAGGCATCAGCGGATAAAGGTTTCACTATGGAAACATCCGGGTCACTGAAATATTCAATTGATCAAAAATGAGCACAAACATAAAACAAAGTCCGAATTTAACTTCTGTCACCAAACTTGGAAAACATGATCACGCAAAATAGTAAGATTAGGAAGTAAAGGAAATACTACAACCCAATTCGTATATCTTTTTGTAACCCTCTCTCTTTCTCTGCAAAACCGGTTAATTATTTCATTTATTTTATACAATTTCGTGCTTTTCGAACAGTTTTTCAAGTTGACTACTTTACTTTAAATAGCAAAAATCTTCACTTTTCGGACTCTTTTAGTTGCTATAGTTTGAGTAATTGCTTTTAATTAAGACCTGTAAGTTTTTGAGCTCCAGTTTCCTCGAGGAAAATTTTCAGCAAATTGTCTTAGGAGCAATTCAAGCAAAAAATAGAGAACAAACAAATAGCATAAATTGTGTTAAAAAATATTATAATTGATGAGAACCAATTGACGAAAAATAATCCACAAAATGATTCAGCAGATTGTATTTATACTGAACACTGTTTATGAGGCTCAAATAGAGTAAAAACTTGAGTTATTGATGTATGGATGGAAAAAGTTATTTTTATTCCCTAAGAACAATAATCTAGTCCGGGTGTTCTGAATTAAACATCAACACTCGACAATTCAGCTTCATTGAAAACAAACTTCATAATCTCTCATAACTATCATTTCCAATTTTTTTTAGCTTCGAATAAAATAAGTTGTCAAATCGAGTATTTTAACATTGTTTCTTGTTGCTCCGGGAGTTACTGACACCATTGAACATATGAATGCTATCAGAAAAGTGTGTCATTAAAGATACATTATGACTGGTCCTAAGTCAGTAAATGATTTTGACGCACTTTTTCATTTTAATGGCTTACTGATAATTGTGAATTGTTATAGAAGTGAAGATGATTTTTTTCGCTCAATTCAACTAGCCAGTTGTTTGTACCGTTTTATTTTTCAGATTGCAAATTGACTTTGCTTTAAGATCGCAAATGATTTGAAGCAAAGATAGAATCCAAGAGATATGACAAGTACTTAATAATGTCATCTGGAAGAAGTCGACATTTTTCGAGAAGTCGACAAGTTTTTAGTCCCGAACTGTCAAGTATCCTTTCAGTTTGAAAAACTTCCCTTGTGGGTATTATTGGTTAAAACAACTAATCAATACTTGCGGCTGAGAGAGGTAGTAATATAAAGTGGTGCTTTCTTGATTATTATTTTGTTTTACCCCTAGTATCTTCGGAGTCAAATGCGGGTTCAAAGCCTGGTATTTAACCAACTGTTTTTTTACTCCAATTCTTTCAATAAAATTCAATCAGGAGAGATACAACATTTATTGGGTTTAACCAATATAATTATAGCATGAATTTTTAGTATTCAAATATTCCTTCCAATCATGGGAGGAATGAAATTCCTCATAGGTAGCAACATAATGGGCAAACGAACATTACCCAGCCTGGGCTTTAGTAAAACAGAGCCCATGTTAAATTTTGATAAAATTAATCGAATACCAGAAAGTTTCTGCCACTCTTTCTTCACCATGATTATAATTATTTCACTGAAGACAGGAGGAAAATTGGGTTACATTTTTTGTCATGGAAACCACCGGAGTTTTGGATTGATTAATATGCTTTTGGTTTATGAAGTAGAAATAAGCTGGAACTGTGCTTGTGGACTTTTCCACCAACTTTGAGTCAATAAACATTTTCCTACGATGGTTCACACCTTTGGCTCATACTACTGAAGATTTATACTACTGAACAATTATA
The DNA here is from genome assembly GCF_964194025.1 of Convolutriloba macropyga. NCBI lineage: Eukaryota > Metazoa > Xenacoelomorpha > Acoela > Convolutidae > Convolutriloba > Convolutriloba macropyga. Next base: position 47,017,890 of record NC_134480.1, read on the forward strand.
CCTCCAAATTCAGACCATTTTTGCGATTAAGTTTCTCATAATAAGGGAGTGTAAGATGAAAGCAGAGTTTTTTTTCTCAAAAGTGATTTAATTTATGATCCAGATCAAGGCATCAAGGTGACCTCGATTCAAATCACAGTCGGTCGACTCTTTCCACAAAAATAAAAAATTGGAAACAAAAAGCCGAAATTAATGTATCGTAACCTTCACAATCTTCAGTTTTAAAACAAAATAGAGAATAGAAAAATGAAGTGGAAAGCTAAAAAATTATTTATCTGGCAATTTCGATTAACATACAACCCAGACCATGTCAGTGTCATATCAAAACTAGACTTTTTCACTGAAAACTTAGATCACATGTAATGTAATTAACTTGAATCTTGATCATAACACAATTTATTCACGTCGTTTGTCATTATTGCTACTTGTTATTATTAACTAAGTGATGACTAACTTAATAATGATCCACGAGATCGGCAGTTTTATAGTTTTGCCATAAAAGAATCATTTGTCATTATTATTGTACATAATACTAACTAAGCTGGATTTCGTCCATCGATGAGGACCTTGTGGTTGAGTCTGGTGTTGATAGCCTGAGAGAACTCCTTATAGTTGAAGTAGCCATTAGAGGAAGTGTATCTCTCAATTAGACTCCTCCTCTGCTCCTCAGAGAGACTCAGTCCAAGCTCACACTCCAGCAGTGAACAGATCTGAGTGCCTGAACAAAATGATCATTTCAAGTCTATTTTAAACTATCGAAAGTCTCCTTTGATTTCACTAGTTTCTGCTAACACAAACAAACAAATCCAAAGATTCTCAAACCTTCTCTCATGCAATTAAACATAATCAATGTCCCCGGAAAATAATGAGAACTCAAATGTCTCGTATTCTGAAAAAACAATGAGAAAAAACTTCTAAAGTTTTGAAAAATAAAACAGTCCCAAACTGAACAAACTCAAAAACCAAGTTATTATTTTAACTAAAAAATGCACATGCAATAGTAAAACGATAAACGATTCCCACCAAAACGATAAACAAAACAATCGACCTAAATTAGTAAAGCCGCCTCAAAAGTTCAAAATAATTGAACCGGTCCAACAAGAAAAAAACTCTTTTAATTGTTCCGACCCACCTTGGTCGGGGAGGAACGATATACTGAAATTGGTTTTTTTCGTTCAGTCAATTTTCGCCGATCGATCTATCTATGGTAGATAGTTGTGAGTGGTAGCATTAAAAAGACCGTCCACCGTATACTATAGAATTAAAAACATTTTTCAAATTTAATTTTTTTCTACGGAAATATCGAGGTTTAAAGTTTTGTGAATATTAAACTGATTTCCGTTGTTTTTGTTCACACTTGCCGGATTTTTGTTCAAAATTTCTTGTCAATTTTGCTTAAAACTATGTTAAAATTGGTATCAATAGTGATTGGTTGTAGCTTTTACAGACAAATGGGCGTTGCTTAACTGTTTTGTCCGAACTTTTGGTCAGAGTTATATATAACTTTTTTTTTAAATTCAGCCAATTTTTATTAAAAACGCAACAATAATGCTCCTATAGCACAGTTTGTTAAATTTTGTCAGATGTACAAACCTAAAACCTGCTGACACAATATTCTAAAGCTCCAAAGAGGGCCAGATTCACTTCTGCTTTCTTTCAGAGCGTTGTAGATTTGAAAACTGTGTTTTTTTTCTAATTTAACTCGATAATTAACCAAATTGATCATTTTTTGTTATTTTTGACCTTTTTCTGTCAAATACTATATTTCGCTAACAGTTGGTAAAGTTAAATTTTGTTAAACCATGTGCAGCAATAGGAAGGGTAGTTTTGGTCTAAACATGTTTACAAAAAATACTCAAATTTTACATGGAGCTTTCTTTTTGTTTTGTTTTTATTATTTTTGACGTTTTTTTTGTTTCTTTCATGTTACTTAACGTGATTTTATTAATCTATAACAATTCCAAAATATTAATCATTTATTGACAAGTCCAATGTAGTTGCGAATGAGGCCCGAACACATATTAAAAATTCAGTTATGAACACGTGGTTTTTATGGCTTCTACAATGTTTGAATAAATTTGTTTCCGAAATTTTGTTGTTAATTTGTAGTCTTATAATTCTTATGATTTATCCCTTAAAGCGACAGGTTTATTTCGAGTTCTAATGAGCTACATTGAATGCTTATTGTTTTTTAATGATATTTGATTTCAAGAAAAAAAAGAGTGGATTTTGGAGCTTTTTGCCTCATTTTAATCCTTGCTGTCAACTTGTAATTTATTCTTAGCTGAGACGTTACACTTTTATTTTAGTGACCTAAGTAAGTTATCATTGCAACTTTTCGTTAGATTAAAAATTTTTGGCTTTGAGTTTTTTTTTACGTTTGCCCATTTTTGAGAATCTTCCAGATGATGACAGGTCGCATATCACAATAATGGCGTTGAAAGAAAGCGCAATTTATAATATTCTGTCTTGTAACACTAACAAAAGGAAAATAGAAAACAGTTCTCACTGGCTCTTACCGCAGGCCCAATTATACATATTTTTTGATGAGTTAATTGTTGATGATTTTAATGACTTGTACACTTAGTTAGTACTAATTTTTCAAACTTCTGTTGCCAGTATTTGTCGTGATTTTATTAGTCGTAAAACAAATTCGGGATAAGTAATGATGTCAATGGCTTCCCGTGGGGTTAAAAGGGTGATTAAGTGATATGATTTAATGATCTCAGTTGATAGCTAACGGTTTCCATGACTTCGAAATCAAGGTTTTTCAAAAAACATTAGCTTATTTCTTTTAACTTTGCCGTTTTTGTTTTTTTTTCTCCTGGCAGCACGTCTCACTATTTAGTCTCACTAGTGCAGCACGTCCCATAACGTCCCTTTATAGTGAAGTAAAATTTAATTTAATTAAATTAGGTTTTCAGTGTCGATTTTTCTAACTTAGTTCAGTGTTTTTTGTTAATAGTTGTTAATAATTGGTTTTGTTGTCTGCTGGCAAATGGCGTCAGCCCTCTAAAACGGCATTAAGTACTTCTTTTGATTGCTTGAGTTTAAAGCAATTTTATTATTCATACACAAATAATTTTTGAAAAAATACAAATTTTTGAAAGTTTTCTATCTCTTTTTCATTTGCAAGGCAATTAGGTAAAAATACTGGATGAGCTGGGTCGGAACGTGATGAGTTTAAAAGTGGGTGGAGTTTAAAGCAATTTTATTATTCATACGCAATTAAACTTTGAAAAAGACAAATTTTTGAAAGTTTTCTATCTCTTTTTCATTTGGAAGGCAATTAAGTAAAAATATTGGATAGGCTGGGTCGGAACGTGATGTTCGAACGTAAATTACTGAGCCTCCTTGTTACTATAAAGACCAGAAAGTCGGAAAAACAACCTCACTGTTGTTACTATAGCACCGATCAAAAGGAAAATAGTAAAAAGTTGTTCACAATTCAATTTGATTAAAACACTGTTCTGGTAATGTTTAGGAACTCTATTTGAGATTTAGAAAAAGAGCAAATATTCAGAACTATACAGTCAATCTTAAAATTTATGGTTTTAAAACCTCCTGAGTTCCTGTTGTCCCCTAAACAAACAACGGATACAAATACAATTTTTTGAAAATTATATTCAACAAAAATTCGACCAATATTGGTCTCAATGTTCGGCTTTATGCAATAAAAAACTGATAAATCGTGAAAGCATTGATTATCTGATTATCTAGATAATAACAATTAAATACTACAAAAAGAAGTGGAGCGAAGCCCTTAATTGACGACATTACGACGTCTTTTCATCACAATTTTCTCTTTGCTCATTTCAGAGCTAGGATGATCAATTTCTGAATGTTATAGGTCAGCATCACCGTACTCGTATAGTAGAACAGTAACACTTTTTGCAAGTTCTGCACCCGCAGATGTTTCAGTTCATTTTTTACAGAAGCATCCAGCCAACCACGCTTTCAACTAATTCCAATTGCTCGACGCCCAACAAAATTCAGAAATTTTCCATACTTTCCAAAAATGTTTTTATTTTTTTTGTAGTTGTATGACATTCTGGATGATGAAAGATGTTAATGATTTCGAATAAAGGTATAAATGAAATCATCGAAGGATTTCATTTGACAGCCAATGTTTTTCACAACGTTGATTTAAATTGTTTCCAAAAAAACATACGTATTTGTTAACTTCGCCCTTTTTTGTCTACTTGGTTAATTATTCTCAATAAAGACGGGTTCCATATCATTTCCGGTAACATGCAAGTCACTTGGTTTTATTCAGTTTAAATCTGATGCTATTTTGCCATTTCGTTAAGTTTTTTTTAAATGGATAGACATCGAGTTTTGGTAGAAAGTAATGCTTGTTGATTTTGTTTTTGGTCTTGTCTCTTACTCTCTTTCCTGGCAAATCTGATCGGTCCCCTATTGAGTTATTACTTAATTTGTATTGTGGATTGTGCTTAAAGCGATTATTGAAATGGGTATACCAATTATTTTCGAACATTATATGAATTTTTGAAAATCTCTGATTTGGTAGACAATTATGATTTGAAAACCTGATTTGGTAGACAATTAATTCAGCAACGTGGTTGAGAGGGATCGGAACATTATAAGCAAACGCACATTACCGAGCCTCCTTGTTGCGTTAGGAAATGAAACCAAATTTTTCTCTAGTTGATTTAAAACTGCTGTCCCCTAGTTCCCAAAAATTTTAATTTATTCTAAGAACACAAAAATAAAAACAAACTAAAGTCGGACAAATTACTTCCAAACGATTGACAAAACTGTAGCTTTGATACTAACTCGTTTACGCTTATGAAGGTTAGCTTCACTGGATGTATGGGGGCGAAAAACCTGGGTGGGACAAAGTGTAGGGTCCAAAATTGGCCTTAAATAATAAAATTTACCTCTTCAGCAGTTGCAAAGGAATCTATAATAAGAGATTAGTAGAAATTTACGAGCATTGAGCGCACATTTAACGGCCTCGGGATTTGCCAGGTTAAAAGCGTTCAAAAATCAAAAATTGATCATGCAAAAGTTCCATTAGAAAGACTAATTGGACCAAAACCAATTGCTACGAACTTTGATGGAGAGCAATGACTAACGTTTATCAGATCAATTTTAACTACTTTAGTTTTGAAAAGGAAGCATTTCGCAAAAAAGAACATCCAAGATGTGTTTTTTTAAATAAAAACAGCAATAGGGAATATATCGTCAACGTCATATTCACTTGTAAAAACAAAACTTTGGGAAATAAAATGAGAGTTCTGATTTTTAACTTGTTTCGAGTTTACTTTTGGAACTTCACAGTATTAATAAAAATAAAAATTAACGCAAAACAAATATCCTTTATTGTTTTCAAAAAACTACGCTACATTTCTGATGTACTCCTTTCTAAATTTCTGAGTTATTTCGATTTAAAAAAATCTTTTGTTTAAATACGATTTTATTTTTTGATAACCACTGACGAAACAAAAGATTGAGTTTATCCACTGACCATTTAAGGTCGTTTATCTGGTTGTCAGTTTTGGGGTGTTCGTTGAGCTGCTAAACTTCAAGTTCTGTTGAGTAACCAGTTTCTGTTATGTTCTTTTTTTTTAAAAAAGTTTTTTTAAATCAAGTTGACAGTTTGAGATGCACACAATGAACGCAGATTAAACATTCTCCGATAAAAACTGTTACTAGTTGCTGTAGGAAAATTCAAAAAATTACCCAATAGATAACAATTTTGAATGTCTTGAGAGGTATTTTGGAACATTATGTGCCATGCAAGGACTCAAAAGAGCCGTCTCGTTAGATTAAATTACTAATACATCCAGTATGTTTTGCATTATAAATTTGAGATTTCAAGGGATGAGCTTCTAAATTTCAAATTGTGAATGATAATATGGACTGTCCGATTTTTAATGCAGTTGTACTTTCTCTTAAGGTATATAGCCAATTCTTTAAACCTTGCAAAGCTTGGCTTTCACATCAACTTTTTAGTGTTTGATAGCTTAGCGTGCAAATTCATCACAATGAATTGTAATTAGTGCTTGAAATAGATGATTTCAATTTTGAAAGTCGCTTTTGATATCCCTAAAATTAGACAATTGTTCTCAAAATGGCAGTGTTTAGTTTCATAATTTGCTTGTTTACCACAGTACGTTTTTTTTTTTAAAAAAAGAAAGACTTTTTTGAGAGAACTCAAAAAAATTTTCACCGTGAAACGATTAGTCACTCGCACGAGTTCCATTGTTTAAATCTGAGAACTTTATATAATATTATTAGTTTATTAAATATTAATTATATTAATTTAGTACCTATAGACGGAGTAATTCTTTTTATACAAATTAAAGCTTTAGAAAATCAATTTGATCCGAGTTGCTAGCAAAGGCTGACTAGGTTGCTGGAGCAGGCATTTTTTTATGTGATAAGTCATAGACACCTTTTACCTGTCAAATAGTCCGTTTTGAGCCTGTCATTTTTCCTAAACACTTCAAAAAGATTCAACTTCCGCGCTTCTGCCTCAACGGCTATGATTTCTTCACACCTATCGACAAGCTGAGGCATTACTAACTGAAACATAGAAAGAATTAACAATAGTAAGAGTTGATGCTGATTACTTCAACAGTGTTGAGGGAACTCCTCTCATAGGTTCAGAATCAGTAAGGGAAACGTTACTTTGAAAACGAGAGTAAATGTGCGCGTCTTGCGTCACGGAATAAGTTTGCTGATACAAATTAAGATTGGGGAGGATTACAAGATAGAGTTGAAACACAAGCGATACTAAAATTTAAAAATAAATCAAATTGAATTTTGGCATCAAATATTAACCAAATATCAGATATGCAATTTCCTCCAAGTATAACCTTGAAATTTACCAGGCGGTAATGAATCTTTGATAGCTAAAATTATAAGAAAAAGTCAGAACTTAATTCGGTTTCACTTACTGGGTTTGCAATTTATTTAAATAAAAGAGCAGCAGGGAGTTCTACAGAAAAGGAACTCCACAGAACTATAATTTGTTTGCCAATATTAGAATGAGATAAATTAAACGTCAAATCCAAATGACAAAATCTGAAAATATTAATTACATGATTAAAAATTGACAAAAGATAGCTTTTTTTCAGTTCATGAATAGGAAAAACTTTTGAAGCGGCGACATTTTAAAATGGAAGCGCTATAAAGAATATGATCTGATAAAAAAAGTTCTTCAAAAAAATTTCCTGGAGCAAAATTTTTCTCCTATGATAGCCTTCCATGAATCAAAAAGACAGTTTCCATAGAACATTGCAATCGCATGTCTGTGTTAGGGGAGGGAAGTTTTCAGTCCCATTCTGAACGAAAAATACTAGATTTTGTAGAAAATATTTTGATAAACGTGAATTTACTCACTCCGTGCCAGCTATCCAAGAATATTCCGGATCTTTTCCGTTTGTGCCCCCCCAGTACGTTATGCGCCCCCCAGATACAGAGCACGTGCCATTACATAGTAAATCATTATGTAAAGATATGGCACGTGCGTCTGGGGGGTGCAAATAATATGCGCCCACTAAGCTGGGGGGCACAAACGGAAAAGATCCAATATTCCTTCTTTTTTAAAAGTAATGCTTATTTATCTCAGTTTCAGAGAGAAGGCCTGTTTATAGAAACAAATATTAAAGCGGGCTTTTAGCGAGTTCAGGTATCAGCAAAATTTTTGTCTTTGATTAGTAACGAGGATTGCTATAGTAACAGCTCGTCGCTTTAACTGATTGGTTCATTTAAAAATTTTGGAGAAACAGTTTTGAAAGTCTTAAGTATCTACACTGCTCCCCTCAATGTTCTTTACGAATTTTGTATAACAAAACCTGCGTTGTTGTATAAACAAACTGTAGGACGTTGGGCCCACAAAGCACGTTATATTCCACTAATCGGTGGGGAGGGTAGTTAGAATAGATCAGAAGGTGCTAGGACAATAGATCGAAAGACAACAGATCGAAAGCGAAAATTGGGACAATAGATCGAAAATTAATTAATTCAAGCTGCGTATTGGCCAATCAGATTTGAGCGCTCATATATTATACAGCATTTAACATGTTCTATAGTGATATTTTGTTCGGTTGTGATAGATTCATATCAAGTCCCACGGGCCGCTAAGGCATGGCCATGGATCGCGAGGCATGGCCGTAATGTGGTGATTATGTTGCAGCTCGCAAATAATGCTCAATTTGAACCAATAAGAATAAAAATTAGTTTTCGATCTATTGTCCCAATTTTTCTGTTTTCGATCTGTTGTCCTTTCGATCTACTGTCCGGTCACCAGATCAGAAACTATTCATCTTAAAATATTTTTGTTCAATAAATTGGCATGTGTGAACCCGAATTACAAACCAAACGTGAAAAATTAGATGAATCCAAGTTTCATGAGACAAACAGTGGCAATGTGAATAAGCAAAAAGGAACTCTAAAAAAATCAGCATCAGCGTACAAGTAGCACATTAAAAATTGTTAAATTTTGTAGTCTAACAGGTGTAATATGCAGAGAAGGAATTGTCAATCAAAAATTAAATTGATTTAAAGAAACGAATGTTTTCGAGCAATGCGTTCATCGTCAGGTTTAAATATCAAATCAAATCATTTACAAAGTATTTAAACTTTTCTTTGACTCTAATTCTAAGAAATGAGTTAAAAAAAAACAACGATTTTCAAAATTATGTACAATTAATACCACATTTACAACATTTTCTTTACTCTTATTACACTAAAATTTATTCAATCTTCATTCCGGAGTTTTTGAAAATCCCGGGTGTATTGTTTTCTATTCCTGACAAGGAGTTTTTACTTTCATTCTGATCTGTTATTTTTTTATCAAGTGTACCGTTAATACAATTGACTTCAGTTTCTAGATCAGAGTTGCCAGCAATTTAACTTGTAAAGTCCACCCTCCTCGGGTTTTAGTTTGCTTTCGATCTGCAGAAGGAATTGTGTAAATTGTAAGCATAAAAATGAACGATGCCGATTCATTAGAGAAGAGAGAGAAGAAAGAAGTGAATTACGTCTATATAGACAGTATAACAGAACAAAGCGTAAGATACAAAAGCAATATATAAAATCATACAACGTGTAAAGCATAAGAAAAACAAAATGCAATGTACATAGTCGTACGCAGCGTATAAAATCAAAAAGCAAATCATTACAAAGCAAAAGCAAATCATTACAATGCCGATTCATTACTTAGGCCTACAAAGAAACTTTTATTAATCCAGACTTGACGCCTGAACAACGGAAACAAGATTTTCAGCTCCGACAATTGCACGAATGCAGAGCGTCCGACCCGTCAAACAAGTACAAAGTACTAAAGCGTTCATGAAAAGCGTCTCTTAGGAAAAGCGTCTCTTAGCGTTTTTTAAAAAAAGTCTCGTTTTTATTATGTCAAGAAAGAAAAATTTCGATGAGCAACGCAGTATAGAATGCAAGAACCGCTGTGGAGTTTATACTGACGTCCGGGTATACTCCCAAGCTAACTTGGAAAAGTTGCAAAACGAAAACGAAATTTTTGTCTGCGGATTTTGTGCTTTCAAAGAAATTACGGAATTGAAGAAACAACTGGATGCCGTCCAAAATGCAAACGCTAATAAAAAACCCAGCTATGCGAACGTAGTGAACTCATCATCCCCGGCAACGCTTCTCAAAACTATCCAGAATGAAGAGAGAAACCAATCACTGCGTGAAACCAATGTGATTATCACAAATCCTCCTCAGGTCGAAAGTGGAAAATACAATACAGAGTCCGTCAGTAAACTTCTATCCGACATAGGCTGTCAGGTGACTCCGGCAGAGGTGCAAGAAAAAGAGGTTCAAAGACGAGACTCGATAGAAAAGAGAAAAATACTGATCGTCAAGTTCCACGATTGCAAAACAAAGTGGTCGGTTCTAAAAAATGCCCATAAACTCCGTTCATTACCCGCCTACAAAGAAACTTTTATTAATCCAGACTTGACGCCTGAACAACGGAAACAAGATTTTCAGCTCCGACAACAATTGCGCGAATGCAGAGCGTCCGACCCGTCAAACAAGTACAAAATAAACAAGGGCAAAGTTGTAAGGGTCGCCAATAGTTCGGCTACTTCTACTGCAACAGCCATTTGACTACCGGCTCGGAAAACAACAAATTTGCAAATTCTGTTTTGGAATGTAAATGGAGCAATGAAGACACTTTCTGAGCACGACTCGAACTTACAGAGCGATTTTGATTTATTACTTTTAGTTGAAACTAAAAAACTTACACCATTTTCAGTTGACGGGTTTCTTGGTCATTTTTCACCTGCCCGAAAGTTTTCAGTCACTGGTCACCCTTCCGGTGGTATTGCCTTATTTTCTAATACTCGTCTTAAGTGCTCTTCCAAAATTATCATTTCGACCGCCGAAACCCTGTGTGTCAGTTTCCCAAGTCTGCACCTAGCCGTAATTGTAGCGTATTTTCGCCCCCAGACTGATATTGAGGTGATAAACGAGAAAATTGGATCATGCCTTGATGTTATTCCTAACAGTGCAAAAGTTATCTTATCCGGTGATTTTAATTGTCGCCTAGACGGCTCCCACTCTAGAGGATACGATTTAGTCGATTTGTTACAGCCTTACGACTTGGCCCTACTGAATCAACCAGATCGACATACATACTTCTGTCATAATGGTAGAAGCACAATCGACCTGGTATTCGTACAGCATAGTCTCCTGCATAACACGCATATGATTATTGTAGAGCACCCACTTACGCAACATTGTCAACTTCAGCTTGATGTCCCAATAACAACCCTATCTTGTGGTACACGGGGAGAAAAGATCACTAGATTTGATCCCGATTTACTACAATCTCATTTAGAGGCCTTTCCCGACAACGGTGACCCTCAAAGTCAAAATTCACGGTTGGTCGATGCCATTAAACAATCGGCAATACTTCCCCGTAAACGTAAGTCAAAACCTTGGTTCGACTCGGAACTATATGTGATACATAGAAATTTCATTAGTTTACGTCGCTCCAATCACCCTGATACCCATCTCGCAAAACAAAATTACAAACGGATATGTCGGTATAAATTATCTGAATATCGCCGTTATAGAGAGGAACAAATCATCAAAACCGCAGAATCAGATAAAGGAAGCTTTTGGAAAATTATAAAGTCTCGACCTGCATCGCCAAAAATTAATGGTATCTCTATATCTGAGTGGCAACAACACTTTCAAGGTGTACTATACAAAGGTAGGGATGCGGTTATCCCCTTCGATGAAGAACCCTTAGACGATTATGACGATCCATTTTCCATATTGGAGTTACAATCGGTCATCAGTAAGTTGCCAGGCAAACGTGCTCCTGGTAAAGACGGCATTACTTATGACGCCATCAAATTGGCGGATGGTACCCTTCAATCACGTCTTTTAACCTTATTCAACAACATCTTTGTTACTGCTGATATGCCAGATGAATGGCGAGTAAGTCTATTGATGCCCTTATACAAGGGGAAAGGTCCGCTGATGTCACCAGATAGCTATCGAGGTATTGCATTAATTCCCGTTTTGCAAAAGATTTATACCGCTCTGATTTATGACCGCTTAACCGATTGGGAGGAGCAGAAGAAAATTCTACCCGACTGCCAATATGGCTTCAGAAGGAACCGGAGCACTCTGGATGCAACGCGTGAGTTAAAGTCTCATATTCAGTCAGGTATGTCCACCGTGTCTCGTTATTATTGCGTATATGTCGATTTTTGGAAGGCGTTCGATAGTATTGATCGTAGAAAGCTCACTAAGAAGTTGTACGATTTATTCGTCCCAACTAGAATCCTAGATGCCATTACCAGCATCCTATCAGACACACGTGTCCAAATTTGCCAAAGCAATTTCCTTTCGGACGAGATATTAACCGATTCTGGGGTCCCTCAAGGGGACAAGCTCTCCCCCCTCCTCTTTAGCCTTTATATAGCGGATTTAGCCCCTGTTCTGACTAAAACAGGCTGTGACGTTGTCTTCTATGCTGATGATACTGTTATTGGATCGACAGTTATCGACAGGGTCCAGAATGCCCTGGATATACTCTCTGTCTATTGTACTGAAAACGATCTGGAAGTTAACGTCGATAAGACCAAATACATGAAGTTCAGAAATGGCGGTAGTTTGGGCTCCTGCGAACGTCTAACTTATAATAATACCCCACTTGAATACGTCAGCAACTTCACTTATCTTGGTATTGTTCTCTCCACGACCTTTACAATTACGGGTCATCTATCTCATTTAAAGAAAAGATCGATGAAAGCCATCAACTCACTGCGAAACAAGGTAAATTTGCAGAAAACGGGGTTTCAAACTGCCTACAGACTGTTGGATGCGGTCATAAAGCCAGTCGCCACCTATGGAGTAACTGTGTTTGATGGGCCGGATGACGCCATTCTGACCCAAGACCACTGCCGGAGAGTGATCGGCTTGTATTGGAAACGATGGGCACGGATATCCAAGTTCTGGGCAAATACGGACCTTATACATCACCTCTATGATGATGATTTTCTCCATTTACAGTCAGCTAATGAGCCTAATAGACGTCCTATTGCTCTTTTCTACATCAACGGTTTGCATCATCTTTTGTGTATTAGATATGATTGCTATGGCCCACCCGACCCTCTGGACTGTGCCTACAGGCTCTGCGAGGAGCCATTTGTCGAGAAATTTCACCTCCTGTCATGTCCTGCTCTCCCCAACATTCCATTAGTCTCAAGGGTGTTACGCATTTACCATGAAAACTCTGATAACTTGGCCTGTTTTAGTTAAAGTGTGTGTTCTTAATCATAAAATGTATCTACACACGTGCTTTGTAATGATTTGCTTCTGATTTTATACGCCGCGTACGACTATGTACATTGCATCTTGTTTTTCTTATGCTTTACACTTTGTGTGATTTTATTCATTGCTTTTGTATCTTACGCTTTGTTCTGTTATACTGTCTATATAGACGTAATTCACTTCTTTCTCTCTCTTATATTTCAATCATTGTTCAATGAATACCGAAACAGTCCGTTCGAAAAATTCATATCAAGAAACTGAGGAAACAACAAGCTTTTCGTGAATGATTCAAGTACGTATCGCTTTATTTATCGATTATTATTTCGTAAGCAAGGAACTCTTAGAACCTTCTAACGAGATAAAGATCAAAAAGTCATTCTTAACAAAGCAGAAACTGGTTTCTTGCTGCTTTGATCTAAAAAGCAGACAAGATATAGCTGAAAGCAGAAAAAAGCAAATGCGTATATTTGATGTTGAACAATTGAACGAACGAATGAAAAGCGTTCAAAATCCACACGATAACAACGCATTGGACACATCGTATGACGATTTCGCCAAGGCTATTCATGAATCTGCAACCGTGCGGCCTGAGAGAAAATCCTCGAAATGGTTCAAAAGAGAAATGTACTTATTGCATAAGCAGTTGAAAGATGGATACAGACAGACATAAAGCAGATTCTGATAATTTTAAGATGAAAAAAGCCTTTAAGAAATTTTGCAGAGAACAAAATAATGCATGAAATAGATCGCAAAAGTTTCATAATCAGAAAAAGGGAATCGGAAAGGCGAGAATTTCGGAAAATTCTGATATCAAAGAAAACTTTAACAAAAGTTTAAGGAATTACAATTCCTATTTGGGAACCATAATTCGAAGGTCTATTTAAAGCTTAGGGCGAAATATCGGTTAAACTTTTAGACAAGCAAACCTTAGGAAACCATGATTATTGTATTTCAAAGTGGAAATGTACCGGATATTCAAATGATCCAATAACACTGGAAGAAATAACTGAGGAAGTTTTAAAGTTAAAAACTGGTTAAGCAGCAGGAAAAGATGGAAAAACGAACACTTGTATTAAATTAGGTTTTCAGTAAATGCAAAGATACCTATTCCAATTATTTAACACCTGCTTAGCGGAGCATAAAAATACCCCAAATTTGGAAGTTATCAATTATTAAACCACTTCAAAAGCAAAGGGAGCAAAAGAAAACAGAACGAAGTTCATACAGGCATTAGCCTGTTCTGTTGCTTGGACAAACTGTTCTGGATATCATTGACCAGCGTTAGCAAACATGGGTTGTGCGAAGTCAAATTTTACCTTCAAGTCAATATGGTTTCGGACGTAAACTGTCAACAATCGAAGCAATTTCATACTTGAAAAGAGCAGTCAAGCATAAGATAAGCTGCAATGGCAAATACTGTGCCTGCTTCATTGACTACGAAAAAGCTTTCGTAAACACAACTCAATTCCAAAGTGGGAATCACATTTCAATGTCTATTTGAAGCTGAGAGCGATATATTGGATAAATTTTTAGACAAGCAAACCTTAGGAAAACATGATTATTGTATTTCAAAGTGGAAATGTGACGGATATTCAATTGATCCAATTTCACTGGAAGAAATAATTGTCGAAATTTGAAAGTTAAAAACTGGTAAAGCAGCGGGAAAAGATGGAATAACGAACACTAGTATTAAATTAGGTTTTCAGCAAATGCAAAGAAACCTATTATAATTATCTAACACCTGCTTAGCGGAGCATATAATACCCCAAATTTGGAAGTTATTAAATATTAAACCACTCTACAAAAGCAAAGGGAGCAAAAAAACAGATCCAAGTTCATACAGAGGCATTAGCTTTTATTGTTGCATGCACAAACTGTTCCCGAATATCATTGACCAGCGTTTGCGAACATGGGTTGAGCGAAATCAAATTTTACCTTCAAGCACATATGGTTTCCAACGTAAACTCTCAACAATCGACGCAATTTCATACTTGAAGAGAGAAGTCAAGCATAACATAAGCTGCAATGACAAATACTGTGCCTGCTTCATTGACTACGAAAAAAGCTTTTGTAAGCAGTACCCGCTGCTTACAAATCTGATAAAACTGGGGCTCCACGGGAACGTGCTACACGCAATACAATCAGTGCTAAAATACAACTCACAGCAGATCCTTGATGGGGAGTTTTTGTCAAATGAGATTGAACTGAAAACAATAGTAGCCCAAGAAGACAAACTCTCACAACTTTTATTTAGTTTATTTATATGTGACCTATAAATTGAGTTAAAATGCAAAGGACTATATGTTATATTTACGCTGATGACTTAGTAATTGGGAGCCATAACACATAACAAACTACAACAAAGTTTGAATATTCTAAACAGGCAATGTAGCGGGAATTTTTTAATAATCAATCTAATCAAGAGAAAATGCATAAAATTCAGACGAGGTGGCCGCTTAGCTTTTGATAAAATTGTCTACATATCGAAGAGAAAACTTGAACTTACCAACAACTTCTGCCATCTAATTGTAATTTTTTATGCACATTATCCCTCAATCATCACCTAAGATTTATCTGTCAGTAGCTTCAATAAGCAAAAAACTAAATTGGCAAAAAATAAACTTCAACTCAGATCAACAACATTTCAATTCAGGTGTTTTTATAGCTTCAACTCTCACGGACTAGAGACGTACGTCTATGAACTTTTTGAAATTGAAATAAAACAGCGTTATCGAACAATAGAAGCCGTTTTTTGGAAAAGTCGCTGCAGAGTAAGCAAGTGCACATTAACCACAACACTTTTAATTAAGTTGATGTTTCAAGATATACATGGATTAAAAAACTGCCCGCAATAACACAGGAGAAACATTGCCAAGTTCTATGCCATTGGACTGCACAATAAGTTTTGTTGTATGGAAGGTTACTACCAATGGGAGGCAAACCTATTTGTTTGCAGATTTTGCAAAAAAAATTATTAAACGACTATGTTCTTTATTGTAGTCAATATTAAAATTGACATCTTTACAACAGTTTTATAACTCTTGAACAATTAAACTGATTGTTTATTTCTGATTCTCTAAATACTATTGACTATTTGTCAGTTTGATTTGATGGTTAATTCAATCATCTTTTTCTTCTTTTTTTGTCGTCGTTTTTTAAACTTTACTCCTTTACAAAAGTCCTATAAACTCTTGAACGGTAAATTTAATGATCATTTTAAATAACTGTAGATAGTTTCGACAATTTGCAAGTGTGATCTTGTGGGTAAAACTTTAGTTTTATTCTCTTGACTCTGGTTTTTAGCTCAAAATTGCCAAGTTGACTACAATATGTAAAAACCAATTTGTTCTAGAGAAAATATTTAGCAGTTTTGTCTGTCAAAAATGTTCACAGGAGTAGTTATCAAAGTTTAAAAAAATGGCCCGGGAAATTAAGGAAAACTACCGTCAAGTCAATACGTTTTTCGACGTCGCCTATCAAACTCTGTATGCAGCCTTCCAACAAACAGGCAATTAAACCAAAAGTTGCAGAAGGTGAAAGTTTCTAAACAAGTTTTTTTGATTACGAAAAGGCGTTTCATTTTAATGATCGGAAATTGTAGAGATCGTAACACTGCATCATCTTTGATAATTTTGGCTTCAATTGCACCTGTTGCTGGCTTCAAACGCATCTGATGCCTATTCTTTTGATGACAGATTGTCACTTGGATTGTTTTCCGGTCGCCTAAGCCCGTCGGCGCAGCCGCCACCAAAAATATTAACTAAAAACTATCAATTGAATGGGACTCCTTGTAACATTCTTACAAAATTGTCATCAATACGTGATGCACCCTGAAACAGTTCTTAGACGAGGAATCGCTATCGGAAGAAATAAAGCAAAAAACTGGTTTGCTAAAGGAGACAAACTATCACATTCACTTTCAGTACAATTTTTACTGTCAATTTTTACCGCGGTTTTAAAGACGAAGGTTTACAGGTAATTTTCTACACCTACGATCTAGTAATGTGTAGACAGTCACTCACTTTTACAGCAATTTCAAACATCTCAACACCTCAATTTTATCATCTAGACAGCACTTAAACCAGTTAATCATTAAAGCCCATTCGTTGCAAAAATTAATCGAAAACTAAATTTGCGGAAAATTGCAGGCAGAGTGGATACAGGCAGAGACATGCAGCAGATTCCATTTACTTCAAATTGAAAAGATCCTTTGAATAATTTTGCAGAAAAGACAAAATGATGAATGAAATAGATAGTGAAATTTTCCTCATCAGATAAATGGACTCAGAAAGCCGAAAATTTGGGAAAATTCTGAAATCAAAGAATAATTTAAAAGTATCTGGAATTGCAATTCCAAAGTGGGAATCACATTTCAATGTCTATTTGAAGCTGAGAGCGATATCTTGGATAAATTTTTAGACAAGAAAACCTTAGGAAAACATGATTATTGTATTTCAAAGTGGAAATGTGCCGGATATTCAAATGATCCAATTTCACTGGAAGAAATAATTATCGAAGTTTGAAAGTTAAAAACTGGTAAAGCAGCGGGAAAAATGGAATAACGAACACTAGTATTAAATTAGGTTTTCAACAAATGCAAAGATACCTATATCAATTATCTAACACCTGCTTAGCGGAGCATATTATACCCCAAATTTGGAAATTATTAAATGTTAAACCACTCTACAAAAGCAAAGGGAGCAAAAAAAACAGAACCAAGTTCATACAGAGGCATTAGCCTGTTGTGTTGCATGCACAAACTGTTCCCGAATATCATTGACCAGCGTTCGCGAACATGGGTTGAGCGAAATCAATTTTTACCTTTAAGCAAATATGGTTTCGGACGTAAACTCTCAACAATCGACGCAACTTCATTTTTGAAGAGAGAAGTCAAACATAACATAAGCTGCAATGACAAATACTGTGCCTGCTTCATTGACTACAAAAAAAGCTTTTGTAAGCAGTACCCGCTGCTTACAAATCTGATAAAACTGGGGCTCCACGGGAACATGCTACACGCAATACAATCAGTGCTAAAATACAACTCCCAGCAGATCCTTGATGGGGAAATTTTGTCAAATGAGATTGAACTGAAAACAATAGTAGCCCAAGGAGACAAACTCTCACCACTTTTATTTAGTTTATTTATATGTGACCTATAATTTGAGTCAAAATGCAAATGACTATATGTTATATTTACGCTGATGACTTAGTACTTGGGAGCCATAACACATAACACACTACAACAAAGTTTGAATATTCTAAAACAGGCAATGTAGCGGAAATTTTTTGATAATCAATCTAATCAAGAGAAAATGCATAAAATTCAGACGAGGTGGCCGCTGAGCTTTTGATAAAATTGTCTACATATCGAAGAGAGAAGTTGAATTTACCAACAACTTCTGCCATCTAATTGTATTTCTTTATGCACATTATCCCCCAATCATCACCTAAGATTTATCAGTCAGTAGCTTCAATAAGCAAAAAACTAAATCTGCAAAAAGTCAACTTCAACTCAGCTCGACAACATTTCAATTGAGTTGTTTTTATAGCTTCAACTCTTACGGACTAGAGACGTACGTCTATGAACTTTTTGAAATTGAAATAAAACAGCGTTATCGAACTATAGAAGCCGTTTTCTGGAAAAGTCGCTGCAGAGTAAGCAAGTGCACATTAACCACAACACTTTTAAATAAGTTGATGTTTCAAGATATACATGGATTAAAAAACTGCCCGCAATAACACAGGAGAAACATTGCCAAGTTCTATGCCATTGGACTGCACAATAAGTTTTGTTGTATGGAAGGTTACTACCAATGGGAGACAAACCTATTTTTTTGCAGATTTTGCGAAAAAAAATTTATCAAATGACTATGTTCTTTAATGTAGTCAATATTAAAATTGACATTTTTACAACAGTTCTATAACTCTTGAACAATTAAACTGATTGTTTATTTCTAATTCTCTAAAATTTTTTTTGACTATTTGTCAGTTTGATTTGATGGTTTATTTAATCATCTTTTTCTTCTTTTATTGTCGTCATTTTTTGAACTTTATTCCTTTACAAAAGTTCTATAAACTCTTGAACGAAAAATTTAATGATCATTTTTGATAACGGTAGATAGTTTCGACAATTTGCAAGTGTGATCTTGTGGGTAAAACTTTAGTTTAACTCTCTTGACTCTGGTTTTTAGCTCAAAATTGCCAAGTTGACTACAATATGTAAAAACCAATTTGTTATGGAGAAAATATTTAGCAGTTTTGTCTGTCAAAAATTTTCACAGGATTAGTTATCAAAGTTTAAAAAAATGGCCGGGAAACTAAGGAAAACTACCGTTAAGTCAACCCGTTTTTCGACGTCGCCTATTAAACTCATCGCTGCCCTCCATCAAACAGGCAATTAAACCAAAAGTTGCAGAAAGTGAAAATTTCTAAACAAGCTTTTTTGATTACGAAAAGCGTTTAATTTTAATGATCGGAATTTGTTGAGATCGTAACAGTGCATTACTTTTGATAATTTTGGCTTCAATTGCCCCTGTTGCTGGCTTCAAACGCATCTGATGCCTATTCTTTTGATGACAGATTGTCACTTGGATTTTTTTCTGGTCGCCTAAGCCCCTCGGCGCAGCCATCACCAAAACTGCTAACGGCTAATAACGATCAATTGAATGAGATTCCTTGTAACAATTTTTTATCAAAATTCTAACAAAATTGCCATCAGTACGTGATGCACCCTGAAACAATTCTTAGATGAGGAATCGCTCTCCGAAGAAATAAAGCAACAAACTGGCCTTGCTAAAGAAGACAAACTATCACATTCACTTTTCAGTACAATTTTTTACTGCCAATTTTTACCTCGAGTTTAAAGACGAAGGTTTACAGGTAATTTTCTACACCGACAATCTAGTAATGTGTAGCGACAGTCACTCATTTTTACAGCAACTTCTAACATCTCAACATCTCAATTTTATCATCTAAACACCACTTAAACCAGTTAATCATTAAAGCCCATCCGTTGCAAATTTTAATCAAAAACTAAATCTGCGGAAAACCAACTTCATGTCTGCAAGTCATCGGTTCAGTTCAATTGTGTTTCCCGTGTCACTCTATGGCCTCAACTTCTAGACCGACGACCTATGTCTAATAGAGATAAAAAACACAACCACAAAGTTGAATGATTTTTTTTGATAATTCGATGCGGAGTAAGTAAATACACTTCGACAAAATTTGTTCTTCCAAAAAAATGTTTTTTGTTCAGCAAGAGCTGAAAGACTGTTCCCCAAACACAGAATAGTGTATTATGGAGGTATTATAGAAACTGTGTGCGCAAAGATTTTCCACAAGTAGGAGAAATACTTGTGCGTGTGGAGACTTTTTGGCAAAACCGTTTCATCAGATGACCACAAACTTTTGGGGCTCGATTTCAAAGTTGACACCACTTCGAAAGTCTTACAAGTGAATGAACACAGATTGAATGAAACAACCACACCCTGTAAGCAGTTGACATTGTGAATACCATTTGAAAATTGGTCATTTCCATTTAGCGTTCAAGTTAATCTTCTTCTTCCAAATATAAACTAGTTTGAAAACTCATAACAAGTCGTAACACCGCATTACCTTTGTTGTTTTTGGCTTCAAATATCGATATTTTTGGTTTCCTGAAACCCGTCGGCACGGCCATCACCAAAACTGGTAACGGGTAACAATTGAAATGGGACTTCATGGAAACATTCTTACAACATTGCCATCAGTTCGTGGGTGCATCCTGCAACAAGTCTTAGATGTGGAATCGCTATCGGAAGAAAAAAGGAAATAAACAGCTGTTGCGCAACGAGACAAAATGGCACCTTTGCTTTATAGTTTTGATTGCTGATATGTGATTACGAAATGGAACATGATGATTTAAAGGTAATTGTTTACGCCAATGATCTATTACTTGGTAGCGGCAGTCATTCATAATGACAGAAAATTTTAAATAAAACCAAGTTTTACTGTGCTAGAAAAGACATGAATATTAATCATGACGAATTTTCAAAGGTTATTCAAGAATCAGCAACCGTCGGCCTGAAAGAAGTTCACCGAAGTAGTTCAAAAGAAAACTTTCCTTGTTGCATAAGCAGCTGAAGGCTGGATACAGGCAGAGACATGCTTCCATTTACATCAAATTAAAAAGATCCTTTAAAAAACTTTACAGAAAACACGAAATGATGAATGAAATAGATAGTGAAGTTTTCCTCATCAGAAAAATGGGCACAGAAAGGCGAAAATATGGGAAAATTCTGAATTCAAAGAAAATTGTAAAAGTATCCGGAATTGCAATTCCAACGTGGGAATCATATTTCAATGTCTATTTAAAGCTGAGAGCGATATATTTGATAAAATTGTAGACAAGCAAACCTTAGGAAACCATGATTATTGTATTTCAAAGTAGAAATGTACCGGATATTCAAATGATCCAATAACACTGGAAGAAATAATTGAGGAAGTTAAAAACTTGTAAAGCAGGGGGAAAAGATGGAATAACGAACACTTATATTAAATTAGGTTTTCAACAAATGCAAAGATACCTATTCCAATTATTTAACACCTGCTTAGCGGAGCATAAATTACCCCGAATTTGGAAGTTATCAAATATTAAACCACTCTACAAAAGCAAAGGGAGCAAAAAAGCAGAACCAAGTTCATACAGAGGCATTCGCATGTTGTGGTGCATGCACAAACTGTTCCCGAATATCATTGATCAGTGTTTGCGAACATGGGTTGAGCGAAATCAAATTTTACCATCAAGCCAATATGGTTTCGGACGTAAACTGTCAACAATCGATGCAGTTTCATACTTGAAAAGAGCAGTCAAGCATAACACAAGCTGCAATGGCAAATACTGTGCCTGCTTCATTGACCACGAAAAAGTTTTCGTAAACAGTACCTGCTGCCTATAAAGCTGATAAAATTGGGGCTCAAGGGAACATGCTACACAAAATACAATCAGCGCTAAAATACAACTTCCAGTAGATCCCTGATGGGGAGTTCTCGTCAACTGAGATTGAACTGAAGACGAAGACAGTAGTAGCCGAAGGAGACAAACTCTCACCACTTTTATTTAGTTTATTTACAGCTGACTTGTTTTTTGATTTGAAATGCAAGGGGCTATATGTTAAATTTTACGCCAATGACTGAAAAAGGTCTTATCGGAATAGTACATGAGTATCGTTTAAAACACTCCAAAATTTAGAGCAATCATTTCCAGGTAACCAAGTTTCACTTAGTCCAATATTTTTGTTTTCCTCAAAATCCTGGAGGACACATTTCAATGAGATTTTTCCGGAAAAAACTTTTGCATTCAAGTTCAAAATTTTTTTGTTTTTAGTTTAAACTTTTTTTGTTATTGCGAAAACAGATTTGTAAGAAACTGTTGGTCTTGCATTTAACTCCACGTCACCACATAGCAAAAGAACAATCGCAATCAATTTTTCCAGAGTCAATTTGTGTTGATTCTAGTTAATCCATGACACTATATTCACAAACAATATCATTTTTTGTATCGCAGTTATGGTAATATACAAGAGCATCAAGCATGTTGGCAGGAAAAGGAAGGCCATATCCAAAAATAACATTTTGTTAGCCATATAATTTTTAAAAGAACTAAATGCATCATTTTCGCTGGTCTATTGTGTTTGTCTATTCTGTTTCGTTTTATTGATATGACACTGTTGCTTATTTCCACATTTAAATTTATTAAGTTGTTTCGAAGAGACTTTACAATAGCCTTAACACAGTTTTCGGAAAGATGGAGGCCATCTGTGAGATTATAGTCAAGGTTTTTGTGAAACTCGACATCGATAACTAAAATGAACTCAAATGAATCCGTGTAAGTTTAATGTGGGATAGGTCCTTCACATTGGAAACTTAACTGCATAGTGAAACTAAAGTTCCGGATTTTATTGACACCAACGTTACTCTCTTTTCTAAAGGCACCAAGCGGTAATAAAATGCAGATTGTTTTTGTCTCTGGTGTGAATTTGTAAGCAGATGTATATATAGGTTTGGCGCATGCCATAATTGATTCTTCAATGTCAAAAATAGCCGATAGACAATCAAGGACTCCAATTCGAATTGTTACCAGTTTCACTTTTTTTGCTCTGGTGTTTACAGTTCTCTCAAACAGTCCTGAGATCCTATGACCCCTGAAGATTCTTGCTAGCAAATTTGGTCCATTTTGCCTTCCGTCAATTCTGTTGGTAATTGAATCTGCGATTACTCTTGCCTCTGTAGTGCCGTCCTTTGGGATAGATAAATGTTGCCTATAGACATCGATTGTGCTGGCTTTTTGTGTTGGGCCAACATTATCTGATGAATCTTTGATTTGATCAGCGTATGTTGTTATTTGTCCGCTGATATGCTTTGCTATGCTTGATATTGCTGTTCGGGTCAACAGGACTTCCTTTTTTGGTTGTCTAAACCCTTAGTGCGGCAATATTGAAAACAAGCATTGGCTACCAACAATTAACTCAGCCTCACCATTATAGTTCCTTTCTAGTAGTCATATGTCGTACAGTTTTGAAGTTTAGTGCATAAAAGAAACAAGCGATCCAAACGAGCTATTGTCCAGAAATTTGCTGATATCGGGAGTGCTATGAAGCAATACTCATCCAAAGCATATTTAATAAGAGCTATGCTATTGAAACCGTTGACTCGTATTAGGATCATAGTATAATTACTAACAAGAAACTCAAATTGACTAAACTTTTTTAAACCAAAGTTGTGTCTTCTAGACTAGCTCTTCATTGTCCTAAGAGTTCTCTTCCGTTCAATATTTTTAACAGTTTCAAACACATTGTTTTGTTGTTTTTTTTTATCGAGCCTATTCTATGGAAAACGGATACGGCACGATATAAATGATAACTGATTGATGATGAAGTTCGATGGTTTTCAAGCATGTTGCTTTAGACGAATATTTGGCAACATTTTCTCGTATGTCGTGTTAATTCGGAGGAATTTTTTTATTCATATTTTTTCACCTGCAGCTCTTGCACCTCACAGTACATTTTCCAACTTCTCGGGGGAAAGTGTGATGCTGATGTTTGGAAGTACTTTGAAATAACTCAACAAATGGCTAATTTTTGTTGTTGTTGTTGTTTTTGATGTTTTGGATTCCCAGTTGGTCTGGAGGGGCCAATGCCCCCACTGTCTGTTCAGAAGTTTGTCCAGTTGTTTCCGTTACTCCCACATTCGCAGCATAGCTTTCAAGTGCAGACGTTGTTTTCGGAAAACCGATTTTCCACGTGCAACCACATAAGATTGATGATTCTGTTCTTTAGTCCAACTTCGCAATTAAAGTCCACTTTCTCATGTATTCTGTTCACTACTCTAGCAGTTCTGTAGACAAATTGAGTCCTTTTTCGTTCTTTTTGTGTTTTATTTAACTTCAGCGTTACTTGCCCCTGTTGTTCCATGATTGAATGGGTAGGTTGATTTTGTGCTCCTCAATGTCCTTGTAAAGTATCGAAAGGAGCAGAAGATCCTTCAATTGGATGAAGAGGGGTAGAGGTAGGACATTCAGTAGTCTCAACTGAGCTTTGTAGTGAACACAGTGGGGTCAGCACACCCCTTTCAGTACCAGCCTTTGAAAATTTCCGAGCTTCCGGTGATCTGTTCTAGATTGTTACGCGCAATTTATCCCGTAGGGCCAAACGGGTAGTATGACTGATTTGTATAGTCCTAGTTTCATTGAGAATTTGAAATTGAAGGCAATGTTTCTCCTCAAGCAGTAGAATACTTTTTTTGCTTTCTCGATTCGATGCTCGATTAGTGTACTCCAGTTTAACTTGTCCGCAAAGTAGACTCCCAGGTCTTTCACTTTCCCAGGCTCCCCTAGCGGTATTCCGTTTAATGACAGACACGCGCGTATCCCTCGAAAGCTGAGTAAATGGCATTTGTTGACCACTAGTTTCATTTTATTTGATGTGACCCATTTCCCAATTCTCTTTATATCAGTTTGGACTTCTTCGTCGTTTGATTTACAGATGGCTAGGATTTTTAGGTCGTCCCCAAAAATGAAAGTTTTGCTGAAAGTTAGAACATCGGGAAGACTGTTCATAAAGATGCCAAAGAGTAAAGGCCCCAGTAGGGAGCCTTTTGGTACTCCGCTGGTCACTTGTAATTCTTGCGATGTGTGAATTTCAATTCGTACGTTTTGATTTCGCTGACTTAGGTAGTCGTATAGGATGTCTAGGAACCATCCACCTACACTTAGTTTGGAGATGAGCAGTTTGTGGGGCACGGTGTCAAATTCTTTGGAAAAGTCGCTGTAAAATGCACTGACTTGAGCAGTTGTATCATTGTCCATGGCGACATATATTTATTCAAGTATTGCAGGAGATTGCTCATCACTGATCTTTTCCTGACGAAACCGTGTTGACTCTTCGACAGAAAGTTTTTGAAGTGGTTGTATAGCTGTATAGCGGTACGTACATGCACTTTTCGAAGATCTTGCTTTCAATGCAAAAGAGAGATATGGGTCGGTAGTTTTCGACGAGTTTCGGATTGTCCTTTTGTACACTGGTACTACGGCTGCTGTCTTCCAAAACAAGGGTAGTTTCCGGATACGTTTGACATTTTTGAACATGGTGTTAAACGCTCTACACATTTGTTTCTGTGTTGCTGTGAAGAATATTGGCGGTAGATTGTTGGGCCCCAAGACTTCTTGATGTCAAACTTTTTCAAAAAATTTTTAATCATTCCAACGGAGACTTCGAAGTTCTGGAGTTTGGTTTTCTGGTTTTGGTATCTGTTGACAGTGGATGGTGCTTTTGGTGCAAACACAAAGTGGAAGAAATAATTGAACAGTTCCACCTTGCTCTGGGTTGTGCTTGATGACTCTTCTTTACGTTCTGCAGTCTTTGGCATTCGATGCTTTTTTTATGTATTTCAAATGTCGAAAGATTTCTTTGGTGTTTCTTGTGCCAAACACTTTTTCTTGATAAGCGATGCGATCGGATTTGCAATTTTCGAGCACTTCCGCTTCAAGGGCACGCACTTTGTTTTTCCTGTAGGTAGTGGGGCGAGTACCTAGCTTGGTTCGTTGGGTATTCAGCCTTTTCATTTGATTTGAAATGGCAGCGGCTATCCACTGGGAAAAGCATTGAGAAACCGAGTTCTTTTTGGAACATGCATGGTTGTCGATGAGTGTCATGGCTTAATCCTGGAATTCGCTGTACATGTTGTTTGCATTTGAGAAGCATAGAGGTTGGAAACGGTTCGATGACATGTGGCACAGCATTGAGTCAAAATCTGCTTTGGTAAAACAGTAATAACGTTTTTTAGTTCGTTTGTCTTGTTGGTAATCAATTTCTAAGGACGAAACAACAGGAAGATGATCACTACAGTCGTTAAACTGATCAGTACAGGGCATTGAAACTGTTGTCAACTTGGGAGAATACTTCGCAGTTTTGTAGAGCAGTACATCAAAAATATTTTTACCGCAAGTTGGGAAGTCAATAGTTTGTCGGAGGAGACGTTCTTCGAGGATGCTGAGGACGTCCTGTTTCTCTTTGTCGGTGCTCCAATAGGCTCCCCTGTTCGTTGAGGGAAAATTCAGATCGCCACTTATTACTGCTTTCCAATTTTTGGGATTAGCCTCTAGCATACGATGGTAACACGCATTGTTCAATAAGTTCCTTAGGCCTTTTAAGACAGATATTTTCTTTGCGGGAACCCTCAATTGAGAGGGCTCGCGAGAAAAACACGTTCATGTCTTTCAGTTCTGGTCGTCATTCCACGCTTTTGGCTATGACAAGGTTGACGGCAGTGGCTCTAGGCAAAGTGACAAGAACAGCACGCGTTTTGGATCGTTTCGTCCGCCTGAGGGTGACAATTTCAGCTTCCACTCCTATGGTTTTCAAAATGTGGGTTACATGTTCACGTGTTGGGACAAAATTGCGCTCTTTTTGTTGGTTGTGACATAGTCACTTTTTTGTTGTCCTCTACTTTATTCACTACGCTGGCATAACTTTCTTCCACTTGTTCGTGTTTTCCTCATCGCTTCGTTGATCTTCTCTTCCACTAAATCAGTTACTTTTGCTTCGGTGTTTTCCATTTTTGCTGTCACATTGAGTTGGTCGATCTCATCATTTACTTGCATCACAGTTCGGTTTCGGATGAAAGCATCTCGTTCGTTGTTGTTCACGCACGCAGTACAAAGCAGCATTGCAATTTGTCCCAACTCTTCGATTCCGTTAAAAGCTTCTGGCCATAGTCCTGTTCAGGCTGGATCAAGATGTAGATGACAATTGCATGCCACGCAATTGAAGGTCTGATCGCAGTTTGGAATGTTTTTCTTGCAAGTTCTACAAGAACGAGTCATTTTAACTGGAGCTAGTTGCTTGGAAAATTGCTGGAGTGGGTGTCGGTCACTTTTGGCCCAGTAGTTAAACGGTGCCATTGGTGAACAGAAAGGACAGAGAAATATAGACTTATCAGACAACTTTTCAGGTAGGCCAATTGGTTTCCTAGATATTTCCGCTCCCCTTGGCCCAGTAATTAGAGGGCGCCGTAGGAAGCAAAAATTACTAAGAAAACTGTACCTGGTGCTTTGTAGTTACGTCTGCAGCAGCCTTCTTTTACTCTACGAATGTCGCTTGTTCTTGTTTACGATCTTCTTGATATCGTAGTCGTAGCTTCTTAAAGTTGTCAGAAGTTTGACTTCCAAGAACGGTCGGACGTCTAGTTTTTGGTAGGGTTTAGCGTATTGGGGATTATTCTGTTTCCTCTTTGACAGAAGATCCTTTGTTTACTGGGGTTTGGAGTTTGAGTAGGTCTTTGAAGAGGTCGGGAGCTGTGGACATTGGGCTCTTTCTTTGGACGTATACGATTGCCACCAGGTTTGGGATTCGTTCCAATTTCTCTAGAAGATGAGCCGTCGTAAGCGGGGTTCTGGGATGCTTAGGGTGGGACGTCTTGCTGTAGTTGATGGCGACGTGCCACAGAATCACCGGTGAACCGGGGGGATGTTGATATCAAAGACAATCATACCGGGCTGGGCTTCTGGATGAACACTCAGACCTGGGACTGACTCAATGCGTTTTGGGAGAGTCCTTCTGAAATCTGGTGACGTCTTGAGGATCAAACTTCTTCCAAATCCCTCTCGAGTCGCGGGGTATTTGTCAAGAGCTCTGCTCAGTGAACTGGCAGCTATCACGAAGTGCATATGGGAACACAACTGCTGTCCCAGAAAGTCAATATAGGCTGAAACTATTTAATAAATTTCATCTTCATACAAAATTATGAACCTAAACATCTCTCGATAACTAACTTATACTTTCATGGAGCGTGTTATTATTGCGGCTAATTTCCTGCAGCGACACGGAGACATAGATGTTTTAGAAGCCCCGTCTCTTTCTGGCATTTGTCTATAAATAATTCGTTAGCTTGAATTCTTCTCCCCTGATAATTCTTGCTTGGTTTAGATATGTCAATGTAACACCTATAGATCTTTTATAATAGTTGGTTAATAACTATTCATTCAGAAAAATAAAAAATGGTTTTTAAGTACTTTAATATTGGAATATAAATATTGGAATATACCCATAAATCTGTACATATAAACCTAATTTGAAACCTTACGTGAACCTAAATGTATACTGTTTCATACCAAACTTTGACCTCCAGAAACTGACTGGTAATTTATTCATTTCATCAGCAGACGTGGTGCTCATTTTTCATTCTAACAGCACACAGTGCACTTTGAATTTTCGTCTTTACGATCAGTTGCTTTGATTTTGCTCTTTTTGTTTGACCTCGAATGATGTTATCACCGTTCTGTTATTGTTGACCTTTATTGAATTCAAGTTATCCGTATCTTTAATATTGGATATCCCTATTGAAAAATAATGGAGAAAACGTTAATTTTTGTGCGGTTGTATGTTTTGGCAATCAAATGTGACTCGTTTTTGTTGCAAATTACTTTTGTCATTTGTGTTAGTTTTTTTTCAGACGACTCTGACCGCTAAATGAAAAAATAATTTAATTGGAACAAAAATTAATTTGTTTATATTTTATAATTTGTACAAAATTTATATAGTTTGTTTTTGAATATCCTTCAATGCCTCAAACTATCCTTAGGCTTCCGTGGCTTTTGGACATATGGCGAACGGGTTAACATTTTTAGTTTTGAGGAAAATTCTGCATATCTAGAGCCATATAACTAATTTGTGAGTAAGGTCATTGTTAAATGTAAATTGTTCTCCATCGGAGCAATCGATGGGTTTTTTCCTTCCAGATTGTGTCCAATTCACAAATTGTCGCGGATTATCACCCGGGAGTCCCCATCACTTGTGTGATTGACACTGCAATTTTTGAATAAGGTTGTTCGGTGTGTCAGGTCTCAATTTTTATTAGTGTTGTGTAAACCCAAAGTGTTGGCTGGGAAGTCCTTTGTGCTCTAGGGAATATATACTTCATAAAAAGAGGAGTAGAAAAATGTTCAGTCCGAAAACTCAGAGTGTTAGGTGTCACCTCAGAATGTGAACCATTATTATACAAAAAGTCTAACTTAACACTTAATCATTGCAAGAACGACGCCACGTTCCGCCGAGCTACTTCAATGAGCAGAACTTATACATAAAAACAATCTGATCCCTTCAATGCTGGCCAACAATAGCCTTAGAAATATCTTTTAGCTACCAGTGAAAGAAGATACTTTAAGCTTACTATTACCTGAAGACAGGGCGAGTAAGTATCAAAGATCTCTTCAATTCTGTGAACTCTTGCATCAATCTAGTGTTGCGAACCCGTTTGTTATGCAGGAACAGATACTTGAGAAAATCAGAAAAGAGAAGCAGGTACTGGGTTGCGAAATCATTTAAGAAATTTGAAATGTAATTTCTCTAGATCTTGCGTAGAAAAGACCGTCGTGCTGATTGAATGCACTCAAGTTAAAAAGGTGCAATTTTGATCAAACTAAGGGCTAGTTGTCATTGCCCTCAGACACGGCTGAAACTGAAATTACCATCAATATGCTTTTGAGAAACATTTAAATTAACTAATAAGTAATGTAACATTTAATGTAACTAAATTAGTGTAACTCATAACTCATCAGGCTCAATGATATACGCGGTCCAGTTACCAATTTACATGGTGAAGCATGTGATATCGAATCGGAGCCCTGTGTTTTGACTTTTCAAGGAAAAAACTTGGAAATATTGAAGTCTCGCAACTGACGACGATGCTCGAATAGGTTTCAAAGAAAACGGGCTGTTTGGTTTACGCTCCAGTGAAACTTCTTTTTATGTGATAATACACATTGTTTGCTAAGAATTGCCCGTAAAGCTTATCCGATTCATAAAAATATCACGAAAAGAGCGAGAAAGCCACCTTCTGTCCTTGATCTTTCGGGGGTGGTTAATATCTTAAATCACCTTATAAATCAGAACTTTTTTGTTCCGACCCCCACTTAGTGGGGAGGGAGGAACTATATACTCAACTGGTTTTTTTTCGTTCAGTCAATTTTGGCCGATCGATATATTCATCGTAGAGAATTGCGAGTGGTATCATTAAAAAGCCCGTCCAGCGTAGAATACGGAATTAAAAAGATTTTTTCAATTTTCGTTTTTTACAGGGAGTTATCAAGGTTTAAAGTTTTGTGAACATTCGACTGTTTTTGTTCACATTTTCAGTAATTTTTGCTAAATTTTGGCACAATTTCGCTAATAAAATTTAAAATATGTTAAAATTTTTAACGACAGAGAGTTTTTGTCACCGTTAGAGATAGAAGGGCGTTGCTGAATTGCTTGATTGAAGTTTCTTGGCTAAAATCTTTAATAAAATTTTCAAAATTCGGTTTTTTTTCATCAAAATGGCATAAAAATGCTTTTGTTGTCCAATTTGTGAAAGTTTGCCAGACGTAGTGACCTAGAAACCTCCACACAGACTCCCTAATCAACAAAAGAACGCTAGTTGCAATCAGGCGCCATATGAACGTCTTCTGGAATTAAAGTCTTCTGCCGTTTTTTGCAGATTTAACTCGATAATTATACAAAATGCATCGTTTTTTGAATAACAATAGTAGATAGTTTGTTTTCAGAGAACCAAAGGGTTTTTTGGTTTTGAGGAAGATTTTTTGTAAAATTCAACTGAGTTCTTGTCTTTTGCCTTCAATTGTTATTCTTTTCTAATTTTTGAGTCTAACCACTCAAAGATCTAAATTGCTTCCTCAAGATGTGTAAGTGAACCTTTTCTATGCATTCGGTTGTTACCTAGTGTCTCTTATGTTATTAAATTTGTTTGTTTTAATGAAACATCTGTTATTTTTTGAACTTATGAATTTTTTATTTTTTCGGACAACTTTTTTTCTTATTCCCAGTGTGTACAGGTCAACATTTCCTCATTATAGAATACAAATTAATTTTTTGGCCAATTTTTTTTAACATAAGCTATTCTTGCTTTTGTTACTACGAGTTTTCATACAAAATTTTGTGATTTTTGTTCATATTTGCCCATTTTTGCTGTTGTTTTTGTTTCTTTGATAAATTTCCACATTATTTAACAGTCTAACTGAAAAAAGCTTTAAAAGATTTGGAAACGAACATGTTTATTGTTTTTATAACATATGGTTTCAAGGGCTGCGACACCGTTCCTTTATTTGTTGTTAATTTTTGAGGTCATATGCCAACTATTGGTTAAGTAAAGGTCTCATTGGCCAACTATAGAAAAATAAATGAACTTAATAACTGATATCGGTGAATAGCCATTGGCTTTTTTTACTTCCGAATTAAATTTCCAAAAAATGAACAGTATTCTTCAACTTATGCCTTTTTGTTTTGGTTTGCGTTTTTTTCCTGTTTTACAATGTTGTATCATTTTCGTAACTCAGCCTCCAGAATTAGAGCTCTTTTTAATGTTTTGTTGAACCAAACCTTAATTTGTCTCTTGTTTAAACGTTTTAATTTATGTCTTCAGGGGTTACACAGTTTATTTCAGAAGAATTTTGTGAAGTTGAAATACTTCTGTTTTTGCGGTTCTTTTTGCTGTCATTTGGTGGTCTCACTAATAAGAGGCACAGTTAGTTTTCCAAGTAGTTGCAAGACAAACTCTCTACTCTTTTAGTCGAAAGCTTTTGTTGGCTATGAATTTTGAAAATATTTGATTTTTTAAAAAAGACTTTTCTTTTAAAAAAGATAGATTTTTGAGATTTGCCAATTTAATTTTGTTAAATTTTTGCTTGGCATCTCTATAGACAATTCACATCATTTAGGTATTGAAATGCAATTTGCTTTGCATAACCGCTTTTTTTCCTCAAATGGTCTTTGTTCATGGTACAACCATTTTTCATAAAATATTCGTGATTTTTGCATATTCGCACCTTTTTGTAGGTTTTCTGTTTTTTCACAGAATCACAAAAATGGCCGGCAATTGATTTACAAATTTTGTCACTTGCAGAAAACGCAAACGAAGATTTTTAATGTTTTTAGTGATCAGCTTAATTTTTAGTTGGCTGGGACATCGTTTTCGTGCATATTTTTTGTGCAAATTTTCCCTTTTGCCTGTATTTGTCGTTCTTTTTGTTGTCGTATGACGATTTTTTGTAAAATTCAACTGAGTTCTTGTCTTTTGCCTTCAATTGTTATTCTTTTGGCAGTCTAATTTTTGAGTCTAACCACTCAAAGATCTAAATTGCTTCCTCAAGATGTGTAAGTGAACCTTTTCTATGCATTCGGTTGTTACCTAGTGTCTCTTATGTTATTAAATTTGTTTGTTTTAATGAAACTTCTGTTATTTTTTGAATTTATCAATTTTTTATTTTTTTTGGACAACTTTTTTTCTTATTCCCAGTGTGTACAGGTCAACATTTCCTCATTATAGAATACAAAATAATTTTGTGGCCAATTTTTTTTAACATAAGCTATTCTTGCTTTTGTTACTACGAGTTTTCATACAAAATTTTGTGATTTTTGTGCATATTTGCCCATTTTTGCTGTTGTTTTTGTTTCTTTGATAAATTTCTACATTATTTAACAGTCTAACTGAAAAAAGCTTTAAAAGATTTGGAAACGAACATGTTTATTGTTTTTATAACATATGGTTTCAAGGGCTGCGACACAGTTCCTTTATTTGTTGTTAATTTTTGAGGTCATATGCCAACTATTGGGTAAGTAAAGGTCTCATTGGCCAACTATAGAAAAATAAATGAACTTAATAACTGATATCGGTGAATAGCCAATGGCTTTTTTCACTTCCGAATTAAGTTTCCAAAAATGAACAGTATTCTTCAACTTATGCCTTTTTGTTTTGGTTTGCGTTTTTTTCCTGTTTTACAATGTTGTATCATTTTCGTAACTCAGCCTCCAGAATTAGAGCTCTTTTTAATGTTTTGTTGAACCAAACCTTAATTTGTCTCTTGTTTAAACGTTTTAATTTATGTCTTCAGGGGTTACACAGTTTATTTCAGAAGAATTTTGTGAAGTTGAAATACTTCTGTTTTTGCGGTTCTTTTTGCTGTCATTTGGTGGTCTCACTAATAAGAGGCACAGTTAGTTTTCCAAGTAGTTGCAAGACAAACTCTCTACTCTTTTAGTCGAAAGCTTTTGTTGGCTATGAATTTTGAAAATATTTGATTTTTTAAAAAAGACTTTTCTTTTAAAAAAGATAGATTTTTGAGATTTGCCAATTTAATTTTGTTAAATTTTTGCTTGGCATCTCTATAGACAATTCACATCATTTAGGTATTGAAATGCAATTTGCTTTTCATAACCGCTTTTTTTCCTCAAATGGTCTTTGTTCATGGTACAACCATTTTTCATAAAATATTCGTGATTTTTGCATATTCGCACCTTTTTGTAGGTTTTCTGTTTTCTTTTCACAGAATCACAAAAATGGCCGGCAATTGATTTACAAATTTTGTCACTTGCAGAAAACGCAAACGAAGATTTTTAATGTTTTTAGTGATCAGCTTAATTTTTAATTGGCTGGGACATCGTTTTCGTGCATATTTTTTGTGCAAATTTTCCCTTTTGCCTGTATTTGTCGTTCTTTTTGTTGTCGTATGACATATCCTGGATAATGAAAGGCCTCAGTTGCTCTCAGTAGAGGTATAAAAGACTCACTCAATGATTTCATTTAATGCGTAATATTTCTAATCAGTTCGAAGTTAATTCTTTTTTTAAAAAATCAATGTTTTAATAAACTTTGCCCTTTTGCTCATTTCTTGTCGACTTGCTAACAAGTCGAATTGAGGAAAAGTCCCATATTTTGTTCTAATAAAGTATCGGTTAATCTACTGAGTTTAATTTTTATCTGATGCCATTTTGATTTGGTTTTTAGTGGTTTTCAAAAAATGGGAAAGGAATTTTGGTCGTAATTAATATTTGTAACTATTTGATTTTTATCGCCGTCTTTTACGTTAGTCATATTATGGTAGCCACAGGTCTCATAGGCCTTCTAAGTTAGACTGTTTTATTCTTTTAGTAGTTTGTTGAACAATATGTTGATATCCTAATTTTTTATATATCTTCCTCGTTTGGTAGACAATTAAGTGAAAAATGTAGATGAGCGGGGTCGGAACTTAATGTGCGAACGTACATTACCGAGCCTCCTTGTCAAATATCTATTCAAGTCTTGTACACCCTTTTTTATTCCCGCAGAACCCCTATCTTTCGAAATTAAGTAAAACACAAGGTCTGGCGGGAAAGTTTTTGTAAATTCTAACAATTTTTGGCTCCTTCCCATTTTAGCCACCCCCGAAATTAGTGGTCTGAGAACCTATAGCTCTCGCCCCCAATCGTAATACGTATACCATAATGGGGGCTAAGAACGGAAAGACCGCATTTTTGTTTTAAGAAACGGATAACGACCGGAAACTGGATCTCCTGATTCGTAATTTAAAGTTCTCATTTTCAGTTCAAAGCTGAGCCGATTCGGCGCATAGATAGCTGCATATAAGTTTTGTGTCTTTTACATTGAAGCCCCACAGCTTAGTGTCAGATAACCTATAGTTCTTGCCCCCAATCATTATAAATATACCATGATGAGGGGCTTTTAATGGAAAGACCGCATTTTTTGGTATGAGAAAAGGTTAACAACCGAAAACTGGACCTCCTGATTCGTAATTTCAAGTTGTCATTTTCAATTCTCAAGCTTGGCCAATTCCGATTTAGCGCGTTGATAGCTGCATATAAATTTTGGGTCTTTCACATTAAAGCCCCCCCCCCCCCCCCCCCCCCCCCCCACCAATCATGGTAATTATACCTTAATGCGAGAGGCGCCATAATTTCATGGGGCGGGGGCTGTAATGGGAAAGACCCTAAACTTTATTAACAAATTTTAGCTACTGGCATAACAGCATTTTTGTTGATGGTTTCGAGTTCATGCAGAATTCTCTCTGCAGAAGTTGTAATCTTCGAAACTTGCGCGACACAGAAATTTGAACCCGTTAGTCTTTCCTTGCTGTTCACTAACGAATTTTAGCTGCTGGCATAACACCAGTTTTGATGATGCTATGCATCATCGAAACATAGCAAAAACGGTAGCCAAACGCTTCAGCAATTTTCTGGCAACTGAAAAATTATCTTAAAAATCTTTTGAAGCGTAAAACGCATGCATTCTAATCCCTCAAACAAACAAAATCGGCGTTCGACCTATTGGCGTAGGAGAAATTTCTTATATAGAACTTTAATTCTCATGAAGTAGTAAAATAACACTTTTATATTTAGTGTATCTTATAACCCCTCAGCTCTGATAACCCCCAAGCTTATTGATCATATAATGTCCCACTCACCTTCCGCCAATAACGATAATTATACCATGATGGGTGGGGGCTATAATGAGAGGGAAAACCCGTTTTAAGCCACGGCTGCCGTAGCACATCATTTTAGAGGAGAATGAAGCACAGTAAAGAATCAGAAATCTCATGCGAATATTTCAGGTTTTCTGAGATGTAATTTATATACAGATATAACCCCGTTCCCACTGGGTGTGTTCCGAGTCATACAATATTCACTCCAGGATACATTTTTTCGATAATACGTCAAATCAAGATTGATCGACTACTATTTTTTATCAGTTGTGCTGATAGAAGTGATTTTAGTTATAAGTGGCCAGGCTATTATTGAATTGCGATTTGTGAATCATTATTGTGCCTTATATAGTTAGTTACCAATGGTTATTGGGATCTTTTCCGTTTTTGCCCCCCCCCTCCCCAGCTTAGTGGGCGCATAATGTTATTTGCACCCCCAGACGCACGTGCCATATTTTTACACAGTGATTTACTATGTAATGACACGTGCTCTGTAACTGGGGGCGCATAACGTACTGGGGGGGGGGGGGGGGGCACAAACGGAAAAGATACGGTTATTGATTCTTATTAAATGTTTGAATATTTTAGTTGCAATTGTGGCGTATTGTGAATGAAAGTTGGCCAATGATGGCGTCTAGCTGACAGATTTGCGTTTGTATCCTCAACATTCCTGCAGTAATGGCAATTAGCAGAAGTTTCAGTTTATTTTTACTATTTTCGTTAACTTTGGCTGAGTCTGATCATCTCATTTGGGAGCCATCAGAATGCGACTTTGTAAATTCAAATTCTCAGTGCATTAATTGTAAAATCAAAGAAGCTCATCAAGGTACCTTCCCACCTAAAACCTCAGACGCACCCAAGAAGCCTACAAAAGTGCAAGTGTTCCTTTACTACCCGGAGAACGCTACAAATGAAAGAGAGGATTTGGCGAGTGGTCTGAGATTTTTAATTCAACATCCAAATGATACAGACAGACTTGCTGGATACCAGATATTTACGGACTTCAGAACCCACTTGGATGGAAATGTACAAATTAGCACACCTGTGAAGACAGATGTGAAGTTTGACGTCATTTATCCCGAAGATGCGCAAATTATGGTAAAATGACTTTCTGTTGTCCAAAAAAATGATAAATTGGAAATAGCATAAAAGCAACTGATTTATTGACCAATCAGATAAGAGAACAAATTTCGCGCATATGCTTGGGCTCAACTACTGTCAAGTTTTGTACTTGCGCATAGGAGTTCATTTCCGCCCCCGAGATGACCGACTACGCTTGTAGGGGAGGGGGCTTTCTTTTTACTCATTATATTCAACGGAGTAAATTAAATAAAACAGGCTATGGCATTCAGCCCCTAACATTGTTTTGAAAGTGCCGCCAGTTTACTAGGTACCAATGAGCTAGAAAGATTGTGTTGAAAAGATCCAAAAATTCACTTTCAGCTTTAAATAGCGGTTATCTTTGAATCCTTCAATTCCAATGACTGCATACATTTTGAGCTGAACTTCCAGCGGCGATTTTGAGACGGAACTTCTCGAGGTATACGGAGCACATAATTGGGGGGGGCAATATTTAATTGTTCTGAAACGAAGTTTGTAATAATTATATTAGTCCTGCGGTCATTTTAAATCCGATTTTTTCGTGACCGATTTGTTGTCTGGCGCTTTTAACTTTCAAAAACGAGATACACAGGTTAAGTGACTGAGCAGCTCCCTGAAAGTCTTGCGGCTTACTAAACTCAAACTATCCTACAAGTATCACGAATCCATCAAGAAGCTGAAATACGAGCGAAGGATAATTGAAGTCGAGAAAGCTACTTTGTCCGTTCAGCTTCTTCAGTACAGGAGAAGCTGGTCCGTCCGCATCGAAAGACAT
Organism: Convolutriloba macropyga; assembly: GCF_964194025.1. Classification (NCBI taxonomy): domain Eukaryota; kingdom Metazoa; phylum Xenacoelomorpha; order Acoela; family Convolutidae; genus Convolutriloba; species Convolutriloba macropyga. The sequence continues at coordinate 47,055,341 of NC_134480.1, forward strand.
ACAGAGATTGACTACCATGATTAGTGATAAGATAGAGGCTTCGTATTCGGACGTGATCAGTTACGTTAGGCCAAAAATGAGTTTCGCATTCTTGCGTAGCTCCATACTCTGCCTCCGTGGGGCACGCTCAATGTTCCGGCGCCGTTTAGTAGAAGCCTCAATAGGAACCATTATAGGGGAAGACGTCTGCTGTCCTAGATGTCTATAAATTTAATTGAAATGTTTCAAATCACCACATCTTGTACCTCATAACGATTTTGGTTCTCATATTTTGTTCGTAATTCTGCTGTTCATTTTTCTGTTCGCATTTTGTTCGTATTTCTGCTGTTCAAGGCTTTTGATGCCTGAATTTTTTGACTACTTTCACGATTTATAAATGTATTTATGAGTTGACTTGCCGCCTCCGAGTTAACCGACTGCCCTTTTAGGAGCGGGGCTTTTTTTAATTGACCTTAAAAAACTGGAGTTTGAATTCAGAACTCTTGTATATTCAGAACGTTTAGAATTACAAAAAACTTCTGGTGACTGAATCCTTCAGAGAAGATTTTCGTTCGGCTGGATGGCTTTGTAATATCAATATTGAAATCTCCGAATGAATTGTGTTTGCAGTTGGACCGTACTAGAAACAAATCTAGGGAAGTTGTTCAAGATTTGCTCCAGGCGATTTTATGTTTTGTAAAGGGAGCATTATTTGGGTTTTTTTCTTGTGTTATGCAATCCAGGCTAAGTTTTAGAAACAAATCTAGGGAAGTTGTTCAAGATTTGCTCCAGGCGATTTTATGTTTTGTAAAGGGAGCATTATTTGGGTTTTTTTCTTGTGTTATGCAATCCAGGCTAAGTTTTATTGAGTGGTTTGTTTATGCGTTTTTCAGTTTTTTTAAAATTTGTTCAGACTGAGAGAGGAGTTATAACCGCTTTCTAGTTCGAGCGTACAGTCGCCTCCACTAGAATAAAACTAAAAGAACTGGAAAAAGCCACATTTTGATTTCATTTTGAAATACATATTCTAATTTCAGTGTACAGTCTTTTCCACTTGACGTAATTTTGATGTCTAAAGGTTAGCGGCAGTTGCTTTTTTAATAAATGTTTATTAAAAAACCAAAAAATCAAAATTTTTAGTGCTTATGAGTATTTTTTGAAAATCATGATAAATAGCCGCGAAGCGATAGCGGCTATTATTGGGGACATCGTGGTTTTTCTTTAATTCGTCGTCTCCATTGATGATTCTTTCAACCTGACTTCTTTGAATTGACTTCTCGGAATTGACTTCAGTGACTTCTATTGCTCTGCAGTTAAAAGATGTGTGCGTGACGTTATTTCTGCTTTTAGGCCAATTGCGCGACTTACCTCGCTAAAAAAATGACTTCTGAACTCACTTATGGAACTTCAAATTTTACGAACATTTTAGTTAAAGATCAATTGTGTGCATCTAAGTAGTGCCAAACTTATATGCGCTAATTGTGGAGTATTAGTGTTGTTTTTGATTTCGAATGTCAATTTTGAAAAAGCTCTCTAAGCGCTTCTTCCTTATAGAACGTATGTGTGATAAAATTGACAGTCCGAGCCTAGTGGTCTATTAAAGGACTGGTGGTTGATATGTGTATCTTATTTCTTTTTTTGTTGTTTCAATTCATGGAAGGCCACAAGCGTCTATCGCGGCTATTCTCTGTCTATGTTTTATTTTTGAGTTGTTTGGCAATTTTCAGGTTTCACTAAAAAAACTGAATAAACTTTTTTGATTGTTCTTTTAAAAAAGAGATTAAAGCTGAGTTGTTTGGCAATTTTCAGGTTTCACTAAAACTGAATAAACTTTTTTGATTGTTCTTTTAAAAAAGAGATTAAAGCAAATTCTGCGTACAGAAGGCGGTTTTTGAAAAGGCTGTTTCGTTCGGAAAAGACAATTTGAGTGTTTTCCACAATCAGCTTTATTCTTATGGACTACCTGAGATACATTCAGCGGATTTCTTGAAACCTTTTTCTCCATTTGTTGTGAACTATTGTTGAGTTTGGAGCGGTTATAATTAGGCAATAGAATTGATGACTAAATACATTCTAGATTTGAGAAGTTTTGTGGAAAAATTGAGGCGCTGCGTTGTTATCTTTGAATTAGATTACAATTGAAAGTACCAGATTTAGTGGAATTTTTATGAGTTCGTTTTTGTTTTCATTAATTTATTAGAATATCTTTGTCCTTAGAAGAAGAGCTAAGGTCTACATCGCTTGAGATCTTCATGAATTTTGCTGTGAACTACTATTTTTTAGTTGTTGGTGCGATATTGCTCCTCATTTTTCCCAGCTCAACAATTCAATATGCACAGCCGCTGCCCGCTCCTACGGTCTTTTTGATTTGATCCTGATGCTTCAAGTTGGTTTTTGTGTTTCTCAGGGAACAAGAATTGAAACGGAAGCGAAATGCTTGCGAGGAGTGTCAATGCATTTATTCAGCATTGACACTCCTCGCCCATACAGTTGTAATAAGCTAAGGTTTCAAAAGAACACTGTCCCCGCCGCATTGCGCATTTGCATGTTTTGACGATTGTTCGCTAGATGAAATAGAGTGAAAATAACAACACGATGCTCAGTTCCATTTTTTGACCTTTTTGAAACGTTCGATTATTTTCGAAGACCGCCAAAAACGTGCAATTGAACGCCAATGTGCTCATTTGAATATCAACATTTTTTCTCCATTAAGCTTTCATTCCTCATTTTTTTCTGCATATTTTATACACTTTGACCTGTGAACTCTAACCTGTGTATTTTGAAGCGTTCGCTTATTTCAACTTTACGGGACACGCTATATAGTCTGTCATAAAGTTGGAATAAGCGTACGTTTGAAAACGTCAAAAACAGGCATTTGATTGTAAACGTTTTTTTTCCATTAAGCTTCTATTCATCAATGTTTTATTGAACGTTTTTTTATTAAGCTTTCATTCATCAATTTTTTCTACATTTTTTTAAATTTGAACTTTGACTTTTGAAATCTGTTCAGTGGATTTTGAAACGTTCGCTTATTTCAACTTAATGGGACAAGCTATATAGGCAACAGTATATAGTTAGTCCCATAAAGTTGCAAAGCTATCGAACGTTTGAAAGGTCAAAGTTCAAATTTAAAACATGCAGATATCTAGCAAAACACTGTCCATTTGCATGCCCCGAGCTTTTCGAACGTTCGCTTGCGTTGCAACTTTATGGGACTTACTACAGAGTTCAAAGGTCACATTCAAATTTTTAATGTAGAAAAAATTGATGAATGAAAGCTTGATGAAAAAAACGTTGGCATTCAAATGACCAATTTGATGCTCAATTGCACAGTTTTTGAGGTTTTCGAACGTTCGCTTATTTCAACTTCGTTTTCAGACTATATAAACTTTCGAAAGCGTTTCAAGTTAAAGATGCGGACTATTTTTCAACTTGGAGACAGACAGTACCAGTCTCAGAATAATTAAATGTTCATTTGTAAAAGTAGTAACTGACAGGACAGTTGCGTTTCAACTTTAAAGTGGAATTGATGACATTAGAGGGGTTCACTGAAAGCATAGCGAGGTGAGGAGTATAGTAAGTCCCATAAAGTTGCAACGCAAGGGAACGTTTGAAATGCAAATGGACAACGAAATGCTGATCTCTGTATGTTTTTTATTTGAACTTTGACCTTTAAAACGTGCAATAAGGTTGCAACTTTGTGGGACCGACTATAGTAAGTCCCATAAAGTTGCAACGCAAGCGAACGTTTGAAAAACGCCAGACATGCAAATGAACATCATGAATGCAGAATCTGCATGTTTTAAATTTGAACTTGACCTTTAAAACGTGCGATAGGGTTGCAACTTTGTGGGACTGACTATATGTGTGAAGATGACCTTTAGGTGGACCTTCCACTTACGTCAATGTATGAGACGTATGGAGAAGAAGACCCCTATTTCTGGCTGGATAGGAAACTCGAGGTCCATGTTTGTTCAATGCCAGCCCCACGGAAGGAGGGAATTAGCAACTGCATCAAAGAAAAGGAGAGGCCTCACATTCGATTACTGCCCAACTTCAAACAACCAACTGAACCCGTGGCCGAGAGATGCACAGCATTGGAGGTTGATGATGATGTATCTACAGGGCAAAGTGTAAACATATTTGTAGCGGGTACAGTCCTTATTGGGCTTATTGTGCTGCTAACGATAATGTTGTTCTGTCTGCGCAACAAAATCCCTTTGGTGAAAACAATTTGGAAAGGGGACAGAGGTGAATCGGAAAAGGAATCAGGAGACTTTGACCCTGTTATCGGAATGTGGGAATCTGCACAGGCTTTGGACAAGATGCTGAGCATTTCGCAACCTGCAGACTTTTCTCGCAGTGATCACAACATGTCTGTCGCACCATCCGATTCCAGATCCTGCGTGAACTCTCAATCAGGCTACGATATTCGTTCATATGGTGAGCAAATGTTATCATGGAATAATTTTCAACTGGGAGCTATCTATTTCTGATAACCGCAGCTCAGATCTGAGGCGGAACAATTTGATCAATTACACTATATACATTTGTATAATCGCAGATGTACAGAGCATCGCATTTGTATCATAGCAACCCCCGCCCCCACCCCCCTTTGGGGGCAAACCCCCCAACGACCGGTTATTAGGTTTCAACTGAGGCATGACTTGCTTTTCGAATGTAAGTCATTCAGAGTGGTGAAAGAGTTTCTTAATATGTAAGTAACCTCAAGATGCATTATTGTCGTCCCCTATCTTGCCTTACAGACCGGAATTCTTCACCCCAACTGCATTTATGTTGACGGCGCAATTTATAGTATTAAAATAGAGGTGAAAGGATACGGTTGTAAAAGCGGAAGATCTGCTTCAATTATAAATTACTTCCGTGCATAAAAGCTTTTGAAGGGATGATAGAAAAGTAATGATTGATAAAGGATGGCTTTTGTTTCAGGGTTTATGAACGGTGGCAACCACATGAATGTATGATGGAATTGGGTTGGGTGATGGATGGGGATGCTTGTTCTGTCGTGTCCTGTTTGTTCTGTTGGCTTCTTCTGCAGTAACACAATAAATCTACGTCACTGACAGTTTGTGTGGTTGGTCTTTGTCTTGTGTCTGTCTTGCCTTTTCGTTCACAGGAGAGGAAGGCTTGTTCACAGGTTTGCACAAACAATGCGTATGCTGCTGCATATTACGAAAGGCTTTATTTTAAAACTTACCTCCTCATTTTATTCCCATACAAACAATCCCTTCAGTGAAACGAAACAGTTAAGTGAAATGAAATACCCTAATGGGATATAATTGTGTTTAGTTTCCATGGGAAGTCCTTTTGTTTCACTGTTTCTTTTTGATGAGTTGTGACCACGTTGAGCTCAAAAATCAAAGGCACATTTCAGTAATCTCTCTCAGAAGTTTAGTCGAGCTGTTAATCGACCATTCCAAGATTTCTCTCATACGTATGATCAAAACGACGGCTCATGATCTGTGGTTTTTATAGAACGTGCTACTAGATCTAGGGACTTGGATGCTTCATGTTATCAATTAGGTAGGTTTTTGAGAGGGGGCTTGTTGAAATGAGCCATTGTTTAATAGATTTCAAATTAGCACGTGGTGGCACTTCATATATTGACCTAATTCGAAGTACGTTGTTGAAATTAGGTTTTAGTTATGAGTTGTTGCTGTTTGATGGGTGCTTATTACTGTGTTTCGCTCTAGTAACTAATATGACTAATGATAATACTACTGTTATGGTTGCTGTTACTGTTATAACTAGACTTATCATTTCCGTGCTCTCTCTCTCTCCATGTGGCTGATAGGCCATACCACTTCATTATTGGTGTTTATTTCGGATCTACTCTGCCCCCCCCCCCCCCCCGTATTATGCAGCAATTTCAATTTGTTAGATAGCCGGCTACTGTAAAGTATCACGTGCGCGTGGGCGGTGTTAAAGTTAAATATGCCCTCTATTAAGCTTGGGGGGGGGGGGGCAGAATAGATACTCCATTTATTACTTTAGTTCCAACCACTGGTCAAGGATCTGTTTCCTCCTCTACCATCCGATCTCTCGCCAGTCAGATATACAAGTAACACACACACTTGTTTCCATTTGGTAGAATCAAAATGGTGCATCAATATGTTGCAATAATTGCTGACGTAAATTCTGATTCTGATTTTCGGTCCGTTCCCTTAGTGTACCTCGAAGAGCAGGAGTAATTTTATAAGGGGTAAGAACGGAAGGTCCAGTTTTTATATTAAATAGGTGAACGTGCGGCCGGCTGAAGAAAAACATTAGGTGACCTTCAGGCAATGGTACATTTTGGTGGCAATCAAATCTCGGCTGGTGGAATTTATGAGAATTAAATGTTGACAACGGAAAAGGAGGAAACAGATCCGAGTTCCCAATTGACAGTCTCGTAAAGACAGAATTAATTTGCTGTAGCTCTAAGCAATCCACCGCCTATTCTCGTTAGCAAACCTTGTCTCCCAATAACGGAGTAGTTCAATGTAATCACAAGCAGTAAGTAGAACTACACGAGTTCAACCAAATGTCAAAATCCTAAAACGGAGGAAAATTGACCCAGAATTTCAACATAGGGTTTTGAAAAAGCTGAATTTTGCGATTGTGCTCGATTTTCAAAGTTAAATTCATTGGGTTACTTGGAGAATGCAATTTTTGATTCGCTGTATAGAATTCACTGACAATCAGTGACGAAAAGTTGCCAAATAAGTTACCGAAAAGTTGCGTGAAATGAAAGGGAAAGGAAAGTTCGTGTGTGAACCACCGTAAAATAGTTTCTCCCTACAATAGATTTAGGCAAGGAAGGCTATAAAGTTTCGGACATCGAGTTGGTCAAACCGATGAAATTAAGGGCAATTTAGTCGATCGCAATGCCTGGGAGGTGATTTGAGAACCCGTGAATAACAGACCGAAATTTGAAAATCCAAAGATTTTTCACCGTCAGCATTCTGTTTTAAAGATAGAAGGAAAGTCGACGAAGCATACAAATACGGATAAAAATGAACGCCGTTTAAACCAAATCGAGAGGTGGGGGATTTCTGAATAGTTAAGACCAGTTCTTTGGAGTGATCAGATGTTAATCATCCAAACTTGAGGGTGTGCAGTAAAGTCTGGACCACTCACTGTTTCATAAGGTAGCGGTTGCGAGGTTGACGAGTAGTTTCAAACGTGTATGTCCTCGGTACGGTCTCTCCCCCAAACTCATTTGGTTCGTTCGGTTCGTTCCTTTGTAGAGCCGTTAAAAGAATGCTGATATAATTGGCTAAGATTTGGGGTGGTCAACGAATGTTTGCTTCATCCACGATTAATAGTCAAAATACCTCGAAGCCGGCCTTGGCAGCTTCCTCAACACCTCTCGGCGGTTCTAACTGGATGCCGTCACAGGCTGCAAACAGACCAGCATCACCTAAAACGGGAAATAATGCCGAGCTTTTCCAACAATTCCAGTCATGGCGTTTTCTCTGACGCAGCAGTACAATTAAAATGAACGTTAAAGACAAATTGGATATTTCCCGTTTGAATCCTCCTCTACCTTCAACTTGGTGGGTGCGTTTTATGCCCCCCCCCCCGAGACGTGCCATTCCATTTGTGCCCATTTTTAGCATTTCACGTAAGCGGATTAGAGTCAATGGTACCCATAAGTATTGTGTATAAACTGTGGAGTCAATATAAACATATTGACTCCAGTACGATTACTTGAAATGCAACCGTCAGTTAGTATTATATCACTCAGCCTCTTTCGCCCTCAACGGCTCAGTTGACACCGCCCGACCCATGACAATAACTTCTACACACACATTTTGAATGGTTCTCAGCCACCCAATTCCTTCTTGCGCGCGGCAGTCTAAGCTGAGGACATTCACGCGTCGCTGTTACCATAACATCTTTGTCAGTCACATTGTCCGTTTTCGTGCTCACATCTTTGTCAGTACGATTGGCCAACGGAGGATTATTCATTATCACATTCTCAAAGTCTTTCATCATCAGATAAAACTGAAAAATTCTCTGCCCGAGACTCATTCGGTTCGTTCGTTCGTTGTCGTTGACAGAATGCTCTGATTTAATTGGCTAAGATTTGTGGTCGATGAATGTTCGCTTCATCCAGGATTAATGATAGTCCAAGTACCTCAACGCCTGCCTTGTAGCTTCCTCAACACCTCTCGGCGGTTCTAACTGGATACCTTCACAGGCTGCAAACAGACCATTTAGCATCACCTACAACGGGAAATATTGCCGAGCTTATCTTTTCCAACAATCCCAGTCATCATGGCTTTTTCTCTGCCGCAGCAGTACAATTAAAATGAACGTTTAAAAGACAAATAGGATCTTTCCCGTTTGTATCCTCCTCTCCCTTCAACTTGGTGGTTGCTGAGTATGCCCCCCCCGAGACACACGTGCCATTCCATGTGTGTGACTACGGCTAAAATAACCTTTTTTACCATAATCTATACCGAGCGTTGTTTCTGGTCTTAAGCCTCCGAGGCCTTGTTTTCACCTTCGATAATGCCATGATCACATTGTCAGTTACATCAAAGTCCGTTTCCGTGCTCATATCATTGTCAGTACGATTGGCCAACGGAGGATTATCCATTATCACATTCTGTCTTTCATCATCAGATAGAACTGAAAAATTCTGTGCCCAGAATCATTCGGTTCGTTTCTTCGTAGCCGTTGAAAGAATGCTGATTTATTGGCTAAGATTTGTTGTGGTCGATGAATATTCGCTTCATCCAGGATTAATGAGAGTCCAAGTACCTCAAAGCCTGCCTTGTAGCTTCAACACGTCTCGGTGGTTCTAACTGAATGCCCTCACAGGATGCAAACAGACCATTTAGCATAATCTACAACGGGAAATATTATAGCTTTTCCAACACTCCCTGTAATCATAGCGCTTTCTCAGCCGCAGCAGTACAATTAAAATGAACGTTTAAAGACAATTCGGTTCTTTCACGTTTGTATCCTCATCTCCAACTTGTTGGGTGCGTATTATGCTCCCCAGAGACACGTGCCATTCCATATTTTGTGCCCAGTCAGCCTCCCACGAGACACGTGCCACCCTTTTATTGTAATGTAATACAATGGCGCGTGCACTCACTGTAGCTAAAAACACGATACTGCTAAAATCCCTTTCATACCATTAACCATACCGAACGTTGTCTCTGGTCTGAGCCTCCAAGGCCTTGTGTTCAACGGAGCTATTACCATGGTCACATCATTGTAGGTCACATTGTACGTTTCCGTGCTATCATTGTCAGTACGATTGGCCAGCGTAGGATTATTCATTATCATATTCGCAAAAGGTCTTTATCAGATAAAACTGAAAAATTCCCTGTGCCAAACTAATTCGGTTCGTTTCTTCGTAGCCGTTGAAAGAATGCTCTCATACAATTGGCTAAGATTTGGTGTGGTCGACGAATGTTTGCTTCAACGATTATTGATAATGCAAGTACCTCGAAGCCTGCCTTCGCAGCTTCAACACTCGGAGGTTCTAATTAGATACCGTCACAGGCTGTAAACAGACCATTTAGCATCACCTACAACGGGAAATAATGCCGAGCTTTTCCAACAATCCGTCACCATGGTGTTTTCTCTGCCGCAGCAGTACAATTAAAATGAACGTTAAAGACAAATCGGATATTTCACGTTTGAATCCTCCTCTACCTTCAACTTGGTGGGTGCGTTTTATGCCCCCCCTCCCCCGAGACGTGCCATTCCATTTGTGCCCATTTGTTGCATTTCACGTAAGCGGATTAGAGTCAATGGTACCCATAAGTATTGTGTATAAACTGTGGCGTCAATATAAACATATTGACTCCAGTACGATTATTTGAAATGCAACCGTCAGTTAGTATTATATCACTCACCCTCTTTCGCCCTCAACGGCTCAGTTGCCACCGCCCGACCCATGACAATAACTTTTACACACACATTTTGAATGGTTCTCAGCCACCCAATTCCTTCTTGCGCGCGGCAGTCTAAGCTGAGGACATTCACGCGTCGCTGTTACCGTAACATATTTGTCAGTCACATCATTGTCAGTCAGATCATTGTCCGTTTTCGTGCTCACATCCTTGTCAGTACGATTGGCCACCGGAGGATTATTCATTATCACATTCTCAGTCTTTCATCGTCAGATAAAACTGAAAAATTTTGTGCCCCAGACTCATTCGGTTCGTTCGTTCGTAGCCGCTGAAAGAATGCTGATTTAAATGGCTAAGATTTGTTGTGGTCGATGAATGTTCGCTTCATCCAGGATTAATGATAGTCCAAGTACCTCAAAGCCTGCCTTGTAGCTTCCTCAACACCTCTCGGCGGTTATAACTGGATACCTTCACAGGCTGCAAACAGACCATTTAGCATCACCTAGAACGGGAAATATTGCCGAGCTTACCTTTTCCAACAATCCCAGTCATCATGGCGTTTTCTCTGCCGCAGCAGTACAATTAAATTGAACGTTTAAAAGACAAATAGGATCTTTCCCGTTTGAATCCTCCTCTACCTTCAACTTGGTGGGTGCGTGTTATGCCCCCCCCCCCTCCCGAGACGTGCCATTCCATTTGTGCACATTTTTTGCATTTGACGTAAGCGGATTAGTCAATGGTACCCATAAGTATTGTGTATAAACTGGCGTCAATATAAACATTGACTCCAGTACGATTACTTGAAATGCAACCGTCTGTTAGTATTATATCACTCACCCTCTTTCGCCCTCAACAGCTCAGTTGCCACCGCCCGACCCATGACAATAACTTTTACACACACATTTTGAATGGTTCTCAGCCACCCAATTCCTTCTTGCGCGCGGCAGTCTAAGCTGAGGACATTCACGCGTCGCTGTTACCGTAACATATTTGTCAGTCACATCATTGTCAGTCAGATCATTGTCCGTTTTCGTGCTCACATCCTTGTCAATACGATTAGCCAACGGAGGATTATTCATTATCACATTCTCAGTCTTTCATCGTCAGATAAAACTGAAAAATTTCGTGCCCCAGACTCATTCGTTTCGTTCGTTCGTAGCCGCTGAAAGAATGCTCTGATTTAAATGGCTAAGATTTGTTGTGGTCGATGAATGTTCGCTTCATCCAGGATTAATGATAGTCCAAGTACCTCAAAGCCTGCCTTGTAGCTTCCTCAACACCTCTCGGCGGTTATAACTGGATACCTTCACAGGCTGCAAACAGACCATTTAGCATCACCTAGAACGGGAAATATTGCCGAGCTTACCTTTTCCAACAATCCCAGTCATCATGGCGTTTTCTCTGCCGCAGCAGTACAATTAAAATGAACGTTTAAAAGACAAATAGGATCTTTCCCGTTTGAATCCTCCTCTACCTTCAACTTGGTGGGTGCGTTTTATGCCCCCCCTCCGAGACGTGCCATTCCATTTGTGCACATTTGCATTTCACGTAAGCGGATTAGTCAATGGTACCCATAAGTATTGTGTATAAACTGGAGTCAATATAAAAATTTTTGACTCCAGTACGATTACTTGAAATGCAATCGTCAGTTAGTATTATATCACTCACCCTCTTTCGCCCTCAACGGCTCAGTTGCCACCGCCCGACCCATGACAATAACTTTCACACACACATTTTGAATGGTTCTCAGCCACCCAATTCCTTGCGCGCGGCAGTCTAAGCGGAGGACTTTCACGCGTCGCTGTTACTATAACATCTTTTGTCAGTCACATCATTGTCAGTCAGATCATTGTCCGTTTTCGTGCTCACATCCTTGTCAGTACGATTGGCCAACGGAGGATTATTCATTATCACATTCTCAAAGTCTTTCATCATCAGATAAATCTGAAAAATTCTGTGCCCCAGACTCATTCGGTTCGTTCCTTCGTAGCCGTTGAAAGAATGCTCTGATTTAATCGGCTAAGATTTGTTGTGGTCGATGAATGTTCGCTTCATCCAGGATTAATGATAGTCCAAGTACCTCAAAGCCTGCCTTGTAGCTTCCTCAACACCTCTCGGCGGTTCTAACTGGATACCTTCACAGGCTGCAAACAGACCATTTAGCATGACCAACCACGGGAAATATTGCCGAGCTTACCTTTTCCAACAATCCCAGTCATCATGGCGTTTTCTCTGCCGCAGCAGTACAATTAAAATGAACGTTAAAGACAAATCGGATATTTCCCGTTTGAATCCTCCTCTACCTACAACTTGGTGGGTGCGTTTTATGCCCCCCCGAGACGTGTTATTCCATTTGTGCCCATTTTTTGCATTTCACGTAAGCGGATTAGAGTCAACGGTACCCATAAGTATTGTATAAACTGTGGAGTCAATATAAACATATTGACTCCAGTACGATTACTAGAAATGCAACCGTCAGTTAGTATTATATCACTCACCCTCTATCGCCCTCAACGGCTCAGTTGCCACCGCCCGGCCCATGACAATAACTTTTACACACACATTTTGAATGGTTCTCAGCCACCCAATTCCTTCTTGCGCGCGGCAGTCTAAGCTGAGGGCATTCACGCGTCGCTGTTACCGTAACATCTTTGTCAGTCACATCATTTTCAGTCAGATCAATGTCCGTTTTCGTGCTCACATCAGATAAAACAGAAAAATTCTGTGACCAGACTCATTCGGTTCGTTTCTTCGTAGCCGTTGAAAGAAAGCTGATTTAATTGGCTAAGATTTGTTGTGGTCGATGAATGTTCGCTTCATCCAGGATTAATGATAGTCCAAGTACCGCAAAGCCTGCATTGTAGCTTCAACACCTCTCGGTCGTTCTAACTGGATGCCGTCACAGGCTGCAAACAGACCATTTAGCATCACCTACAACGGGGAATTTAGCCGAGCTTACCTTTTCCAACAATCCCAGTCATCATGGCGTTTTCTCTGCCGCAGCAGTACAATTAAAATGAACGTTAAAGACAAATCGGATTTTTCCCGTTTGAATCCTCCTCTACCTTCAACTTGGTGGGTGCGTTTTATGCCCCCCCCCCCCGAGACGTGCCATTCCATTTGTCCCCATTTTTTGCATTTCACGTAAGCGGATTAGAGTATAAGTATTGTGTATAAACTGTGGAGTCAATATAAACGTATTGACTCCAGTACGATTACTTGAAATGCAACCGTCAGTTAGTATTATATCACTCTCCCTCTTTCGCCCTCAACGGCTCAGTTGCCACCGCCCGGCCCATGACAAACTTTTACACACACATTTTGAATGGTTCTCAGCCACCCAATTCCTTCTTGCGCGCGGCAGTCTAAGCTGAGGACATTCACGCGTCGCTGTTACCTTAACATCTTTGTCGGTCACATCATTGTCAGTCAGATCATTGTCCGTTTTGGTGCTCACATCAGATAAAACAGAAAAATTCTGACCAGACTCATTCGGTTCGTTTCTTCGTAGCCGTTGAAAGAATGCTGATTTAATTGGCTAAGATTTGTTGTGGTCGAAGAATGTTCGCTTCATCCAGGATTAATGATAGTCCAAGTACCGCAAAGCCTGCCTTGTAGCTTCAACACCTCTCGGTGCTTCTAACTGGATGGTCACAGGCTGCAAACAGACCATCTACAACGGGAAATATTTCCGAGCTTCTCCAACACTCCCAGTCATCATAGCGCTTTCTCAGCCGCAGCAGTACAATTAAAATAACGTTTAAAGACAATTCGGTTCTTTCACGTTTGTATCCTCATCTCCAACTTGTTGGGTGCGTATTATGCTCCCCCGAGACACGTGCCATTCCATATTTTGTGCCCAGTCAGCCTCCCACGAGACACGTGCCACCCCTTTATTGTAATGTAATACAATGGCGCGTGTACTCTGTAGCTAAAAACACGATACTGCTAAAATCCCTTTCATACCATTAACTATACCGAACGTTGTCTCTGGTCTGAGCCTCCAAGGCCTTGTGTTCAACGGAGCTATTACCATGGTCACATCATTGTAGGTCACATTGTACGTTTCCGTGCTCACGTTGTCAGTACGATTGGCCAACGTAGGATTATTCATTATCACATTCTCTTCAAAAGGCCTTTATCAGATAAAACTGAAAAATTCCCTGTGCCAAACTCATTCGGTTCGTTTCTTTGTAGCCGTTGGAAGAATGCTCTCATACAATTGGCTAAGGTTTGGTGTGGTCGACGAATGTTTGCTTCAACGATTAATAATGCAAGTACCTCGAAGCCTTCCTTCGCAGCTTCAACACTCGGAGGTTCTAATTAGATACCGTCACAGGCTGCAAACAGACCATTTAGCATCACCTACAACGGGAAATATTGCCGAGCTTTTCCAACAATCCCAGTCATTATGGCGCTTTCTCTGCCTCAGCAGTACAATTAAAGTGAACGTTTAAAAGAAATCGGATCTTTCACGTTAGTATCCTCCAATTTGGTGGGTGCGTGCCCCCCGAGACACGTGCCATTCCATATTGTAATATAATGTAATGGCGCGTTGGCACGTGCACTCACTGTAGCTAAAAACTCGATACAGCTGAAATCCCTTTCATACCATGAATTATACCGAGCTATGTTTCTTGTGTAAGCCGTCGAGGACTTGTATTCACCGTGGATGTTAACAAGGTCACATTGTCAGGCACATTGTCCGTTTCCGTTCTCACATCTTAGTCAGTACGATTGGGCAACGGAGGATTATCCATTATCACATTCTCTTCAAAAGTCTTTCATCATCAGATTAAACTGAAAATTTTTCTGCCCCAGACTCATTCGGTTCGGTCGGTTCGTTCCTTCGCAGCTTCCTCAACACCTCTCGGCGGTTCTAACTGGATGCCGTCAAAGGCTGCAAACAGACCATATAGCATCACCTGAAACGGGAATTGTTGCCGAGATTTTCGTACGATTCCAGTCATGGTGCTTTCTCTGCCGCAGCAGTACAATTGAAATAAACGTTCCAAAAGACAAATGGGATCCTTCCCGTTTGTCCTCTCCCTTCAACTTGGTGGGTGCGTATTATGCACCTCCCCCCGACACGTGCCGTTCCATATTGTGTGCCCAGCCAATACTAACTTTCACACACCATTCCATTTAAGCCCATTTTTTGCATTTCACGTAAGCGGATTAGTCTATGGTACCCTTAAGTATTGTGTATAAACTGTGGAGTCAATATAAACGTATTGACTCTAGTACGATTACTTGAAAGGCAACCGTCAGTTAGTATTATGTCACTCGCCCTCTTTCGCCCTCAACGGCTCAGTTGCCACCGCCCGGCCCATGACAATAACTTTTACACACACATTTTGAATGGTTCTCAGTCACCCAATTCCTTCTTGCGCGCGGCAGTCTAAGCTGAGGGCATTCACGCGTCGCTGTTACCGTAACATCTTTGTCAGTCACATCATTGTCAGTCAGATCATTGTCCGTTTTCGTGCTCACATCAGATAAAACAGAAAAATTCTGACCAGACTCATTCGGTTCGTTTCTTCGTAGCCGTTGAAAGAATGCTGATTTAATTGGCTAAGATTTGTTGTGGTCGATGAATGTTCGCTTCATCCAGGATTAATGATAGTCCAAGTACCGCAAAGCCTGCCTTGTAGCTTCAACACCTCTCGGTGGTTCTAACTGGATGGTCACAGGCTGCAAACAGACCTTTTAGCATAATCTACAACGGGAAATATTGCCGAGCGTTTCCAACACTCCCAGTCATCATAGCGCTTTCTCAGCCGCAGCATTACAATTAAAATAACGTTTAAAGACAATTCGGTTCTTTCACGTTTGTATCCTCATCTCCAACTTGTTGGGTGCGTATTATGCTCCCCCGAGACACGTGCCATTCCATATTTTGTGCCCAGTCAGCCTCCCACGAGACACGTGCCACCCCTTTCTTGTAATGTAATACAATGGCGCGTGTACTCACTGTAGCTAAAAACACGATACTGCTAAAATCCCTTTCATACCATTAACTATACCGAACGTTGTCTCTGGTCTGAGCCTCCAAGGCCTTGTGTTCAACGGAGCTATTACCATGGTCACATCATTGTAGGTCACATTGTACGTTTCCGTGCTCACATTATCAGTACGATTGGCCAACGTAGGATTATTATCACATTCTCTTCAAAAGGCCTTTATCAGATAAAACTGAAAAATTCCCTGTGCCAAACTCATTCGGTTCGTTTCTTTGTAGCCGTTGGAAGAATGCTCTCATACAATTGGCTAAGATTTGGTGTGGTCGACGAATGTTTGCTTCAACGATTAATAATGCAAGTACCTCGAAGCCTTCCTTCGCAGCTTCAACACTCGGAGGTTCTAATTAGATACCGTCACAGGCTGCAAACAGACCATTTAGCATCACCTACAACGGGAAATATTGCCGAGCTTTTCCAACAATCCCAGTCATCATGGCGCTTTCTCTGCCTCAGCAGTACAATTAAAATGAGCGTCTAAAAGAAATTGGATCTTTCACGTTAGTATCCTCCAATTTTGGGTGCGTGCCCCCCGAGACACGTGCCATTCCATATTGTAATATAATGTAATGGCGCGTTGGCACGTGCACTCACTGTAGCTAAAACTCGATACAGCTAAAATCCCTTTCATACCATGAATTATACCGAGCTATGTTTCTTGTGTAAGCCGTCGAGGACTTGTATTCACCGTGGATGTTAACAAGGTCACATTGTCAGGCACATTGTCCGTTTCCGTGCTCACATCTTTGTCAGTACGATTGGGCAACGGAGGAGTATCCATTATCACATTTTCCAAGTCTTTCATCATCAGATAAAACTGAAAAATCCTCTGCCGCAGACTCATTCGGTTCATTCGGTTCGTTCCTTCGTAGCCGTTGAAAGAATGCTCTCATAAAATTGGCTAAGATTTGTGGTCGATGAGTATTCGCTTCATCCACGATTAATAATAGTCTAAATACCTCAAAGCCTGCCTTCGCAGCTTCCTCAACACCTCTCGGCGGTTCTAACTGGATGCCGTCAAAGGCTGCAAACACCATATAGCATCACCTGAAACGGGAATTGTTGCCGAAATTTTTGTACGATTCCAGTCATGGCGCTTTCTCTGCCGCAGCAGTACAATTGAAATAAACGTTCCAAAAGACAAATGGGATCCTTCCCGTTTGTCCTCTCCCTTCAACTTGGTGGGTGCGTATTATGCCCCTCCCCCCGACACGTGCCGTTCCATATTGTGTGCCCAGCCAATACAAACTTTCACACACCATTCCATTTAAGCCCGTTTTTTGCATTTCACGTAAGCGGATTAGTCTATGGTACCCATAAGTATTGTGTATAAACTGTGGAGTCAATATAAACGTATTGACTCTAGTACGATTACTTGAAATGCAACCGTCAGTTAGTATTATATCACTCACCCTCTTTCGCCCTCAACGGCTCAGTTGCCACCGCCCGGCCCATGACAATAACTTTTACACACACATTTTGAATGGTTCTCAGCCACCCAATTCCTTCTTGCGCGCGGCAGTCTAAGCTGAGGACATTCACGCGTCGCTGTTACCGTAACATCTTTGTCAGTCACGTGGTTCTAACTGGATGGTCACAGGCTGCAAACAGACCATTTAGCATAATCTACAACGGGAAATATTGCCGAGCTTTTCCAACACTCCCAGTCATCATAGCGCTTTCAAAGCCGCAGCAGTACAATTAAAATAACGTTTAAAGACAATTCGGTTCTTTCACGTTTGTATCCTCATCTCCAACTTGTTGGGTGCGTATTATGCTCCCCCGAGACACGTGCCATTCCATATTTTGTGCCCAGTCAGCCTCCCACGAGACACGTGCCACCCCTTTATTGTAATGTAATACAATGGCGCGTGTACTCACTGTAGCTAAAAACACGATACTGCTAAAATCTTTCATACCATTAACTATACCGAACGTTGTCTCTGGTCTGAGCCTCCAAGGCCTTGTGTTCAACGGAGCTATTACCATGGTCACATCATTGTAGGTCACATTGTACGTTTCCGTGCTCACATTGTCAGTACGATTGGCCAACGTAGGATTATTCATTATCACATTCTCTTCAAAAGGCCTTTATCAGATAAAACTGAAAAATTCCCTGTGCCAAACTCATTCGGTTCGTTTCTTTGTAGCCGTTGGAAGAATGCTCTCATACAATTGGCTAAGATTTGGTGTGGTCGACGAATGTTTGCTTAACGATTAATAATGCAAGTACCTCGAAGCCTTCCTTCGCAGCTTCAACACTCGGAGGTTCTAATTAGATACCGTCACAGGCTGCAAACAGACCATTTAGCATCACCTACAACGGGAAATATTGCCGAGCTTTTCCAACAATCCCAGTCATCATGGCGCTTTCTCTGCCTCAGCAGTACAATTAAAGTGAACGTTTAAAAGAAATCGGATCTTTCACGTTAGTATCCTCCAATTTGGTGGGTGCGTGCCCCCCGAGACACGTGCCATTCCATATTGTAATATAATGTAATGGCGCGTTGGCACGTGCACTCACTGTAGCTAAAAACTCGATACAGCTGAAATCCCTTTCATACCATGAATTATACCGAGCTATGTTTCTTGTGTAAGCCGTCGAGGACTTGTATTCACCGTGGATGTTAACAAGGTCACATTGTCAGGCACATTGTCCGTTTCCGTTCTCACATCTTAGTCAGTACGATTGGGCAACGGAGGATTATCCATTATCACATTCTCTTCAAAAGTCTTTCATCATCAGATTAAACTTAAAATTTTTCTGCCCCAGACTCATTCGGTTCGGTCGGTTCGTTCCTTCGCAGCTTCCTCAACACCTCTCGGCGGTTCTAACTGGATGCCGTCAAAGGCTGCAAACAGACCATATAGCATCACCTGAAACGGGAATTGTTGCCGAGATTTTCGTACGATTCCAGTCATGGCGCTTTCTCTGCCGCAGCAGTACAATTGAAATAAACGTTCCAAAAGACAAATGGGATCCTTCCCGTTTGTCCTCTCCCTTCAACTTGGTGGGTGCGTATTATGCCCCTCCCCCCGACACGTGCCGTTCCATATTTCTAGTCTAAGCCTCCAAGGACTTGTCTTCAACGCCGCCATTCCATATTGTGTGCCCTGCGCCACCCCCAAGGAGACACCTGCCATCCCATTTTCTAATAATACAATGGCGCGTTGGCGCGTGCAATCACTGAAGCTAAAAAACTCAACGCCGCCATTCCATATTGTGTGCCCTGCGCCACCCCCAAGGAGACACTTGCCATCCCATTTTGTAATGATACAATGGCGCGTTGGTGCGTGCAATCACTGAAGCAAAAATTCTCTGCCCGACTCATTCGGTTCGTTCCTTCGTAGTCGTTGAAAGAATGCTCTCATACAATTGGCTAAGACTTGTTGTGCTTGTTGAATGTTCGCTTCATCCAGGATTAATGATAGTCCAAGTACCTCGAAGCCTGCCTTGTAGCTTCAACACCTCTCGGCGGTTCTAACTGGATACCTTCACAGGCTGAAAACGGAAACCATTTAACATCACCTACAACGGGAAATATTGCGAAGCTTACCTCTTCCAATAATCCCAGTCATTATGGCGCTTTCTCAGCTGCAGCGGTACAATTGAAATGAACGTTTCAAAAGACAAATCGGATTCTTCCCGTTTGTCCTCTCCCTTCAACTTGGTGGGTGCGTATTATGCCTTTCCCCCCGACACGTGCCGTTCCATATTGTGTGCTCAGCCATCCCCCACACGAGACACGTGCCATCCCATATTGTAATAACTTAATAAAATGGCGCGTGCACTCACTGTAGATAAAAACACGATAGATAAAAATCCCTTTCATACCATAAACTATACCGAGCATTGTTTCTGGTCTAAGCGTCCGAGGCCTTGTATTCGCCGTCGCTGGTACCGTGGTCACATCATTGTCTGTTTCCGTGCTCACATCCTTTTCAGTACGATTGGCCAACGGAGGATTATCCATTATCACATTCTCTTCAAAAGTCTTTCATCATCAGATTAAACTGAAAAATTTTTGCCCCAGACTCATTCGGTTCGGTCGGTTCGTTCCTTCGTAGCCGTTAAAAGAATGCTCTCATGCAATTGGCTAAGATTTGTTGTGGTCGATGAATGTTCGCTTCATCCAGGATTAATGATTGTCCAAGTACCTCGAAGCCTGCCTTGTAGCTACCTCAACACTTCTCGGCGGTTCTAACTGGATACCTTCACAGGCCCAGTCATCTTGGCGCTTTCTCAGCCGCAGCGGTACAATTAAAATGAACGTTCAAAAGACAATTCGGTTCTTTCCTGTTTGTATCCTCTCCCTTGTACCCAAGTTTGTTGGGTGCTCCAAGACACCTGCCATTCCATATTATGCCTAGTCCCCCTCCCACGAGACACGTGCCATCCCGTATTGTAATGCAATACAATGGCGCGTGCACTCAATGTAGCTAAAAAAACG
Source organism: Convolutriloba macropyga (assembly GCF_964194025.1). NCBI lineage: Eukaryota > Metazoa > Xenacoelomorpha > Acoela > Convolutidae > Convolutriloba > Convolutriloba macropyga. The sequence goes on from NC_134480.1 coordinate 47,075,669, forward strand.
ATACAGCTAAAATCTTTCATACCATAAACTATACTGAGTGTTGTTTTTGGTCTGAGCCTCCGAGGCCTTGTATTCACCGTAGCCGTTACTATGGTCACATCATTGTCCGTTTCCGTGCTCACATCTTTGTCAGTACGTTTGGCCATCGGAAGATTATCCATTATCACATTCTCAAGTCTTTCATCATCAGATAAAACTGAAAAATGCTCTGCCCCAGACTCATCCGGTTCGTTCCTTCGTAGCCGTTGAAAGAATGCTCTCATACATTTGTTGTTGTCGATGAATGTTCGCTTCATCCAGGATTAATGATAGTCCAAGTACCTCAAAGCCTGCCTTGTAGCTTCCTCAACACTTCTCGGCGGATCTAACTGGATACCTTCACAGGCTGAAAACGGAAACTATTTAGCATCACCTACAACGGGAAATATTGCCGAGCTTACCTTTTCCAACAATCCCAGTCATGGCGCTTTCTCAGCCGCAGCAGTACAATGAGAATGAACGTTTAAAAGACAATTCGGTTGTTTCCCGTTTGTATCCTCCTCTCCCTTCAACTTGGGCAAGACACACGTGCCATTCCATATTGTGCGCAGTGCCCCGCCTACGAGACACGTGCCATCCCCTATTGTAATGCAATACAATGGCGCGTGCACTCACTGTAGCTAAAAAGCGATACCACAAAAGTTTTTATACCATAAACTATACCGAGTGTTGTTTCTAGTCTGAGCCTCCGAGGACTTTTATTCGCCGTCGCTGGTACCATGGTCACATCATTGTCAGTCAGATCATTGTCCGTTTTCGTGCTCACATCCTTGTCTGTACGGTTGGCCAACGGAGGATTATTCATCACATTCTAAGTGTTTCATCATCAGATAAAACTGAAAAATTCTGTGCCCCAGACTTATTCGGTTGGTTCCTTCGTAGCCGTTGAAAGAATGCTCTGATTTAATTGGCCGAGATTTGTTGTGGTCGATGAATGTTCGCTTCATCCAGGGTTAATGATAGTCCAAGTACCTCAAAGCCTGCGTTGTAGCTTCCTCAACACTTCTCGGCGGTTCTAACTGGATACCTTCACAGGCTGAAAACGGAAACCATTTAGCATCACCTACAGCTGGAAATATTGCCGAGCTTACCTTTTCCAACAATCCCAGTCATCATGGCGCTTTCTCAGCCGCAGCAGTACAATTAAAATGAACGTTTAAAAGACAATTCGGTTGTTTCCCGTTTGTATCCTCCTCTCCCTTCAACTTGCAAGACACACGTGCCATTCCATATTGTGCCCAGTGCCCCGCCCACGAGACACGTACCATCCCCTATTGTAATGCAATACAATGGCGCGTGCACTCACTGTAGCTAAAAAGCGATGCCGCAAAAATTATCATACCATAAACTATACCGAGTGTTGTTTCTAGTCTGAGCCTTCAAGGCCTTGTATTCGCCGTCGCTGGTACCATGGTCACATCATTGTCAGTCACATCATTGTCTGTGAGATCCTTGTCCGTTCTCGTGCTCACATCCTTGTCAGTACGATTGGCCAACGGAGGATTATTCATTATCACATTCTCAGTCTTTCATCGGATAAAACTAAAAAATGCTGTGCCCCAGACTCATTCGGTTCGTTCGTTCGTAGCCGTTGAAAGAATGCTCTGATTTAATTGGCTAAGATTTGTTGTGGTCGATGAATTTTCGCTTCATCCAGGATTAATGATAGTCCAAGTACCTCAAAGCCTTCCTTGTAGCTTGAACACCTCTCGGTGGTTCTAACTGGATACCTTCACAGGCTGCAAACAGACCATTTAGCATCACCTACAATGGGAAATATTGCCGAGCTTTTTAACAATCCCAGTCATCATGGGGCTTTCTCAGCCGCAGAAGTACAATTTAAATGAACGTTTAAAAGACAATTCGGTTCTTTCCCGTTTGTATCCTCTCTTCTGGGCAAGACACACGTGCCATTCCATATTGTGCACAGTCCCCCTCCCACGAGACACGTGCCATCCCCTATTGTAATGCAATACAATGGCGCGTGCACTCACTGTATCTAAAATGCGATACCGCAAAAATTCTACCATAAACTATACCGAGTGTTGTTTCTGGTCTGAGCCTCCGAGGCCTTGTATTCGCCGTCGCTGGTACCATGGTCACATCATTGTCAGTCACATCATTGTCAGTCAGATCATTGTCCGTTTTCGTGCTCACATCCTTGTCAGTACGATTGGCCAACGGAGGATTATTTATCACATTCTCAGTCTTTCATCATCAGATAAAACTGAAAAATTCTGTGCCCCAGACTCATTCGGTTCGTTCCTTCGTAGCCGTTGAAAGAATGCTCTGATTTAATAGGCTAAGATTTGTTGTGGTCGTTGAATGTTCGCTTCATCCAGGATTAATGATAGTCCAAGTACCTCAAAGCCTGCCTTTTAGCTTCCTCAACACCTCTCGGCGGTTCTAACTGGATACCTTCACAGGCTGAAAACGGAAATCAATTAGCATCACCTACAACGAAGTATTGCCGAGCTTACCTTTTCCAACAATCCCAGTCATCATAGCGCTTTCTCAGCCGCAGCAGTACAATTAAAATGAACGTTTAAAAGACAATTTGGTTGTTTCCCGTTTGTATCCTCCTCTCCCTTCAACTTCGGCAAGACACACGTGCCATTCCATATTGTGCCCAGTCCCCCTCCCACGAGACACGTGCCATCCCCTATTGTAATGCAATACAATGGCGCGTGCACTCACTGTAGCTAAAATGCGATACCGCAAAAATTTTCATACCATAAACTATCAAGTGTTGTTTCTGGTCTGAGCCTCCGAGGCCATGTATTCGCCGTCGCTGGTACCATGGTCACATTGTCAGTCACATCATTGTCAGTCACATCATTGTCAGTCAGATCATTGTCCGTTTTCGTTCTCACATCCTTGTCAGTACGATTGGCCAACGGAGGATTATTCATTATCACATTCTGTCTTTCATCATCAGATAAAACTGAAAAATTCTGTGCCCCAGACTCATTCGGTTCGTTCCTTCGTAGCCGTTGAAAGAATGCTCTGATTTAATTGGCTAAGATTTGTTGTGGTCGATGATTGTTCGCTTCATCCAGGATTATTGATAGTCCAAGTACCTCAAAGCCTGCCTTTTAGCTTCCTCAACACCTCTCGGCGGTTCTAACTGGATACCTTCACAGGCTGAAAACGGAAATCAATTAGCATCACGTACAATGGGAAGTATTGCCAAGCTTACCTTTTCCAACAATCCCAGTCATCATAGCGCTTTCTCAGCCGCAGCAGTACAATTAAAAAATGAACGTTTAAAGACAATTTGGTTGTTTCCCGTTTGTATCCTCCTCTCCCTTCAACTTCGGCAAGACACACGTGGCATTCCATATTGTGCCCAGTCCCCCTCCCACGAGACACGTGCCATCCCCTATTGTAATGCAATACAATGGCGCGTGCACTCACTGTAGCTAAAATGCGATACCGCAAAAATTTTCATACCATAAACTATACCAAGTGTTGTTTCTGGTCTGAGCCTCCGAGGCCTTGTATTCGCCGTCGCTGGTACCATGGTCACATCATTGTCAGTCAGATCATTGTCCGTTTTCGTGCTCACATCCTTGTCAGTACGATTGGCCAACGGAGGATTATTCATTATCACATTCTTTCATCAGATAAAACTGAAAAATTCTGTGCCCCAGACTCATTCGGTTCGCTCCTTCGTAGCCGTTGAAAGAATGCTCTGATTTAATTGGCTAAGATTTGTTGTGGTCGATGAATGTTCGCTTCATCCAGGATTAATGTTAGTCCAAGTACCTCAAAGCCTGCCTTGTAGCTTCCTCAACTCCTCTCGGCGGTTCTAACTGGATACCTTCACAGGCTGAAAACGGAAATCAATTAGCATCACCTACAACGGGAAGTATTGCCGAGCTTACCTTTTCCAACAATCCCAGTCATCATAGCGCTTTCTCAGCCGCAGCAGTACAATTAAAATGAACGTTTAAAAGACAATTTGGTTGTTTCCCGTTTGTATCCTCTCCCTTCAACTTCGGCAAGACACACGTGCCATTCCATATTGTGCCCAGTCCCCCTCCCACGAGACACGTGCCGTCCCCTATTGTAATGCAATACAATGGCGCGTGCACTCACTGTAGCTAAAATGCGATACCGCAAAAATTTTCATACCATAAACTATACCGAGTGTTTGTGGTCTGAGCCTCCGAGGCCTTGTATTCGCCGTCGCTGGTACCATGGTCACATCATTGTCAGTCACATCATTGTCAGTCAGATCATTGTCCGTTTTCGTCCTCACATCCTTGTCAGTACGATTGGCCAACGGAGGATTATTCATTATCACATTCTGTCTTTCATCAGATAAAACTGAAAAATTCTGTGCCCCAGACTCATTCGGTTCGCTCCTTCGTAGCCGTTGAAAGAATGCTCTGATTTAATAGGCTAAGATTTGTTGTGGTCGTTGAATGTTCGCTTCATCCAGGATTAATGATAGTCCAAGTACCTCAAAGCCTGCCTTTTAGCTTCCTCAACACCTCTCGGCGGTTCTAACTGGATACCTTCACAGGCTGAAAACGGAAATCAATTAGCATCACCTACAACGAAGTATTGCCGAGCTTACCTTTTCCAACAATCCCAGTCATCATAGCGCTTTCTCAGCCGCAGCAGTATAATTAAAATGAACGTTTAAAAGACAATTTGGTTGTTTCCCGTTTGTATCCTCTCCCTTCAACTTCGGCAAGACACACGTGCCATTCCATATTGTGCCCAGTCCCCCTCCCACGAGACACGTGCCGTCCCCTATTGTAATGCAATACAATGGCGCGTGCACTCACTGTAGCTAAAATGCGATACCGCAAAAATTTTCATACCATAAACTATACCGAGTGTTTGTGGTCTGAGCCTCCGAGGCCTTGTATTCGCCGTCGCTGGTACCATGGTCACATCATTTGCAGTCACATCATTGTCAGTCAGATCATTGTCCGTTTTCGTCCTCACATCCTTGTCAGTACGATTGGCCAACGGAGGATTATTCATTATCACATTATGTCTTTCATCAGATAAAACTGAAAAATTCTGTGCCCCAGACTCATTCGGTTCGCTCCTTCGTAGCCGTTGAAAGAATGCTCTGATTTAATAGGCTAAGATTTGTTGTGGTCGTTGAATGTTCGCTTCATCCAGGATTAATGATAGTCCAAGTACCTCAAAGCCTGCCTTTTAGCTTCCTCAACACCTCTCGGTGGTTCTAACTGGATACCTTCACAGGCTGAAAACGGAAATCAATTAACATCACCTACAACGAAGTATTGCCGAGCTTACCTTTTCCAACAATCCCAGTCATCATAGCGCTTTCTCAGCCGCAGCAGTACAATTATTAAAATGAACGTTTAAAAGACAATTTGGTTGTTTCCCGTTTGTATCCTCTCCCTTCAACTTCGGCAAGACACACGTGCCATTCCATATTGTGCCCAGTCCCCCTCCCACGAGACACGTGCCGTCCCCTATTGTAATGCAATACAATGGCGCGTGCACTCACTGTAGCTAAAATGCGATACCGCAAAAATTTTCATACCATAAACTATACCGAGTGTTTGTGGTCTGAGCCTCCGAGGCCTTGTATTCGCCGTCGCTGGTACCATGGTCACATTGTCTGTCACATCATTGTCAGTCAGATCATTGTCCGTTTTCGTCCTCACATCCTTGTCAGTACGATTGGCCAACGGAGGATTATTCATCACATTCTGTCTTTCATCAGATAAAACTGAAAAATTCTGTGCCCCAGACTCATTCGGTTCGCTCCTTCGTAGCCGTTGAAAGAATGCTCTGATTTAATAGGCTAAGATTTGTTGTGGTCGTTGAATGTTCGCTTCATCCAGGATTAATGATAGTCCAAGTACCTCAAAGCCTGCCTTTTAGCTTCCTCAACACCTCTCGGCGGTTCTAACTGGATACCTTCACAGGCTGAAAACGGAAATCAATTAGCATCACCTACAACGAAGTATTGCCGAGCTTACCTTTTCCAACAATCCCAGTCATCATAGCGCTTTCTCAGCCGCAGCAGTACAATTAAAATGAACGTTTAAAAGAATTTGGTTGTTTCCCGTTTGTATCCTCTCCCTTCAACTTCGGCAAGACACACGTGCCATTCCATATTGTGCCCAGTCCCCCTCCCACGAGACACGTGCCGTCCCCTATTGTAATGCAATACAATGGCGCGTGCACTCACTGTAGCTAAAATGCGATACCGCAAAAATTTTCATACCATAAACTATACCGAGTGTTTGTGGTCTGAGCCTCCGAGGTCTTGTATTCGCCGTCGCTGGTACCATGGTCACATCATTGTCAGTCACATCATTGTCAGTCAGATCATTGCCCGTTTTCGTCCTCACATCCTTGTCAGTACGATTGGCCAACGGAGGATTATTCATTATCACATTCTGTCTTTCATCAGATAAAACTGAAAAATTCTGTGCCCCAGACTCATTCGGTTCGCTCCTTCGTAGCCGTTGAAAGAATGCTCTGATTTAATAGGCTAAGATTTGTTGTGGTCGTTGAATGTTCGCTTCATCCAGGATTAATGATAGTCCAAGTACCTCAAAGCCTGCCTTTTAGCTTCCTCAACACCTCTCGGCGGTTCTAACTGGATACCTTCACAGGCTGAAAACGGAAATCAATTAGCATCACCTACAACGAAGTATTGCCGAGCTTACCTTTTCCAACAATCCCAGTCATCATAGCGCTTTCTCAGCCGCAGCAGTACAATTAAAATGAACGTTTAAAAGACAATTTGGTTGTTTCCCGTTTGTATCCTCTCCCTTCAACTTCGGCAAGACACACGTGCCATTCCATATTGTGCCCAGTCCCCCTCCCACGAGACACGTGCCGTCCCCTATTGTAATGCAATACAATGGCGCGTGCACTCACTGTAGCTAAAATGCGATACCGCAAAAATTTTCATACCATAAACTATACCGAGTGTTTGTGGTCTGAGCCTCCGAGGCCTTGTATTCGCCGTCGCTGGTACCATGGTCACATCATTGTCAGTCACATCATTGTCAGTCAGATCATTGTCCGTTTTCGTCCTCACATCCTTGTCAGTACGATTGGCCAACGGAGGATTATTCATTATCACATTCTGTCTTTCATCAGATAAAACTGAAAAATTCTGTGCCCCAGACTCATTCGGTTCGCTCCTTCGTAGCCGTTGAAAGAATGCTCTGATTTAATAGGCTAAGATTTGTTGTGGTCGTTGAATGTTCGCTTCATCCAGGATTAATGATAGTCCAAGTACCTCAAAGCCTGCCTTGTAGCTTCCTCAACACCTCTCGGCGGTTCTAACTGGATACCTTCACAGGCTGAAAACGGAAATCATATAGCATCACCTACAACGGGAAATATTGCCGAGCTTACCTTTTCCAACAATCCCAGTCATCATGGTGCTTTCTCAGCCGCAGCAGTACAATTAAAATGAACGTTTAAAAGACAATTTGGTTTCCCGTTTGTATCCTCCTCTCCCTTCAACTTGGGCAAGACACACGTGCCATTCCATATTGTGCCCAGTCTCCCTCCCACGAGACACGTGCCATCCCCTATTGTAATGCAATACAATGGCGCGTGCACTCACTGTAGCTAAAATGCGATACCGCAAAAATTTTCATACCATAAACTATACCGAGTGTTTCTGGTCTGAGCCTCCGAGGCCTTGTATTCGCCGTCGCTGGTACCATGGTCACATCATTGTCGGTCACATCATTGTCAGTCACATTATTGTCATTCAGATCATTGTCCGTTTTCGTGCTCACATCCTTGTCAGTACGATTGGCCAACGGAGGATTATTCATTATCACATTCTCAGTCTTTCATCATCAGATGAAACTGAAAAATTCTGTGCCCCAGACTCATTCAGTTCGTTCCATCGTAGCCGTTGAAAGAATGCTCTCATATATTTAGCTAAGACTTGTTGTGCTCGATGAATGTTCGCTTCATCCAGGATTAATGATAGTCCAAGTACCTCAAAGCCTGCCTTGTAGCTTCCTCAACACCTCTCGGTGGTTCTAACTGGATACCTTCACAGGCTGAAAACGAAACCATTTAGCATCACCTACAACGGGAAATATTGCCGAGCTTACCTTTTTCAATCCCAGTCATCATGGCGCTTTCTCAACAGCAGCAGCACAATTAAAATGAACGTTAAAAAGACAATTTGGTTGTTTCCCGTTTGCATCCTCCTCTCCCTTCAACTTGGGCAAGACACACGTTCCATTCCATGTTTTGCCTAGTCCCCCTCCCACGAGACACGTGCCATCCCCTATGGTAATGCAATACAATGGCGCGTGCACTCATTGTAGCTAAAATGCGATACCGCAAAAATTTTCATACCATAAACTATACAGTGTTTCTAGTCTGAGCCTCCGAGGCCTTGTATTCACTGTCGCTGTTACTATGGTCACATTGTCAGTCACATCTTTGGCAGTCACTTAATTGTCCGTTTCCGTGCTCACAGCCTTGTCAGTACGATTGGCCAACGGAGTATTATTCATGATCACATTCTCAAAGTCTTTCATCATCAGATAAAACTGAAAAATTCTGTGCCCCAGACTCATTCGGTTCATTCCCTCGTAGCCATTGAAAGAATGCTCTGATTTAATTGGCTAAGATTTGTTGTGGTCGATGAATGTTCGCTTCATCCAGGATTAATGATAGTCCAAGTACCTCAAAGCCTGCCTTGTAGCTTCCTCAACACCTCTCGGTGGTTCTAACTGGATACCTTCACAGGCTGAAAACGAAACCATTTAGCATCACCTACAACGGGAAATATTGCCGAGCTTACCTTTTCCAACAATCCCAGTCATCATGGCGCTTTCTCAACCGCAGCAGCACAATTAAAATGAACGTTAAAAAGACAATTTGGTTGTTTCCCGTTTGTATCCTCCTCTCCCTTCAACTTGGGCAAGACACACGTTCCATTCCATGTTTTGCCCAGTCCCCCTCCCACGAGACACGTGCCATCCCCTATGGTAATGCAATACAATGGCGCGTGCACTCATTGTAGCTAAAATGCGATACCGCAAAAATTTTCATACCATAAACTATACAGTGTTTCTGGTCTGAGCCTCCGAGGCCTTGTATTCACTGTCGCTGTTACTATGGTCACATTGTCAGTCACATCTTTGGCAGTCACTTAATTGTCCGTTTCCGTGCTCACAGCCCTGTCAGTACGATTGGCCAACGGAGTATTATTCATGATCACATTCTCAGTCTTTCATCATCAGATAAAACTGAAAAATTCTGTGCCCCAGACTCATTCGGTTCATTCCCTCGTAGCCATTGAAAGAATGCTCTGATTTAATTGGCTAAGATTTGTTGTGGTCGATGAATGTTCGCTTCATCCAGGATTAATGATAGTCCAAGTACATCAAAGCCTGCCTTGTAGCTACCTCAACACCTCTCGGCGGTTCTAACTGGATACCCTACAGGCTGAAAACGGAAACCATTCAGCATCACCTACAACGGGAAATTTTGCCGAGCTTACTTTTTCCAGCAATCCCAGTCATTTATGGCGCTTTCTCAACCGCAGCAGTACAATTAAAATGAACGTTTTAAGACAATTTGGTTGTTTCCCGTTTGTATCCTCATCTCCAACTTGGGCAAGACACACGTTCCATTCTATGATGTGCCTAGTCCCCCTCCCACGAGACACGTGCCATCCCCTATTGTAATGTAATACAATGGCGCGTGCACTCACTGTAGCTAAAAAGCGATACCGCTAAAATTTTCATACCATAAACTATACCGAGTGTTGTTTCTGGTCTGAGCCTCCGAGGCCTTGTATTCACTGTCGCTGTTACTATGGTCACATTGTCAGTCACATCTTTGGCAGTCACTTCATTGTCCGTTTCCGTGCTCACAGCCTTGTCAGTACGATTGGCCAACGGAGTATTATTCATGATCACATTCTCAAAATCTTTCATCAGATAAAACTGAAAAATTCTGTGCCCCAGACTCATTCGGTTCATTCCCTCGTAGCCATTGAAAGAATGCTCTGATTTAATTGGCTAAGATTTGTTGTGGTCGATGAATGTTCGCTTCACCCAGGATTAATGATAGTCCAAGTACATCAAAGCCTGCCTTGTAGCTACCTCAACACCTCTCGGCGGTTCTAACTGGATACCCTACAGGCTGAAAACGGAAACCATTCAGTATCACCTACAACGGGAAATTTTGCCGAGCTTACCTTTTCCAGCAATCCCAGTCATTTATGGCGCTTTCTCAGCCGCAGCAGTACAATTAAAATGAACGTTTTAAGACAATTTGGTTGTTTACCGTTTGTATCCGCCTCTCCCTTAACTTGGGCAAGACACGTGCTATTCCATATTGTGCCCCGTCCCCCTCCCACGAGACACGTGCCGTCCCCTATTGTAATGCAATACAATGGCGCGTGCACTCACTGTAGCTAAAATGCGATACCGCAAAAATTTTCATACCATAAACTAAACCGAATGTTTCTGGTCTGAGCCTCCGAGGCCTTGTATTCGCCGTCGCTGGTACCATGGTCACATCATTGTCAGTCACATCATTGTCAGTCAGATCATTGTCCGTTTTCGTCCTCACATCCTTGTCAGTACGATTGGCCAACGTAGGATTATTCATTATCAGATTCTCCTCAGTCTTTCATCATCAGATAAAACTGAAAAATTCTCTGCCCCAGACTCAGTCGGTTCGTTCCTTCGTAGCCGTTGAAAGAATGCTCTGATTTAATTGGCTAAGATTTGTTGTGGTCGATGAATGTTCGCTTCATCCAGGATTAATGATAGCCCGAAGGGTTTGGTTGAATATATCAATCTTCAAGTGCAGTCTGGAGATTTTTTCATTGACCAAATTAAAAATGTCACTATGGGACATAGTGAAAGGAGGCAAAGCGTTGCATGCCCTGTGAGGGGCTCTTAACTATCTGCAGGCCGTAGGTTTTCTAAATTAAACGACTGGCATTACACGGAAAGTTGCCACAGTTACCAAGACTCTCCACAAGCATAACTCACCGAGTATTCAACACTTGGAACTGGGTACTGAGTAAATCAATTCCTTCGCTCACATGAGTCACTGCTCAGTATATTGAAGTCAGCACACCTATCAAATCGAATTGTTGCTGAAATACAAAGTCCACGTGCTTAGTCAGGAAACTAAATGTCAAATGAATTCTGAACCGCAGCTCACGTGTCTTCTGACACACCTTATCTTTGCAAAATTTTAGCTATGTCTTAGCTATGTTGCCCAACACAAATTGAATTGTACACATCGTCCCCAAAATTCGGTTCGAGCTGTTATCGGCGTTGAGTTTCGGACTTGCTACGGCCCTAACTCTTAGCAAACGGTGTTAACGGATCTAACTGTGCACATTTTATGATTTGTTGAAACTGGATTTTCGTTGATTCGAATCATCGACAGGCAAGGCGCCTAACACTTGTAACACTTGCTACAACGTTTTGGTGCTCAGATGCCTTTGATGAGGAAATGCCAGTTCTACTGCCTGACTTTTTCTTCGCTTTTGCCCTGACTGGCCTCAACTGTCGTCGTCGTCCAATTCTCCCGCTTCGTGTAGCAATCGACAGGCAATCAAAGCAGCAGAAACTTTGGCGCCTTTAGGCGCCAGTTGTGTTTCACCGACAATTATGTCTTTGATAACCGAACTCGAAGGCAACTCTTTGATAACCTTACTCTCAAGAAGATGGAGTGCTGCACAACAAAAAACTCATGATTGATTGAATAATCGACAGCAACCAAACAGATGCCTTCTAAGAGATTTTCATTATTTCTTAGTAGATTCCTGGATGGTCATTCTATGGAATATGAATATAAATCTGTTCTTAATTTTCCAGGAAATCAATTGAAATCATCGTTAAGAAAGAAATATGCATAATCTGTGTTGAAATTCAGTTTTATTAGGTATAGACGGTCGTTCAAACGCAGCTTCATTCACTTTGAAGCCGCTTGGACCAACAATCCCATTCCTCTCGTTAGCACCAGGTTTGCAACTTTGAGACCAAAATATAGTGAAAATTTTAACAGCGCATATCTAAAGCACTTTCTTTCTAAAAAGCATCGATTAAAGATTTTTCAAGCTAGGAATTTTTTGAGCCAAAACAATTTGTGTTCAACAGACTATCAAGTGAAATACGAAATCTGAATTCAAATCATTGGAATCTTGTAAGACTAAATGAACATCATTTGTCAAACTTTCCATTCAAATCCCGTTAAGCACTAGAACTTCCTCATAAAATAAAAATAAAATTTGTACCTTGAAATATGTCGGAGGAGAGGGAGCGAGAGAAAGAGAGATAGAGGGAGAGAGATGGAGAGAGAGAGAGAGTGTCAGCGATTCAGGCGATGGTTGTTTCCTGCAAAACAAACAATTATCAATGAACCCAAGTCACATTGATATTAGCCAACACTTTTTAAGCAAGCAAACTTTTACGTTCATAAGATATGCAAATAAGATATGCCAATATAGACATTAAAATAGCCGGCAGATTGCCCGAATAGCTGTGAAAGAGACTTGCGTGCCATATAGTAGAGATAGAAACAGACAGATCTAAATTGAAGAAAAGACGCCGCTCAAAAGACTTTGCAAAAATCATTCAGCGATAAATTAATAAAGCTTGTTAAAATTTTCCAAAGAAGCCCCTTATTAGGGACCTTTACTGCACGTATGAGATCATTTGACCTTAAATTCAAGTTAAACTTAAATTTTAAAGTGCAAAAGTCATTTTATTGAGTGAGGTAGGTCACGTATGATCAAAATCTAATCACGCACATAACCTAAAAACTACACATACAAACGAAAACCGTTGATTCATGCTAAGATAACCAAAAAGACAAAAACAGGATATAGAGGCAAAAGCGTCTAAAATAAAATAAGAACCCAATATTATTCGTGCAAAACAAAAAACAGCCAGAATTTTTAAACAGCCTTTAAAGCAAATTCTCAGGGCCGCATTATGCCAAATGGAATGAATTGTGAAAAAAATCTAAATCTAAGAAAAATGCTAAAAGCCTTATTTATATTCACAACTGATAAAAACAGAGCTGAAAAAAATAGGTCTCAGGAAAAAAGACTCACACAGACTGGTACATGCTATAATGCGGAGAATTAGGACAGAAACGAAAACCAAATTTTGTTTTTGATTTTTGAAAGTTGAAAATAAAATTGATGAAAATATGAAGTAGAAAAAGCACGTACATTTCCTTATTCACCATAAAACTATATAGCTATCCTCCTGTATAGATTAAAATGAAGAAACATAGTTCAGAGATCGGAAACAATAAAATTTTTTGAATTAAAATTGCCAAAAAAAACTTTTCAATATTTTACTTATGAAAAAAATCTTGCCGAATTTAGATTACATAACGCCAAAAAATTATTCGATAATCAGTAAAAGTAAATGAGGATCAGTGACAAAGCAAACCAAGACTTTTTCTAGTAATCAAATATAAAAAACAAAAACAGAAAAATGGGACGAAAAAACTGCCAAAATCGGGCAAGCATGTGTACAATTCTATAAAACGAAAATACTTTACGTTATAAAGATGGAATCAATGCATGAAATATCAATGTTGAAATGCCATATGTACTAATTGAAAAATCCGCTTTAAGATCCATAATTGAGGAAACGAATTTAAAAAGGCCAAAAATGAATTTTTAAAACGGGATTTATGTGCTCATTTAGAATTTAAAGCGCATTATCAGACTCTCAAAAACACTGTGGTATCCATTTCCGAGGTTCACATATTACTACAGCTTCCATTAAAAACTACTTCTACACAAAATTTAGCTATAACCAAAAACATTGTGCAAATTGGACAAGAAACGGCTAAAAATAGTTATCTATATACTGCATTCTGTAAAAAAAACACTTTTCAAAGTCGAAAAGTCATTTACTGATCAAAGCGCATGGTAAGAAACTTCTATTGCTCAGAAAAATTTAGTTCACACGGCTATTTTACTCTTTCGCTTTTAGGTCAAAATGTTTGAACAAATAGTACTTCCTGTAAAAAAACTTAAGAAAACCAATACTCCTCTTCGAGTCGTAAAAACCAAGAGCACCGCAAGATAGCTTCGCTCAGCTTACAGCTTCGCAGCTATAACAAATTTTTGCCAACCACGAGAAACAAAATTGTCAGAATATTTTACAAGTTTTCAGCAAGGGCACCTAAGAAAGGCCATGCTGGTATTGTAACGGTGGACAGGTCCCTCCCCCCCGTTAAAAAAACCCGTATTTTTACTACTCGCTTGTACGGGCCTTCCAGTTGCTACAAATGGTTGCTACCAGGAATTGAAAATAACATGCATAGAAATCTTCGAAACTTCTGGGGTTTTCTATGCAGAATGAAAAATCCTCTAACTGAGGATGACGAGCCGTATGACGAGCCGTACGCTGTAAGTAATCTCGCGTTGCATAGGACGGGCCTACACGGGGATGTTCATCGGAATTAAGTGATGTCTCGCTTATCTGTGGAAGCTTTCTCGAGAAACTGCGCGTCACTCTGAAACGCATAAATCAGTCACATTTACAATTGATCGAGGTAACGGTGCGTCCGATAACATTAAGCTCAATAAAACAAATAGCACTAGGTTTAAGTTTAAGATATTACAATAGAGAAAGCTCTTTCTACATACCTTCTATTTCTCATCGCTTCGATTGCATTTCTATGCACTCTTTCAATATGCCACTTCATTACGCTGAAACTCGTGGAGCGCCGACAGCACTCTCCGCATCTGAATTCTATGAAGTTGGATTCTTGACGATCTGTTAAAAATTGAACCAAACTTTCAATTGCTCAAGATTTTTTTTATTCTCTGAATATAGCCAAATTTGACATCTGGCCACCAAGTATTAGAACGTACGAGGAACTACAAAAACATGTTTCATAAGCCCGCCATAAACGCCTAAATCGTGCGCCGCGGACGGTCTCATCGAAGGCTTGTGCGGTTTCTTTACATCTGGCGCGGAGTTGGCCTGTCGTGTTGCTCCTCTCGTCGATCTTCGTTTGGATCTACGAGCTGAAACATAAAGCTGCCTTTTTTGATGTTTTGATAGAGCGAAAAAAGCAGCAATGTCAACCTGACTAACGTCTGCAAGACTGCTATTTATGAAGTATTCCACTTACTTGACGAGGTGTTTCTCGGCTGAGTTAGGCGATCTCTCGGCTCAGTTTGGGGTTGGTTGCCTCTGCGCCCATCTGCTGGCACATTTGTGTAGCAGGCGCTGAGTGGCAAAGTGGCCGCGACTGTGTTGCCGTGTTTAACTGTCCACCCCGCCTCCAGTTTGATTGGAGGTCCCTCCTCCCCGAAAGTTTTCTCGACCAGGCGGTCATCGGGCTGGTGATAATTCCGACAGGCTTTAGGTCGAACTCTCACAAATGGAATGAATTAAGAAATAAATCTAAGAAAAACGCTAAAAGCCTTATTTATATTCACAACTGATAAAAACAGAGCTGAAAAAATAGGTCTCAGGAAAAAAGACTCACACAGACTGGTACCTGCTATAATGCGGAGAATTAGGACAGAAACAAAAACCAAATTTTGTTTTTGATTTTTGAAAGTTGAAAATTGATAAAAATATGAAGTAGAAAAAGCAAGTACATTTACTTATTCACCATAAAACTATATAGCTATCCTCCTGTATAGATTAAAATGAAGAAACATAGTTCAGAGATCGGAAACAATAAAATTTTTTGAATTGAAATTGCCAAAAAAACTTCAATATTTTATGAAAAAAATCTTGCTGAGTTTAGATTACTTAACGCCAAAAAATTATTCGATAATCAGTAAAAGTAAATTAGGATCAGTGGCAAAGCAAACCAAGACTTTTTCTAGTAATCAAATAAAAAAAACAAAAAAACAGAAAAATGGGACGAGACAACTGCCAAAATCGGGCAAGCATGTGTACAATTCTATAAAACGAAAATACTTCACGTTATTAAGATGGAATCAATGCATGAAATATCAAGGTTGAACTGCCATATGTACTAATTAGAAAATCCGCTTTAAGATTCATAATTGAGGAAACGAATTTAAAAAGGCCAAAAATGAATTTTTAAAATTGGGATATATGTGCTCATTTAGAATTTAAAGCGCATTATCAGACTCTCAAAAACACTGGTATCCATTTCCGAGGTTCACATATTACTACAGCTTCCATTAAAAACTACTTCTAGACAAAATTTAGCTATAACCAAAAACATTGTGGAAATTGCAAAAAAAGGCTAAAAAGGCTATATACTGCATTCTGTAAAAAACACTTTTCAAAGTCGAAAAGTCATTTACTGATCAAAGCGCATGAAAAGAAACTTCTATTGCTCAGAAAAATTTAGTTCACACGGCTATTTTACTCTTTCGCTTTTAGGTCAAAATGTTTGAACAAATAGTACTTCCTGTAAAAAAAACTTAAGAAAACCAATACTCCTCTTCGAGTCGTAAAAACCAAGAGCACCGCAAGATAGCTTCGCTCAGCTTACAGCTTCGCAGCTATAACAAATTTTTGCCAACCACGAGAAACAAAATTGTCAGAATATTTTACAAGTTTTCAGCAAGGGCACCTAAGAAAGGCCATGCTGGTATTGTAACGGTGGACAGGTCCCTCCCCCCGTTAAAAAAACTCGCATTTTTACTACTCGCTTGTACGGGCCTTCCAGTTGCTACAAATGGTTGCTACCAGGAATTGAAAATAACATGCATAGAAATCTTTGAAACTTCTGAGGTTTTCTATGCAGAATTAAAAACTTAAATCAACTTGAGGAATGACGAGCCGTACGCTGTAAGTAATCTCGCGTTGCATAGGACGGGCCTACACGGGGATGTTCATCGGAATTAAGTGATGTCTCGCTTATCTGTGGAAGCTTTCTCGAGAAACTGCGCGTCACTCTGAAACGCATAAATCAGTCACATTTACAATTGATCGAGGTAACGGTGCGTCCGATAACATTAAGCTCAATAAAACAAATAGCACTAGGTTTAAGTTTAAGATATTACAATAGAGAAAGCTCTTTCTACATACCTTCTATTTCTCATCGCTTCGATTGCATTTCTATGCACTCTTTCAATATGCCACTTCATTACGCTGAAACTCGTGGAGCGCCGACAGCACTCTCCGCATCTGAATTCTATGAAGTTGGATTCTTGACGATCTGTTAAAAATTGAACCAAACTTTCAATTGCTCAAGATTTTTTTTATTCTCTGAATATAGCCAAATTTGACATCTGGCCACCAAGTATTAGAACGTACGAGGAACTACAAAAACATGTTTCATAAGCCCGCCATAAACGCCTAAATCGTGCGCCGCCGACGGTCTCATCGAAGGCTTGTGCGGTTTCTTTACATCTGGCGCGGAGTTGGCCTGTCGTGTTGCTCCTCTCGTCGATCTTCGTTTGGATCTACGAGCTGAAACATAAAGCTGCCTTTTTTGATGTTTTGATAGAGCGAAAAAAGCAGCAATGTCAACCTGACTAACGTCTGCAAGACTGCTATTTATGAAGTATTCCACTTACTTGACGAGGTGTTTCTCGGCTGAGTTAGGCGATCTCTCGGCTCAGTTTGGGGTTGGTTGCCTCTGCGCCCATCTGCTGGCACATTTGTGTAGCAGGCGCTGAGTGGCAAAGTGGCCGCGACTGTGTTGCCGTGTTTAACTGTCCACCCCGCCTCCAGTTTGATTGGAGGTCCCTCCTCCCCGAAAGTTTTCTCGACCAGGCGGTCATCGGGCTGGTGATAATTCCGACAGGCTTTAGGTCGAACTCTCACAAATGGAATGAATTAAGAAATAAATCTAAGAAAAACGCTAAAAGCCTTATTTATATTCACAACTGATAAAAACAGAGCTGAAAAAATAGGTCTCAGGAAAAAAGACTCACACAGACTGGTACCTGCTATAATGCGGAGAATTAGGACAGAAACAAAAACCAAATTTTGTTTTTGATTTTTGAAAGTTGAAAATTGATAAAAATATGAAGTAGAAAAAGCAAGTACATTTACTTATTCACCATAAAACTATATAGCTATCCTCCTGTATAGATTAAAATGAAGAAACATAGTTCAGAGATCGGAAACAATAAAATTTTTTGAATTGAAATTGCCAAAAAAACTTCAATATTTTATGAAAAAAATCTTGCTGAGTTTAGATTACTTAACGCCAAAAAATTATTCGATAATCAGTAAAAGTAAATTAGGATCAGTGGCAAAGCAAACCAAGACTTTTTCTAGTAATCAAATAAAAAAAACAAAAAAACAGAAAAATGGGACGAGACAACTGCCAAAATCGGGCAAGCATGTGTACAATTCTATAAAACGAAAATACTTCACGTTATTAAGATGGAATCAATGCATGAAATATCAAGGTTGAACTGCCATATGTACTAATTAGAAAATCCGCTTTAAGATTCATAATTGAGGAAACGAATTTAAAAAGGCCAAAAATGAATTTTTAAAATTGGGATATATGTGCTCATTTAGAATTTAAAGCGCATTATCAGACTCTCAAAAACACTGGTATCCATTTCCGAGGTTCACATATTACTACAGCTTCCATTAAAAACTACTTCTACACAAAATTTAGCTATAACCAAAAACATTGGAAATTGCAAAAAAAGGCTAAAAAGGCTATATACTGCATTCTGTAAAAAACACTTTTCAAAGTCGAAAAGTCATTTACTGATCAAAGCGCATGAAAAGAAACTTCTATCGCTCGGAAAAATTTAGTTCACACGGCTATTTTACTTTTTCGCTTTTAGGTCAAAATGTTAGAACAAATAGTACTTCCTGTAAAAAAACTTAAGAAAACCAATACTCCTCTTCGAGTCGTAAAAACCAAGAGCACCGCAAGATAGCTTTGCTCAGCTTACAGCTTCGCAGCTATAACAAATCTTTGCCAACCACGAGAAACATAATTGTCAGAATATTTTACAAGTATTCAGCAAGGGCACCTAAGAAAGGCCATGCTGGTATTGTAACGGTGGACAGGTCCCTCCCCCCCCCCGTTAAAAAAACCCGCATTTTTACTACTACTCGCTTGTACGGGCCTTCCAGTTGCTACAAATGGTTGCTACCAGGAATTGAAAATAACATGCATAGAAATCTTTGAAACTTCTGGGGCTTTCTATGCAGAATGAAAAACTTAGTAACTTGAGGAATGACGAGCCGTACGCTGTAAGTAATCTCGCGTTGCATAGGACGGGCCTGCACGGGGATGTTCATCGGAATTAAGCGATGTCTCGCTTATCTGTGGAAGCGTTCTCGAGAAACTGCGCGTCACTCTGAAACGCATAAATCAGTCACATTTACAATTGATCGAGGTAACGGTGCGTCCGATAACATTAAGCTCAATAAAACAAATAGCACTAGATTTAAATTTAAGATATACCTATTTCTCATCGCTTTGATTGCATTTCTATGCACTCTTTCAATATGCCACTTTATTACGCTGAAACTCGTGGAGCGCCGACAGCACTCTCCGCATCTGAATTCTATGAAGTTGAATTCTTGACAATCTGTTAAAAATTGAACCAAACTTTCAATTGCTCAAGATTTTATTTTGTTCTCTGAATATAGCCAAATTTGACATCTGGCCACCAAGTATTAGAGCTTACGAGGAACTACAAAAACATGTTTCATAAGCCCGCCATAAACGCCTAAATCGTGCGCCGCCGACGGTCTCATCGAAGGCTTGTACGGTTTCTTTACATCTGGCGGGGAGTTGGCCTGTCGTGTTGCTCCTCTCGTCGATCTTCGTTTGGATCTACAAGCTGAAACATAAAGCTGCCTTTTTTGATGTACTGATAGAGCGAAAAAAGCAGCAATGTCAACCTGACTAACGTCTGCAAGACTGCTATTTATGAAGTATTCCACTTACTTGACGAGGTGTTTCTTGGCTGAGTTAGGCGTTCTCTCGGCTCAGTTTGGGGTTGGTTGCCTCTGCGCCCATCTGCTAGCACATTTCTGTAGCAGGCGCTGAGTGGCAATGTGGCCGCGACTGTGTTGCCGTGTTTAACTGTCCACCCCGCCTCCAGTTTGATTGGAGGTCCCTCCTCGCCGAAAGTTTTCTCGACCAGGCGGTCATGGGCTGGTGATAATTCCGACAGGCTACAGGACGAACTCTCACAAATGGAATGAATTGTTAAGAAAAAAATCTAAAAATGCTTAAAGCCTTATATTCACAACTGATAAAAACAGAGCTGATAAAAATAGGTCTCAGGAAAAAAGACTCACACAGACTGGTACATGCTATAATGCGGAGAATTAGGACAAAAACAAAAACCAAATTTTGTTTTTGATTTTTGAAAGTTGAAAATAAAATTGATAAAAATATGAAGTAGAAAAAGCAAGTACATTTCCTTATTCACCATAAAACTATATAGCTATCCTCCTGTATAGATTAAAATGAAGAAACATAGTTCAGAGATCGGAAACAATACAATAAAATTTTTAACTAAAATTGCCAAAAAAACTTTTCAATATTTTACTTATGAAAAAAATCTTGCTGAATTTAGATTACTCAACGCCAAAAAATTATTCGATAATCAGTAAAAGTAAATTAGGATCAGTGACAGAGCAAACCAAGACTTTTTCTAGTAATCAAATAAAAAAAACAGAAAAATGGGACGAAAAAACTGCCAAAATCGGGCAAGCATGTGTACAATTCTATAAAACGAAAATACTTCACGTTATAAAGATGGAATCAATGTATGAAATATCAATGTTGAAATGCCATATGTACTAATTAAAAAATCGGCTTTAAGATCCATAATTGAGGAAACGAATTTAAAAGGGCCAAAAATGAATTTTTAAAATTGGGATATATGTGCTCATTTAGAATTTAAAGCGCATTATCAGACTCTCAAAATCCCTGGTATCCATTTCCGAGGTTCACATATTACTACAGCTTCCATTAAAAACTACTACACAAAATTTAGCTATAACCAAAAACATTGTGCAAATTGGACAAAAAACGGCTAAAAATAGTTATCTATATACTGCATTCTATCTATATACTGCATTCTGTAAACAAAACACTTTTCAAAGTCGAAAAGTCATTTACTGATCAAAGCGCATGATAAGAAACTTCTATCGCTCAGAAAAATTTAGTTCAGACGGCTATTTTACTCTTTCGCTTTTAGGTCAAAATGTTTGAACAAATAGTACTTCCTGTAAAAAAACTTAAGAAAACCAATACTCCTCTTCGAGTCGTAAAAACCAAGAGCACCGCAAGATAGCTTTGCTCAGCTTACAGCTTCGCAGCTATAACAAATCTTTGCCAACCACGAGAAACATAATTGTCAGAATATTTTACAAGTTTTCAGCAAGGGCACCTAAGAAAGGCCATGCTGGTATTGTAACGGTGGACAGGTCCCTCCCCCCCCGTTAAAAAAACCCGCATTTTTACTACTACTCGCTTGTACGGGCCTTCCAGTTGCTACAAACGGTTGCTACCAGGAATTGAAAATAACATGCATCGAAATCTTTGAAACTTCTGGGGCTTTCTATGCAGAATGAAAAACTTAGTAACTTGAGGAATGACGAGCCGTACGCTGTAAGTAATCTCGCGTTGCATAGGACGGGCCTGCACGGGGATGTTCATCGGAATTAAGCGATGTCTCGCTTATCTGTGGAAGCGTTCTCGAGAAACTGCGCGTCACTCTGAAACGCATAAATCAGTCACATTTACAATTGATCGAGGTAACGGTGCGTCCGATAACATTAAGCTCAATAAAACAAATAGCACTAGATTTAAATTTAAGATATTACAATAGAGAAAGCTCTTTCTACATACCTATTTCTCATCGCTTCGATTGCATTTCTATGCACTCTTTCAATATGCCACTTTATTACGCTGAAACTCGTGGAGCGCCGACAGCACTCTCCGCATCTGAATTCTATGCAGTTGAATTCTTGACAATCTGTTAAAAATTGAACCAAACTTTCAATTGCTCAAGATTTTATTTTGTTCTCTGAATATAGCCAAATTTGACATCTGGCCACCAAGTATTAGAACTTACGAGGAACTACAAAAACATGTTTCATAAGCCCGCCATAAACGCCTAAATCGTGCGCCGCCGACGGTCTCATCGAAGGCTTGTACGGTTTCTTTACATCTGGCGGGGAGTTGGCCTGTCGTGTTGCTCCTCTCGTCGATCTTCGTTTGGATCTACAAGCTGAAACATAAAGCTGCCTTTTTTGATGTACTGATAGAGCGAAAAAAGCAGCAATATCAACCTGACTAACGTCTGCAAGACTGCTATTTATGAAGTATTCCACTTGACGAGGTGTTTCTTGGCTGAGATAGGCGTTCTCTCGGCTCAGTTTGGGGTTGGTTGCCTCTGCGCCCATCTGCTAGCACATTTCTGTAGCAGGCGCTGAGTGGCAAAGTGGCCGCGACTGTGTTGCCGTGTTTAACTGTCCACCCCGCCTCCAGTTTGATTGGAGGTCCCTCCTCCCCGAAAGTTTTCTCGACCAGGCGGTCATGGGCTGGTGATAATTCCGACAGGCTACAGGACGAACTCTCACAAATGGAATGAATTGTTAAGAAAAAAATCTAAAAATGCTTAAAGCCTTATATTCACAACTGATAAAAACAGAGCTGATAAAAATAGGTCTCAGGAAAAAAGACTCACACAGACTGGTACATGCTATAATGCGGAGAATTAGGACAAAAACAAAAACCAAATTTTGTTTTTGATTTTTGAAAGTTGAAAATAAAATTGATAAAAATATGAAGTAGAAAAAGCAAGTACATTTCCTTATTCACCATAAAACTATATAGCTATCCTCCTGTATAGATTAAAATGAAGAAACATAGTTCAGAGATCGGAAACAATACAATAAAATTTTTAACTAAAATTGCCAAAAAAACTTTTCAATATTTTACTTATGAAAAAAATCTTGCTGAATTTAGATTACTTAACGCCAAAAAATTATTCGATAATCAGTAAAAGTAAATTAGGATCAGTGACAGAGCAAACCAAGACTTTTTCTAGTAATCAAATAAAAAAAACAGAAAAATGGGACGAAAAAACTGCCAAAATCGGGCAAGCATGTGTAC
Organism: Convolutriloba macropyga; assembly: GCF_964194025.1. NCBI lineage: Eukaryota > Metazoa > Xenacoelomorpha > Acoela > Convolutidae > Convolutriloba > Convolutriloba macropyga. Next base: position 47,098,757 of record NC_134480.1, read on the forward strand.
AATTCTATAAAACGAAAATACTTCACGTTTTAAAGATGGAATCAATGCATGAAATATCAATGTTGAAATGCCATATGTACTAATTAAAAAATCGGCTTTAAGATCCATAATTGAGGAAACGAATTTAAAAGGGCCAAAAATGAATTTTTAAAATTGGGATATATGTGCTCATTTAGAATTTAAAGCGCATTATCAGACTCTCAAAATCCCTGGTATCCATTTCCGAGGTTCACATATTACTACAGCTTCCATTAAAAACTACTTCTACACAAAATTTAGCTATAACCAAAAACATTGTGCAAATTGGACAAAAAACGGCTAAGAATAGTTATCTATATACTGCATTCTATCTATATACTGCATTCTGTAAACAAAACACTTTTCAAAGTCGAAAAGTCATTTACTGATCAAAGCGAATGATAAGAAACTTCTATCGCTCAGAAAAATTTAGTTCAGACGGCTATTTTACTCTTTCGCTTTTAGGTCAAAATGTTTGAACAAATAGTACTTCCTGTAAAAAAACTTAAGAAAAACAATACTCCTCTTCGAGTCGTAAAAACCAAGAGCACCGCAAGATAGCTTCGCTCAGCTTACAGCTTCGCAGCTATAACAAACCTTTGCCAACCACGAGAAACAAAATTGTCAGAATATTTTAACAAGTTTTCAGCAAGGGCACCTAAAGGCCATGCTGGTATTGTAACGGTGGACAGGTCCCTCACCCCCGTTAAAAAAACCCGCATTTTTACTACTACTCGCTTGTACGGGCCTTCCAGTTGCTACAAATGGTTGCTACCAGGAATTGAAAATAACATGCATCGAAATCTTTGAAACTTCTGGGGCTTTCTATGCAGAATGAAAAACTTAGTAACTTGAGGAATGACGAGCCGTACGCTGTAAGTAATCTCGCGTTGCATAGGACGGGCCTGCACGGGGATGTTCATCGGAATTAAGCGATGTCTCGCTTATCTGTGGAAGCGTTCTCGAGAAACTGCGCGTCACTCTGAAACGCATAAATCAGTCACATTTACAATTGATCGAGGTAACGGTGCGTCCGATAACATTAAGCTCAATAAAACAAATAGCACTAGATTTAAATTTAAGATATTACAATAGAGAAAGCTCTTTCTACATACCTATTTCTCATCGCTTCGATTGCATTTCTATGCACTCTTTCAATATGCCACTTTATTACGCTGAAACTCGTGGAGCGCCGACAGCACTCTCCGCATCTGAATTCTATGCAGTTGAATTCTTGACAATCTGTTAAAAATTGAACCAAACTTTCAATTGCTCAAGATTTTATTTTGTTCTCTGAATATAGCCAAATTTGACATCTGGCCACCAAGTATTAGAACTTACGAGGAACTACAAAAACATGTTTCATAAGCCCGCCATAAACGCCTAAATCGTGCGCCCGCCGCCGACGGTCTCATCGAAGGCTTGTACGGTTTCTTTACATCTGGCGCGGAGTTGGCCTGTCGTGTTGCTCCTCTCGTCGATCTTCGTTTGGATGTACGAGCTGAAACATAAAGCTGCCTTTTTTGATGTACTGATAGAGCGAAAAAAGCAGCAATGTCAACCTGACTAACGTCTGCAAGACTGCTATTTATGAAGTATTCCACTTGACGAGGTGTTTCTCGGCTGAGTTAGGCGTTCTCTCGGCACAGTTTAGGGTTGGTTGCCTATGCGCCCATCTGCTAGCACATTTCTGTAGCAGGCGCTGAGTGGCAAAGTGGCCGCGACTGTGTTGCCGTGTTTAACTGTCCACCCCGCCTCCAGTTTGATTGGAGGTCCCTCCTCCCCGAAAGTTTTCTCGACCAGGCGGTCATCGGGCTGGTGATAATTCCGACAGGCTACAGGACGAACTCTCACAAATGGAATGAATTGTTAAGAGATAAATGCTAAAATGCTAAGAAAAATGCTAAGAAAAATGCTTAAAGCCTTATATTCACAACAGAGCCTGATAAAAACAGAGCTGATAAAAATAGGTCTCAGGAAAAAAGACTCACACAGACTGGTACATGCTATAATGCGGAGAATTAGGACAGAAACAAAAACCAAATTTTGTTTTTGATTTTTGAAAGTTGAAAATAAAATTGATAAAAATATGAAGTAAAAAAAGCAAGTACATTTCCTTATTCACCATAAATTTATATAGCTATCCTCCTGTATAGATTAAAATGAAGAAACATAGTTCAGAGATCGGAAACAAAATTTTTTGAACTAAAATTGCCAAAAAAACTTCAATATTTTATGAAAAAAATCTTGCTGAATTTAGATTACTTAACGCCAAAAAATTATTCGATAATCAGTAAAAGTAAATTAGGATCAGTGACAGAGCAAACCAAGACTTTTTCTAGTAATCAAATAAAAAAAACAAAAAACAGAAAAATGGGACGAAAAAACTGCCAAAATCGGGCAAGCATGTGTACAATTCTATAAAACGAAAATACTTCACGTTATAAAGATGGAATCAATGCATGAAATATCAATGTTGAAATGCCATATGTACTAATTAAAAAATCGGCTTTAAGATCCATAATTGAGGAAACGAATTTAAAAGGGCCAAAAATGAATTTTTAAAATTGGGATATATGTGCTCATTTAGAATTTAAAGCGCATTATCAGACTCTCAAAATCACTGGTATCCATTTCCGAGGTTCACATATTACTACAGCTTCCATTAAAAACTACTTCTACACAAAATTTAGCTATAACCAAAAACATAGTGAAAATTGGACAAAAAACGGCTAAAAATAGTTATCTATATACTGCATTCTATCTATATACTGCATTCTGTAAACAAAAAACACTTTTCAAAGTCGAAAAGTCATTTACTGATCAAAGCGCATGATAAGAAACTTCTATCGCTCAGAAAAATTTAGTTCACACGGCTATTTTACTCTTTCGCTTTTAGGTCAAAATGTTTGAACAAATAGTACTTCCTGTAAAAAAAACTTAAGAAAACCAATACTCCTCTTCGAGTCGTAAAAACCAAGAGCACCGCAAGATAGCTTCGCTCAGCTTACAGCTTCGCAGCTATAACAAATCTTTGCCAACCACGAGAAACAAAATTGTCAGAATATTTTACAAGTTTTCAGCAAGGGCACCTAAAGGCCATGCTGGTATTGTAACGGTGGACAGGTCCCTCCCCCCCGTTAAAAAAACCCGCATTTTTACTACTACTCGCTTGTACGGGCCTCCCAGTTGCTACAAATGGTTGCTACCAGGAATTGAAAATAACATGCATAGAAATCTTGAAACTTCGGTTTCTATGAAGAATGAAAAACTTACTAACTTGAGGAATGACGAGCCGTACACTGTAAGTAATCTCGCGTTGCATAGGACGGGCCTACACGGGGATGTTCATTGGAATTAAGCGATGTCTCGCTCATCTGTGGAAGCATTCTCGAGAAACTGCGCATCACTCTGAAACGCATAAATCAGTCACATTTACAATTGATCGAGGTAACGGTGCGTCCGATAACATTAAGCTCAATAAAACAAATAGCACTAGATTCAAATTTAAGATATTACAATAGAGAAAGCTCTTTCTACATACCTTCTATTTCTCATCGCTTCGATTGCATTTCTATGCACTCTTTCAATATGCCACTTCATTACGCTGAAACTCGTGGAGCGCCGACAGCACTCTCCGCATCTGAATTCTATGAAGTTGGATTCTTGACGATCTGTTAAAAATTGAACCAAACTTTCAATTGCTCAAGATTTTATTTTCTGAATATAGCCAAATTTGACATCTGGCCACCAAGTATTAGAACTTACGAGGAACTACAAAAACATGTTTCATAAGCCCGCCATAAACGCCTAAATCGTGCGCCGCCGACGGTACATCGAAGGCGTGTACGGTTTCTTTACATCTGGCGCGGAGTTGGCCTGTCGTGTTGCTCCTCTCGTCGATCTTCGTTTGGATCTACGAGCTGAAACATAAAGCTGCCTTTTTTGATGTACTGATAGAGCGAAAAAAGCAGCATTGTCAACCTGACTAACGTCTGCAAGACTGCTATTTATGAAGTTTTCCACTTACTTGACGAGGTGTTTCTCGGCTGAGTTAGGCGTTCTCTCGGCTCAGTTTGGGGTTGGTTTTCTCTGCGCCCATCTGCTAGCACATTTCTGAGCAGGCGCTGAGTGGCAAAGTGGCCGCGACTGTGTTGCCGTGTTTAACTGTCCACCCCGCCTCCAGTTTGATTGGAGGTCCCTCCTCCCCGAAAGTTTTCCCGACCAGGCGGTCATCGGGCTGGTGATAATTCCGACAGGCTACAGGTCGAACTGTCACAAATGGAATGAATTGTTAAGAAAAAAATCTAAGAAAAATGCTAAAAGCCTTATTTATATTCACAACTGATAAAAAAAATAGGTCTCAGGAAAAAAGACTCACACAGACTGGTACATGCTATAATGCGGAGAATTAGGACAGAAACAAAAACCAAATTTTGTTTTTGATTTTTGAAAGTTGAAAATAAAATTGATAAAAATATGAAGTAAAAAAAGCAAGTACATTTCCTTATTTACCATAAATTTATATAGCTATCCTCCTGTATAGATTAAAATGAAGAAACATAGTTCAGAGATCGGAAACAATAAAATTTTTTGAATTAAAATTGCCAAAAAAACCAATATTTTATGAAAAAAATCTTGCTGAATTTAGATTACTTAACGCCAAAAAATTATTCGATAATCAGTAAAAGTAAATTAGGATCAGTGACAAAGCAAACCAAGACTTTTTCTAGTAATCAAATAAAAAAAACAAACTGAAAAATGGGACGAAAAAACTGCCAAAATCGGGCAAGCATGTGTACAATTCTATAAAACGAAAATACTTCACGTTATAAAGATGGAATCAATGCATGAAATATCAATGTTGAAATGCCATATGTACTAATTAAAAAATCCGCTTCAAGATCCATAATTGAGGAAACGAATTTAAAAAGGCCAAAAATGATTTTTTAAAATTAGATATGTGCTCATTTAGAATTTAAAGCGAATTATCACTCTCAAAAACACTGTGGTATCCATTTCCGAGGTTCACATATTACTACAGCTTCCATTAAAAACTAGCTCTACACAAAATTTAGCTATAACCAAAAACATTGTGCAAATTGGACAAAAAACGGCTAAAAATAGTTATCTATATACTGCATTCTGTAAAAAAACACTTTTCAAAGTCGAAAAGTCATTTACTGATCAAAGCGCATGATAAGAAACTTCTATCGCTCAGAAAAATTTAGTTCACACGGCTATTTTTCTCTTTCGCTTTTAGGTCAAAATGTTTGAACAAATAGTACTACCTGTAAAAAAACTTAAGAAAACCAATACTCCTCTTCGAGTCGTAAAAACCAAGAGAACCGCAAGATAGCTTCGCTCTGCTTACAGCTTCGCAGCTATAACAAATCTTTGCCAACCACTAGAAACAATTGTCAGAATATTTTACAAGTTTTCAGCAAGGGCACCTAAGAAAGGCCATGCTGGTATTGTAACGGTGGACAGGTCCCTCCCCCCGTTAAAAAAAACCCGCATTTTTACTACTACTTGCTTGTACGGGCCTTCCAGTTGCTACAAATGGTTGCTACCAGGAATTGAAAATAACATGCATAGAAATCTTTGAAACTTCTGGGGTTTTCTATGCAGAATGAAAAACTTAAACTAACTTGAGGAATGACGAGCCGTACGCTGTAAGTAATCTCGCGTTGCATAGGACGGGCCTACACGGGGATGGATACTTTCTACATACCTTCTATTTCTCATCGCTTCGATTGCATTTCTATGCACTCTTTCAATATGCCACTTTATTACGCTAAAACTCGTGGAGCGCCGACAGCACTCTCCGCATCTGAATTCTATGAAGTTGGATTCTTGACGATCTGTTAAAAATTGAACCAAACTTTCAATTGCTCAAGATTTTATTTTCTGAATATAGCCAAATTTGACATCTGGCCACCAAGTATTAGAACTTACGAGGAACTACAAAAACATGTTTCATAAGCCCGCCATAGACGCCTAAATCGTGCGCCGCCGACGGTCCATCGAAGGCGTGTACGGTTTCTTTACATCTGGCGCGGAGTTGGCCTGTCGTGTTGCTCCTCTCGTCGATCTTCGTTTGGATCTACGAGCTGAAACATAAAGCTGCCTTTTTTGATGTACTGATAGAGCGAAAAAAAGCAGCATTGTCAACCTGACTAACGTCTGCAAGACTGCTATTTATGAAGTATTCCACTTACTTGACGAGGTGTTTCTCGGCTGAGTTAGGCGTTCTCTCGGCTCAGTTTGGGGTTGGTTTTCTCTGCGCCCATCTGCTAGCACATTTCTGAGCAGGCGCTGAGTGGCAAAGTGGCCGCGACTTTGTTGCCGTGTTTAACTGTCCACCCCGCCTCCAGTTTGATTGGAGGTCCCTCCTCCCCGAAAGTTTTCTCGACCAGGCGGTCATCGGGCTGGTGATAATTCCGACAGGCTACAGGTCGAACTGTCACAAATGGAATGAATTGTTAAGAAAAAAATCTAAGAAAAATGCTAAAAGCCTTATTTATATTCACAACTGATAAAAAAATAGGTCTCAGGAAAAAAGACTCACACAGACTGGTACATGCTATAATGCGGAGAATTAGGACAGAAACAAAAACCAAATTTTGTTTTTGATTTTTGAAAGTTGAAAATAAAATTGATAAAAATATGAAGTAAAAAAAGCAAGTACATTTCCTTATTTACCATAAATTTATATAGCTATCCTCCTGTATAGATTAAAATGAAGAAACATAGTTCAGGGATCGGAAACAATAAAATTTTTTGAATTAAAATTGCCATAAAAACCAATATTTTATGAAAAAAATCTTGCTGAATTTAGATTACTTAACGCCAAAAAATTATTCGATAATCAGTAAAAGTAAATTAGGATCAGTGACAAAGCAAACCAAGACTTTTTCTAGTAATCAAATAAAAAAAACAAACTGAAAAATGGGACGAAAAAACTGCCAAAATCGGGCAAGCATGTGTACAATTCTATAAAACGAAAATACTTCACGTTATAAAGATGGAATCAATGCATGAAATATCAATGTTGAAATGCCATATGTACTAATTAAAAAATCAGCTTCAAGATCCATAATTGAGGAAACGAATTTAAAAAGGCCAAAAATGATTTTTTAAAATTAGATATGTGCTCATTTAGAATTTAAAGCGAATTATCACTCTCAAAAACACTGTGGTATCCATTTCCGAGGTTCACATATTACTACAGCTTCCATTAAAAACTAGCTCTACACAAAATTTAGCTATGACCAAAAACATTGTGCAAATTGGACAAAAAACGGCTAAAAATAGTTATCTATATACTGCATTCTGTAAAAAACACTTCAAAGTCGAAAAGTCATTTACTGATCAAAGCGCATGATAAGAAACTTCTATCGCTCAGAAAAATTTAGTTCACACGGCTATTTTTCTCTTTCGCTTTTAGGTCAAAATGTTTGAACAAATAGTACTTCCTGTAAAAAAACTTAAGAAAACCAATACTCCTCTTCGAGTCGTAAAAACCAAGAGAACCGCAAGATAGCTTCGCTCAGCTTACAGCTTCGCAGCTATAACAAATCTTTGTCAACCACTAGAAACAATTGTCAGAATATTTTACAAGTTTTCAGCAAGGGCACCTAAGAAAGGCCATGCTGGTATTGTAACGGTGGACAGGTCCCTCCCCCCGTTAAAAAAACCCGCATTTTTACTACTACTTGCTTGTACGGGCCTTCCAGTTGCTACAAATGGTTGCTACCAGGAATTGAAAATAACATGCATAGAAATCTTTGAAACTTCTGGGGTTTTCTATGCAGAATGAAAAACTTAAACTAACTTGAGGAATGACGAGCCGTACGCTGTAAGTAATCTCGCGTTGCATAGGACGGGCCTACACGGGGATGTTCAGCGGAATTAAGCGATGTCTCGCTTATCTGTGGAAGCATTCTCGAGAAACTGCGCGTCACTCTGAAACGCATAAATCAGTCACATTTACAATTGATCGAGGTAACGGTGCGTCCGATAACATTAAGCTCAATAAATCAAATAGCACTAGATTTAAATTTAAGATATTACAATAGAGAAAGCTCTTTCTACATACCTTCTATTTCTCATCGCTTCGATTACATTTCTATGCACTCTTTCAATATGCCACTTTATTACGCTGAAACTCGTGGAGCGCCGACAGCACTCTCCGCATCTGAATTCTATGAAGTTGGATTCTTGACGATCTGTTAAAAATTGAACCAAACTTTCAATTGCTCAAGATTTTATTTTCTCTGAATATAGCCAAATTTGACATCTGGCCACCAAGTATTAGAACTTACGAGGAACTACAAAAACATGTTTCATAAGCCCGCCATAAACGCCTAAATCGTGCGCCGCTGACGGTCTCATCAAAGGCTTGTACGGTTTCTTTACATCTGGCGCGGAGTTGGCCTGTCGTGTTGCTCCTCTCGTCGATCTTCGTTTGGATCTACGAGCTGAAGCATAAAGCTGCCTTTTTTGATGTACTGATAGAGCGAAAAAAGCAGCAATGTCAACCTGACTAACGTCTGCAAGACTGCTATTTATGAAGTATTCCACTTACTTGACGAGGTGTTTCTCGGCTGAGTTAGGCGTTCTCTCGGCTCAGTTTGGGGTTGGTTGCCTCTGCGCCCATCTGCTAGCACATTTCTGTAGCAGGCGCTGAGTGGCAAAGTGGCGGCGAATGTGTTGCCGTGTTTAACTGTCCACCCCGCCTCCAGTTTGATTGGAGGTCCCTCCTCCCCGAAAGTTTTCTCGACCAGGCGGTCATCGGGCTGGTGATAATTCCGACAGGCTACAGGTCGAACTGTCACAAATGGAATGAATTGTTAAGAAAAAAATCTAAGAAAAATGCTAAAAGCCTTATTTATATTCACAACTGATAAAAACAGAGCTGAAAAAAATAGGTCTCAGGAAAAAAGACTCACACAGACTGGTACATGCTATAATGCGGAGAATTAGGACAGAAACAAAAACCAAATTTTGTTTTTGATTTTTGAAAGTTGAAAATAAAATTGATAAAAATATGAAGTAAAAAAAGCAAGTACATTTCCTTATTCACCATAAATTTATATAGCTATCCTCCTGTATAGATTAAAATGAAGAAACATAGTTCAGGGATCGGAAACAATAAAATTTTTTGAATTAAAATTGCCAAAAAAAACTTCAATATTTTATGAAAAAAATCTTGCTGAATTTAGATTACTTAACGCCAAAAAATTATTCGATAATCAGTAAAAGTAAATTAGGATCAGTGACAAAGCAAACCAAGACTTTTTCTAGTAATCAAATAAAAACAAAAAAACTGAAAAATGGGACGAAAAAACTGCCAAAATCGGGCAAGCATGTGTACAATTCTATAAAACGAAAATACTTCACGTTATAAAGATGGAATCAATGCGAAATATCAATGTTGAAATGCCATATGTACTAATTAAAAAATCCGCTTCAAGATCCATAATTGAGGAAACGAAGGCCAAAAATGATTTTTTAAAATTAGATATGTGCTCATTTAGAATTTAGAGCGAATTATCACTCTCAAAAACACTGTGGTATCCATTTCCGAGGTTCACATATTACTACAGCTTCCATTAAAAACTAGCTCTACACAAAATTTAGCTATAACCAAAAACATTGTGCAAATTGGACAAAAAACGGCTAAAAATAGTTATCTATATACTGCATTCTGTAAAAAACACTTTTCAAAGTCGAAAAGTCATTTACTGATCAAAGCGCATGATAAGAAACTTCTATCGCTCAGAAAAATTTAGTTCACACGGTTATTTTACTCTTTCGCTTTTAGGTCAAAATGTTTGAACAAATAGTACTTCCTGTAAAAAAACTTAAGAAAACCAATACTCCTCTTCGAGTCGTAAAAACCAAGAGAACCGCAAGATAGCTTCGCTCAGCTTACAGCTTCGCAGCTATAACAAATCTTTGCCAACCACGAGAAACAATTGTCAGAATATTTTACAAGTTTTCAGCAAGGGCACCTAAGAAAGGCCATGCTGGTATTGTAACGGTGGACAGGTCCCTCCCCCCGTTAAAAAAACCCGCATTTTTACTACTACTTGCTTGTACGGGCCTTCCAGTTGCTACAAATGGTTGCTACCAGGAATTGAAAATAACATGCATAGAAATCTTTGAAACTTCTGGGGTTTTCTATGCAGAATGAAAAACTTGAGGAATGACGAGCCGTACGCTGTAAGTAATCTCGCGTTGCATAGGAATTAAGCGATGTCTCGCTTATCTGTGGAAGCATTCTCGAGAAACTGCGCGTCACTCTGAAACGCATAAATTAGTCACATTTACAATTGATCGAGGTAACGGTGCGTCCGATTACATTAAGCTCAATAAAACAAATAGCACTAGATTTAAATTTATGATATTACAATAGAGAAAGCTTTCTACATACCTATTTCTCATCGCTTCGATTACATTTCTATGCTCTTTCAATATGCCACTTTATTACGCTGAAACTCGTGGAGCGCCGACAGCACTCTCCGCATCTGAATTCTATGAAGTTGGATTCTTGACGATCTGTTAAAAATTGAACCAAACTTTCAATTGCTCAAGATTTTATTTTATTCTCCGAATATAGCCAAATTTGACATCTGGCCACCAAGTATTAGAACTTACGAGGAACTACAAAAACATGTTTCATAAGACCGCCATGAACGCCTAAATCGTGCGCCGCCGACGGTCTCATCGAAGGCTTGTACGGTTTCTTTACATCTGGCGCGGAGTTGGCCTGTCGTGTTGCTCCTCTCGTCGATCTTCGTTTGGATCTACGAGCTGAAGCATAAAGCTGCCTTTTTTGATGTACTGATAGAGCGAAAAAAGCAGCAATGTCAACCTGACTAACGTCTGCAAGACTGCTATTTTTGAAGTATTCCACTTACTTGAGGTGTTTCTCGGCTGAGTTAGGCGTTCTCTCGGCTCAGTTTGGGGTTGGTTGCCTCTGCGCCCATCTGCTAGCACGTTTCTGTAGCAGGCGCTGAGTGGCGAAGTGGCCGCGACTGTGTTGCCGCGTTTAACTGTCCACCCCGCCTCCAGTTTGATTGGAGGTCCCTCCTCCCCGAAAGTTTTCTCGACCAGGCGGTCATCGGGCTGGTGATAATTCAGACAGGCTACAGGTCGAACTCTCACAAATGGAATGAATTGTTAAAAAATCTAAGAAAAATGCTAAAAGCCTTATTTATATTCACAACTGATAAAAACAGAGCTGAAAAAATAGGTCTCAGTAAAAAAGACTCACACAGACTGGTACATGCTATAATGCGGAGAATTAGGACAGAAACAAAAACCAAATTTTGTTTTTGATTTTTGAAAGTTGAAAATAAAATTGATAAAAATATGAAGTAGAAAAAGCAAGTACATTTCCTTATTCACCATGAAACTATATAGCTATACTCCTGTATAGATTAAAATGAAGAAACATAGTTCAGAGATCGGAAACAATAAAATGTTTTGAATACAAAAACTGAGAAAAATGGGACGAAAAAACTGCCAAAATCGGGCAATCATGTGTACAATTCTATAAAACGAAAATACTTATAAACATGGAATCAATACATGAAATATCAATGTTGAAATGCCATATGTACTAATTAAAAAATCCGCTTTAAGATCCATAATTGAGGAAACGAATTTAAAAAGGCCAAAAATGAATTTTTTAAATTGGGTTATATGTGCTCATTTAGAATTTAAAGCGCATTATCAGACTCTCAAAAACACTGTGGTATCCATTTCCGAGGTTCACATATTACTACAGCTTCCATTAAAAACTACTTTACACAAAACTTAGATATAACCAAAAACATTGTGCAAAATGGACAAAAAACGGCTAAAAATAGTTATCTATATACTGCATTCTGTAAAAAAAACTTTTCAAAGTCGAAAAGTCATTTACTGATCAACGCATGATAAGAAACTTCTATCGCTCAGAAAAATTTAGTTCACACGGCTATTTTACTCTTTCGCTTTTAGGTCAAAATGTTACTTCCTGTAAAAAAACTTAAGAAAACCAATACTCCTCTTCGAGTCGTAAAAACCAAGAGCACCGCAAGATAGCTTCGCTCAGCTTACAGCTTCGCAGCTATAACAAATCTTTGCCAACCACGAGAAACAATTGTCAGAATATTTTACAAGTTTTCAGCAAGGGCACCTAAAAGCCATGCTGGTATTGTAACGATGGACAGGTCCCTCCCCCGTTAAAAAACCCGCATTTTTACTACTACTCGCTTGTAAGGGCCTTCCAGTTGCTACAAATGGTTGCTACCAGGATTTGAAAATAACATGCATAGAAATCTTTGAAACTTCTGGGGTTTTCTATGCAGAATGAAAAACCTAAACTAACTTGAGGAATGACGAGCCGTACGCTGTAAGTAATCTCGCGTTGCATAGGACGGGCCTACACGGGGATGTTCATCGGAATTAAGCGATGTCTCGCTTATCTGTGGAAGCATTCTCGAGAAACTGCGCGGCACTCTGAAACGCATAAATCAGTCACATTTACAATTGATCGAGGTAAGGGTGAGTCCGATAACATTAAGCTCAATAAAACAAATAGCACTAGATTTAAATTTAAGATATTACAATAGAGAAAGCTCTTTCTACATACCTATTTCTCATCGCTTCGATTGCATTTTTATGCACTCTTTCAATATGCCACTTTATTACGCTGAAACTCGGAGCGCCGACAGCACTCTCCGCATCTGAATTCTATGAAGTTGGATTCTTGACGATCTGTTAAAAATTGAACCAAACTTTCAATTGCTCAAGATTTTATTTTCTCTGATTATAGCCAAATTTGACATCTGGCCACCAAGTATTAGAACTTACGAGGAACTACAAAAACATGTTTCATAAGCCCGCCATAAACGCCTAAATCGTGTGCCGCCGACGGTCTCGTCGAAGGCTTGTACGGTTTCTTTACATCTGGCGTGGCGCGGAGTTGGCCTGTCGTGTTGCTCTTCTCGTCGATCTTCGTTTGGATCTACGAGCTGAAACATAAAGCTGCCTTTTTTGATGTACTGATAGAGCGAAAAAAGCAGCAATGTCAACCTGACTAACGTCTGCAGGACTGCTATTTATGAAGTATTCCACTTACTTGACGAGGTGTTTATCAGCTGAGTTAGGCGTTCTCTCGGCTCAGTTTGGGGTTGGTTGCCTCGAATGCGACGAACTGCCAAAATCGGGCAAGCATGTGTACAATTCTATAAAACGAAAATACTTTACGTTATAAAGATGGAATCAATGCATGAAATATCAATGTTGAAATGCCATATGTACTAATTAAAAAATCCGCTTTAAGATCCATAATTGAGGAAACGAATTTAAAAAGGCCGAAAATGAATTTTTAAAATTGGGATATATGTGCTCATTTAAAATTTAATGCGCATTATCAGACTCTCAAAAACACTGTGGTATCCATTTCCGAGGTTCACATATTACTACAGCTTCCATTAAAAATTGCTTCTACACAAAATTTAGCTATAACCAAAAACATTGTGCAAATTGGACAAAAAACGGCTAAAAATAGTTATCTATATACTGCATTCTGTAAAAAAAAACACTTTTCAAAGTCGAAAAGTCATTTACTGATCAAAGCGCATGATAAGAAACTTCTATTGCTCAGAAAAATTTAGTTCACACGGCTATTTTACTCTTTCGCTTTTAGGTCAAAATGTTTGAACAAACAGTACTTCCTGTAAAAAATGTTATGAAAACCAATACTCCTCTTCGAGTCGTAAAAACCAAGAGCACCGCAAGATAGCTTCGCTCAGCTTACAGCTTCGCAGCTATAACAAATCTTTGCCAACCACGAGAAACAAAATTGTCAGAATATTTTACAAGTTTTCAGCAAGGGCACCTAAGAAAGGCCATGCTGGTATTGTAACGGTGGACAGGTCCCTCCCCCCGTTAAAAAAACCCGCATTTTTACTACTATTCGCCTGTACGGGCCTTCCAGTTGCTACAAATGGTTGCTACCAGGAATTGAAAATAACGTGCATAGAAATCTTTGAAACTTCTGGGGTTTTCTATGCAGAATGAAAAACTTAAACTAACTTGAGGAATGACGAGCCGTACGCTGTAAGTAATCTCGCGTTGCATAGGACGGGCCTACACGGGGATGTTCATCGGAATTAAGCGATGTCTCGCTTAGGGGATGTTCATCGGAATTAAGCGATGTCTCGCTTATCTGTGGAAGCATTATCGAGAAACTGCGCGTCACTCTGAAACGCCTAAATCAGTCATTTACAATTGAGCGAGGTAACGGTGCGTCCGATAACATTAAGCTCAATAAAACAAATAGCACTAGCCTTCTATTTCTCATAGCTTCGATTGCATTTCTATGCACTCTTTCAATATGCCACTTTATTACGCTGAAACTCGTGGAGCGCCGACAGCACTCTCCGCATCTGAATTCTATGAAGTTGGATTCTTGACGATCTGTTAAAAATTGAACCAAACTTTCAATTGCTCAAGATTTTATTTTATTCTCTGAATATAGCCAAATTTGACATCTGGCCACCAAGTATTAGAACTTACGAGGAACTACAAAAACATGTTTCATAAGCCCGCGATAAACGCCTAAATGGTGCGCCGCCGACGGTCTCATCGAAGGCTTGTACGGTTTCTTTACATCTAGCGCGGAGTTGGCCTGTCGTGTTGCTCCTCTCGTCGATCTTCGTTTGGATCTACGAGCTGAAACATAAAGCTGCATTTTTTGATGTACTGATAGAGCGAAAAAAGCAGCAATGTCAACCTGACTAACGTCTGCAAGACTGCTATTTATGAAGTATTCCACTAACTTGACGAGGTGTTTCTCGGCTGAGTTAAGCGTTCTCTCGGCTCAGTTTGGGGTTGGTTGCCTCTGCTCTGCGCCCATCTGCTAGCACATTTCTGTAGTAGGCGCTGAGTGGCAAAGTGGCCGCGACTGTGTTGCCGTGTTTAACTGTCCACCCCGCCTCCAGTTTGATTGGAGGTCCCTCCTCCCCGAAAGTTTTCTCGACCAGGCGGTCATCGGGCTGGTGATAATTCCGACAGGCTACAGGTCGAACTCTCACAAATGGAATGAATTGTTAAGAAAAAAATCTAAAGAAAAATGCTAAAAGCCTTTTTTATATTCACAACTGATAAAAACAGCTGAAAAAAATAGGTCTCAGGAAAAAAGACTCACACAGACTGGTACATGCTATAATGCGGAGAATTAGGACAGAAACAAAAACCATATTTTGTTTTTGTTTTTTGAAAGTTGAAAATAAAATTGATAAAAATATGAAGTAGAATAAGCAAGTACATTTCCTTATTCACCATAAAACTATATAGCTATCCTCCTGTATAGATTAAAATGAAGAAACATAGTTCAGAGATCGGAAACAATAAAATTTTTTGAATTAAAATTGCCAAAAAAACTTTTCAATATTTTAATTATGAAAAAAATCTTGCTGAATTTAGATTACTTAACCCCAAAAAATTATTCGATAATCAGTAAAAGTAAATTAGGATCAGTGACAAAGCAAACCAAGACTTTTTCTAGTAATCAAATAAAAAAAACAGAAAAATGGGACGAAAAAACTGCCAAAATCGGGCAAGCATGTGTACAATTCAATAAAACGAAAATACTTCACGTTATAAAGATGGAATCAATGCATGAAATATCAATGTTGAAATGCCATATGTACTAATTAAA
This sequence comes from Convolutriloba macropyga, assembly GCF_964194025.1. NCBI lineage: Eukaryota > Metazoa > Xenacoelomorpha > Acoela > Convolutidae > Convolutriloba > Convolutriloba macropyga. Next base: position 47,114,499 of record NC_134480.1, read on the forward strand.
AAATCCGCTTTAAGATCCATAATTGAGGAAACAAATTTAAAAAGGCCAAAAATGAATTTTTAAAATTGGATATGTGTGCTCATTTAGAATTTAAAGCGCATTATCAGACTCTCAAAAACACTGCGGTATCCATTTCCGAGGTTCACATTACTACAGCTTCCATTAAAAACTACTTCTACACAAAATTTTGCTATAACCAAAAACATTGTGCAAATTGGACAAAAAACGGCTAAAAATAGTTATCTATATACTGCATTCTGTAAAAAAAAAACACTTTTCAAAGTCGAAAAGTCATTTACTGATCAAAGCGCATGATAAGAAACTTCTATCGCTCAGAAAAATTTAGTTCACACGGCTATTTTACTCTTTCGCTTTTAGGTCAAAATGTTTGAACAAATAGTACTTCCTGTAAAAAAACTTAAGAAAAACAATACTCCTCTTCGAGTCGTAAAAACCAAGAGCACCGCAAGATAGCTTCGCTCAGCTTACAGCTTCGCAGCTATAACAAATCTTTGCCAACCACGAGAAACAAAATTGTCAGAATATTTTACAAGTTTTCAGCAAGGGCACCTAAGAAAGTCCATGCTGGTATTGTAACGGTGGACAGGTCCCTCCCCCCGTTAAAAAAAGCCGCATTTTTACTACTACTCGCTTGTACGGGCCTTCCAGTTGCTACAAATGGTTGCTACCAGGAATTGAAAATAACATGCATAGAAGTCTTTAAAACTTCTAGGGTTTTCTCTGCAGAATGAAAAACTTAAACTAACTTGAGGAATGACGAGCCGTACGCTGTAAGTAATCTCGCGGTGCATAGGACGGGCCTACACGGGGATGTTCATTGGAATTAAGCCATGTCTCGCTTATCTGTGGAAGCATTCTCGAGAAACTGCGCGGCACTCGATTTCTCGCGTTGCGTAGGACGGGCCTACACGGGGATGTTCATTGGAATTAAGCCATGTCTCGCTTATCTGTGGAAGCATTCTCGAAACTGCGCGGCACTCTGAAACGCATAAATCAGTCACATTTACAATTGATCGAGGTAACTGTGCGTCCGATAACATTAAGCTCAATAAAACAAATTGCACTAGATTTAAATTAAAGATATTACAATAGAGAAAGCTCTTTCTACATACCTATTTCTCATCGCTTCGATTGCATTTCTATGCACTCTTTCAATATGCCCCTTTATTACGCTGAAACTCGTGGAGCGCCGACAGCACTCTCCGCATCTGAATTCTATGAAGTTGGATTCTTAACGATCTGTTAAAAATTGAACCAAACTTTCAATTGCTCAAGATTTTATTTTATTCTCTGAATATGGCCAAATTTGACATCTGGCCACCAAGTATTAGAACTTACGAGGAACTACAAAAACATGTTTCATAAGCCCGCCATAAACGCCTAAATCGTGCGCCGCCGACGGTCTCATCGAAGGCTTGTACGGTTTCTTTACATCTGGCGCGGAGTTGGCCTGTCGTGTTGCTCCTATCGTCGATCTTCGTTTGGATCTACGAGCTGAAACATAAAGCTGCCTTTTTTGATGTACTGATAGAGCGAAAAAAGCAGCAATGTCAACCTGACTAACTAACGTCTGCAAGACTGCTATTTATGAAGTATTCCACTTACTTGACGAGATGTTTCTCGGCTGAGTTAGGCGTTCTCTCGGCTCAGTTTGGGGTTGGTTGCCTCTGCGCCCATCTGCTAGCACATTTCTGTAGCAGGCGCTGAGTGGCAGTGGCCGCGACTGTGTTGCCGTGTTTAACTGTCCACCCCGCCTCCAGTTTGATTGGAGGTCCCTCCTCCCCGAAAGTTTTCTCGACCAGGCGGTCATCGGGCTGGTGATAATTCCGACAGGCTGCAGGTCGAACTCTCACAAATGGAATGAATTGTTAAGAAAAAAATCTAAAGAAAAATGCTAAAAGCCTTATTTCTATTCACAACTGATAAAAACAGAGCTGAAAAAAATATTCGCAGGAAAAAAGACTCACACAGACTGTTACATGCTATAATGCGGAGAATTAGGACAGAAACAAAAACCAAATTTTGTTTTTGATTTTTGAAGAAAGTAAAATTGATAAAAATATGAAGTAGAAAAAGCAAGTACATTTCCTTATTCACCATAAAACTATATAGCTATCCTCCTGTATAGATTAAAATGAAGAAACATAGTTCAGAGATCGGAAACAATAAAATTTTTTGAATTAAAATAGCCAAAAAAACTTTTCAATATTTATGAAAAGAATCTTGCTGAATTTAGATTACTTAACGCCAAAAAATTATTCGATAATCAGTAAAAGTAAATTAGGATCAGTGACAAAGCAAACCAAGACTTTTTCTAGTAATCAAATAAAAAAAAACAAAAAAAAACAAAAATGCGACGAACTGCCAAAATCGGGCAAGCATGTGTACAATTCTATAAAACGAAAATACTTTACGTTATAAAGATGGAATCAATGCATGAAATATCAATGTTGAAATGCCATATGTACTAATTAAAAAATCCGCTTCAAGATCCATAATTGAGGAAACGAATTTAAGAAGGCCAAAAATGAATTTAAATTGGGATATATGTGCTCATTTAGAATTTAATGCGCATTATCAGACTCTCAAAAACACTGTGGTATCCATTTCCGAGATTCACATATTACTACAGCTTCCATTAAAAACTACTTCTACACAAAATTTAGCTATAACCAAAAACATTGTGCAAATTGGACAAAAGACGGCTAAAAATAATTAACTATATACTGCATTCTGTAAAAAAAACACTTTTCAAAGTCGAAAAGTCATTTACTGATCACAGCGTATGATAAGAAACTTCTATCGCTCAGAAAAATTTAGTTCACACGGCTATTTTACTCTTTCGCTTTTAGGTCAAAATGTTTGAACAAATAGTACTTCCTGTAAAAAACTAAGAAAACCAATACTCCTCTTCGAGTCGTAAAAACCAAGAGCACCGCAAGATAGCTTCGCTCAGCTTACAGCTTCGCAGCTATAACAAATCTTTGCCAACCACGAGAAACAAAATTGTCAGAATATTTTACAAGTTTTCAGCAAGGGCACCTAAGAAAGTCCATGCTGGTATTGTAACGGTGGACAGGTCCCTCCCCCCGTTAAAAAAAGCCGCATTTTTACTACTACTCGCTTGTACGGGCCTTCCAGTTGCTACAAATGGTTGCTACCAGGAATTGAAAATAACATGCATAGAAGTCTTTAAAACTTCTAGGGTTTTCTCTGCAGAATGAAAAACTTAAACTAACTTGAGGAATGACGAGCCGTACGCTGTAAGTAATCTCGCGGTGCATAGGACGGGCCTACACGGGGATGTTCATTGGAATTAAGCCATGTCTCGCTTATCTGTGGAAGCATTCTCGAGAAACTGCGCGGCACTCGATTTCTCGCGTTGCGTAGGACGGGCCTACACGGGGATGTTCATTGGAATTAAGCCATGTCTCGCTTATCTGTGGAAGCATTCTCGAAACTGCGCGGCACTCTGAAACGCATAAATCAGTCACATTTACAATTGATCGAGGTAACTGTGCGTCCGATAACATTAAGCTCAATAAAACAAATTGCACTAGATTTAAATTAAAGATATTACAATAGAGAAAGCTCTTTCTACATACCTATTTCTCATCGCTTCGATTGCATTTCTATGCACTCTTTCAATATGCCCCTTTATTACGCTGAAACTCGTGGAGCGCCGACAGCACTCTCCGCATCTGAATTCTATGAAGTTGGATTCTTAACGATCTGTTAAAAATTGAACCAAACTTTCAATTGCTCAAGATTTTATTTTATTCTCTGAATATGGCCAAATTTGACATCTGGCCACCAAGTATTAGAACTTACGAGGAACTACAAAAACATGTTTCATAAGCCCGCCATAAACGCCTAAATCGTGCGCCGCCGACGGTCTCATCGAAGGCTTGTACGGTTTCTTTACATCTGGCGCGGAGTTGGCCTGTCGTGTTGCTCCTATCGTCGATCTTCGTTTGGATCTACGAGCTGAAACATAAAGCTGCCTTTTTTGATGTACTGATAGAGCGAAAAAAGCAGCAATGTCAACCTGACTAACTAACGTCTGCAAGACTGCTATTTATGAAGTATTCCACTTACTTGACGAGATGTTTCTCGGCTGAGTTAGGCGTTCTCTCGGCTCAGTTTGGGGTTGGTTGCCTCTGCGCCCATCTGCTAGCACATTTCTGTAGCAGGCGCTGAGTGGCAGTGGCCGCGACTGTGTTGCCGTGTTTAACTGTCCACCCCGCCTCCAGTTTGATTGGAGGTCCCTCCTCCCCGAAAGTTTTCTCGACCAGGCGGTCATCGGGCTGGTGATAATTCCGACAGGCTGCAGGTCGAACTCTCACAAATGGAATGAATTGTTAAGAAAAAAATCTAAAGAAAAATGCTAAAAGCCTTATTTCTATTCACAACTGATAAAAACAGAGCTGAAAAAAATATTCGCAGGAAAAAAGACTCACACAGACTGTTACATGCTATAATGCGGAGAATTAGGACAGAAACAAAAACCAAATTTTGTTTTTGATTTTTGAAGAAAGTAAAATTGATAAAAATATGAAGTAGAAAAAGCAAGTACATTTCCTTATTCACCATAAAACTATATAGCTATCCTCCTGTATAGATTAAAATGAAGAAACATAGTTCAGAGATCGGAAACAATAAAATTTTTTGAATTAAAATAGCCAAAAAAACTTTTCAATATTTATGAAAAGAATCTTGCTGAATTTAGATTACTTAACGCCAAAAAATTATTCGATAATCAGTAAAAGTAAATTAGGATCAGTGACAAAGCAAACCAAGACTTTTTCTAGTAATCAAATAAAAAAAAACAAAAAAAAACAAAAATGCGACGAACTGCCAAAATCGGGCAAGCATGTGTACAATTCTATAAAACGAAAATACTTTACGTTATAAAGATGGAATCAATGCATGAAATATCAATGTTGAAATGCCATATGTACTAATTAAAAAATCCGCTTCAAGATCCATAATTGAGGAAACGAATTTAAGAAGGCCAAAAATGAATTTAAATTGGGATATATGTGCTCATTTAGAATTTAATGCGCATTATCAGACTCTCAAAAACACTGTGGTATCCATTCCCGAGATTCACATATTACTACAGCTTCCATTAAAAACTACTTCTACACAAAATTTAGCTATAACCAAAAACATTGTGCAAATTGGACAAAAGACGGCTAAAAATAATTAACTATATACTGCATTCTGTAAAAAAAACACTTTTCAAAGTCGAAAAGTCATTTACTGATCACAGCGTATGATAAGAAACTTCTATCGCTCAGAAAAATTTAGTTCACACGGCTATTTTACTCTTTCGCTTTTAGGTCAAAATGTTTGAACAAATAGTACTTCCTGTAAAAAACTAAGAAAACCAATACTCCTCTTCGAGTCGTAAAAACCAAGAGCACCGCAAGATAGCTTCGCTCAGCTTACAGCTTCGCAGCTATAACAAATCTTTGCCAACCACGAGAAACAAAATTGTCAGAATATTTTACAAGTTTTCAGCAAGGGCACCTAAGAAAGGCCATGCTGGTATTGTAACGGTGGACAGGTCCCTCCCCCCGTTAAAAAAAGCCGCATTTTTACTACTACTCGCTTGTGCGGGCCTTCCAGTTGCTACAAATGGTTGCTACCAGGAATTGAAAATAACATGCATAGAAATCTTTAAAACTTCTAGGGTTTTCTCTGCAGAATGAAAAACTTAAACTAACTTGAGGAATGACGAGCCGTACGCTGTAAGTAATCTCGCGGTGCATAGGACGGGCCTACACGGGGATGTTCATTGGAATTAAGCCATGTCTCGCTTATCTGTGGAAGCATTCTCGAGAAACTGCGCGGCACTCGATTTCTCGCGTTGCGTAGGACGGGCCTGCACGGGGATGTTCATTGGAATTAAGCCATGTCTCGCTTATCTGTGGAAGCATTCTCGAAACTGCGCGGCACTCTGAAACGCATAAATCAGTCACATTTACAATTGATCGAGGTAACTGTGCGTCCGATAACATTAAGCTCAATAAAACAAATTGCACTAGATTTAAATTAAAGATATTACAATAGAGAAAGCTCTTTCTACATACCTATTTCTCATCGCTTCGATTGCATTTCTATGCACTCTTTCAATATGCCCCTTTATTACGCTGAAACTCGTGGAGCGCCGACAGCACTCTCCGCATCTGAATTCTATGAAGTTGGATTCTTAACGATCTGTTAAAAATTGAACCAAACTTTCAATTGCTCAAGATTTTATTTTATTCTCTGAATATGGCCAAATTTGACATCTGGCCACCAAGTATTAGAACTTACGAGGAACTACAAAAACATGTTTCATAAGCCCGCCATAAACGCCTAAATCGTGCGCCGCCGACGGTCTCATCGAAGGCTTGTACGGTTTCTTTACATCTGGCGCGGAGTTGGCCTGTCGTGTTGCTCCTCTCGTCGATCTTCGTTTGGATCTACGAGCTGAAACATAAAGCTGCCTTTTTTGATGTACTGATAGAGCGAAAAAAGCAGCAATGTCAACCTGACTAACTAACGTCTGCAAGACTGCTATTTATGAAGTATTCCACTTACTTGACGAGATGTTTCTCGGCTGAGTTAGGCGTTCTCTCGGCTCAGTTTGGGGTTGGTTGCCTCTGCGCCCATCTGCTAGCACATTTCTGTAGCAGGCGCTGAGTGGCAAAGTGGCCGCGACTGTGTTGCCGTGTTTAACTGTCCACCCCGCCTCCAGTTTGATTGGAGGTCCCTCCTCCCCGAAAGTTTTCTCGACCAGGCGGTCATCGGGCTGGTGATAATTCCGACAGGCTGCAGGTCGAACTCTCACAAATGGAATGAATTGTTAAGAAAAAAATCTTAAAAAAATGCTAAAAGCCTTATTTCTATTCACAACTGATAAAAACAGAGCTGAACAAAATATTCGCAGGAAAAAAGACTCACACAGACTGTTACATGCTATAATGCGGAGAATTAGGACAAACAAAAACCAAATTTTGTTTTTGATTTTTGAAGAAAATAAAATTGATAAAAATATGAAGTAGAAAAAGCAAGTACATTTCCTTATTCACCATAAAACTATATAGCTATCCTCCTGTATAGATTAAAATGAAGAAACATAGTTCAGAGATCGGAAACAATAAAATTTTTTGAATTAAAATAGCCAAAAAAACTTTTCAATATTTATGAAAAGAATCTTGCTGAATTTAGATTACTTAACGCCAAAAAATTATTCGATAATCAGTAAAAGTAAATTAGGATCAGTGACAAAGCAAACCAAGACTTTTTCTAGTAATCAAATAAAAAAAACAAAAAAAAAACAAAAATGCGACGAACTGCCAAAATCGGGCAAGCATGTGTACAATTCTATAAAACGAAAATACTTTACGTTATAAAGATGGAATCAATGCATGAAATATCAATGTTGAAATGCCATATGTACTAATTAAAAAATCCGCTTCAAGATCCATAATTGAGGAAACGAATTTAAGAAGGCCAAAAATGAATTTTTAAAATTGGGATATATGTGCTCATTTAGAATTTAATGCGCATTATCAGACTCTCAAAAACACTGTGGTATCCATTTCCGAGATTCACATATTACTACAGCTTCCATTAAAAACTACTTCTACACAAAATTTAGCTATAACCAAAAACATTGTGCAAATTGGACAAAAGACGGCTAAAAATAATTAACTATATACTGCATTCTGTAAAAAAAAACACAATTCAAAGTCGAAAAGTCATTTACTGATCACAGCGCATGATAAGAAACTTCTATCGCTCAGAAAAATTTAGTTCACACGGCTATTTTACTCTTTCGCTTTTAGGTCAAAATGTTTGAACAAATAGTACTTCCTGTAAAAAACTAAGAAAACCAATACTCCTCTTCGAGTCGTAAAAACCAAGAGCACCGCAAGATAGCTTCGCTCAGCTTACAGCTTCGCAGCTATAACAAATCTTTGCCAACCACGAGAAACAAAATTGTCAGAATATTTTACAAGTTTTCAGCAAGGGCACCTAAGAAAGGCCATGCTGGTATTGTAACGGTGGACAGGTCCCTCCCCCCCCGTTAAAAAAACCCGCATTTTTACTACTACTCGCTTGTACGGGACTTCCAGTTGCTACAAATGGTTGCTACCAGGAATTGAAAATAACATGCATAGAAATCTTTGAAACTTCTGGGGTTTTCTCTGCAGAATGAAAAACTTAACTAACTTGAGGAATGACGAGCCGTACGCTGTAAGTAATCTCGCGTTGCATAGGACGGGCCTACACGGGGATGTTCATTGGAATTAAGCCATGTCTCGCTTATCTGTGGAAGCATTCTCGAGAAACTGCGCGTCACTCTGAAACGCATAAATCAGTCACATTTACAATTGATCGAGGTAACGGTGCGTCCGATAACATTAAGCTCAATAAAACAAATAGCACTAGATTTAAATTTATGATATTACAATAGAGAAAGCTCTTTCTACATACCTTCTATTTCTCATCGCTTCGATTGCCTTTCTATGCACTCTTTCAATATGCCACTTTATTACGCTGAAACTCGTGGAGCGCCGACAGCACTCTCCGCATCTGAATTCTATGAAGTTGGATTCTTGACGATCTGTTAAAAATTGAACCCAACTTTCAATTGCTCAATATGGCCAAATTTGACATCTGGCCACCAAGTATTAGACCTTACGAGGAACTACAAAAACATGTTTCATAAGCCCGCCATAAACGCCTAAATCGTGCGCCGCCGACTGTCTCAACGTCTGCAAGACTGCTATTTATGAAGTATTCCACTTTTTTGACGAGGTGTTTCTCGGCTGAGTTGGGCGTTCTCTCGGCTCAGTTTGGGGTTGGTTGCCTCTGCGCCCATCTGCTAGCACATTTCTGTAGCAGGCGCTGAGTGGCAAAGTGGCCGCGACTGTGTTGCCGTGTTTAACTGTCCACCCCGCCTCCAGTTTGATTGGAGGTCCCTCCTCCCCGAAAGTTTTCTCGACCAGGCGGTCATCGGGCTGGTGATAATTCCGACAGGCTACAGGTTGAACTCTCACAAACACAGTGTTGACAGATCTAACTGTGCACATTTCATGTATTAACTGGAATGGGATTCTGTTTTCTCCAGATTCCAATCTCTGAAACAAAAAACTGGCATAAAAAAATGGAATTGAGGGAATTTACAATAAAAAATTCTGAATTTAATTTAGCAGTTATTTAATTATAACTACCATTTTTATTTAATTTTTGCACCTACAGGCTGTAATCAATGGAGCAGAAGAAAATCACCAAAGATGATCCAATTTTGTGTTTAAAATGGAAACGTGCAGCTAAGTTGAAGCCTGGCTAAACTTTATGAGTACGTCTGCAAGTGAGCAACTGACGAGCATCGATGGATAACCAATTATAGCTACCAAGTTTGTCTTGAAACAATACGTATGTTTGACCTTCTGAGTTTTGTGTTGGCTGATTGATGTGATTGTTTGATTCTTTTACTACTACTAATACTACTTGAAGGGGCGTGAGGTGAGCGGAGCTCAGTTTGGAGGGATTGATGGGGTCAACGGTGCGGGGAGGAGTCTTTGGCCGCATATAATTGCTAAACTTGATCAAAAAAGCTACAATAACAATTGCTTGAACAATAAACTACATACCTTTGAGCATTTAAAAAAGACGCCCCATCAATACTCTTTCAGTCGCAAAGACGCCCCATCAATACTCTTTCAGTCGCAAAGACGCACCATCAATACTCTTTGAGTCGCAAAACAACGGAGATATCCAGCTTAAAGCAAATTTGTTGAATTGTTATTAAAATAGGCCCGCTAAGATTAGGGTGGCTAGTAAAAATAACCGGAAGGTTGCTGAAAATAGCCGAATTTGACATCTGACCACCGTTTATTAGAACTTACCAGGAACTACAAACCTGTTTAAGCCCCCGGTAAATGCTCTTCGAAGGCTTGTACACTTTTGTTCTTGGTGTTTGTGCCGATGGTCGTGTTGATGTTTGGTATGTACGATCTGAAACATGAAGCTATGCCTTTTTTGATGCACTGATCTAAGGATACAGTTCTGAACAATTAAAATCATTGAAACGTTTTTCTCGTTATAACAAACCGTAATTCCTATATTGACAGTCGTCAGCAAGTGTACTGCTCTGTGAAAATCAAGTAAGATGTCTAATTTTTTTCTAAGTAATAGAATTCCAAACAATTATTCTTTTTTGTAGGCTCTTCTATGTTGATTTGATCGTGTTACTTCTGAATTGAACAAATGAAGCTTCTTCGTTTTTTCCATGTTTGATTTGTGTTTTCAGCAAGGGCACCTAAGAAAGGCCATGCTGGTATTGTAACGGTGGACAGGTCCCTTCCCCCCGTTAAAAAAACCCGCATTTTTACAACTACTCGCTTGTACGGGCCTTCCAGTTGCTACAAATGGTTGCTACCAGGAATTGAGATTAACATGCATAGAAATCTTTGAAACTTCTTGAGGTTTTCTATGCAGAATGAAAAACTTAAACTAACTTGAGGAATGACGAGCCGTACGCTGTAAGTAATCTCGCGTTGCATAGGACGGGCCTACACAGGGATGTTCATCGGAATTAAGCGATGTCTCGCTTATCTGTGGAAGTATTCTCGAGAAACTGCGCGTCACTCTGAAACGCATAAATCAGTCACATTTACAATTGATCGAGGTAACGGTGCGTCCGATAACATTAAGCTCAATAAAACAAATAGCACTAGATTTAAATTTAAGATATTACAATAGAGAAAGCTCTTTCTACATACCTTCTATTTCTCATCGCTTCGATTGCATTTCTATGCACTCTTTCAATATGCCCCTTTATTACGCTGAAACTCGTGGAGCGCCGACAGCACTCTCCGCATCTGAATTCTATGAAGTTGGATTCTTGACGATCTGTTAAAAATTGAACCAAACTTTCAATTGCTCAAGATTTTATTTTATTCTCCGAATATAGCCAAATTTGACATCTTGCCACCAAGTATTAGAACTTACGAGGAACTACAAAAACATGTTTCATAAGCCCGCCATAAGCGCCTAAATCGTGCGCCGCCGACGGTCTCATCGATGGCTTGTACGGTTTCTTTACATCTGGCGCGGAGTTGGCCTGTCGTGTTGCTCCTCTCGTCGATCTCCGTTTGGATCTACGAGCTGAAACATAAAGCTGCCTTTTTTGATGTACTGATAGAGCGAAAAAAGCAGCAATGTCAACGTGACTAACGTCTGCAAGACTGCTATTTATGAAGTATTCCACTTACTTGACGAGGTGTTTCTCGGCTGAGTTAGGCGTTCTCTCGGCTCAGTTTGGGGTTGGTTGCCTCTGCGCCCATTTGCTAGCACATTTCTGTAGCAGGCGCTGAGTGGCAAAGTGGCCGCGACTGTGTCGCCGTGTTAAACTGTCCACCCCGCCTCCAGTTTGATTGGAGGTCCCTCCTCCCCGAAAGTTTTCTCGACCAGGCGGTCATCGGGCTGGTGATAATTCCGACAGGCTACAGGTCAAACTCTCACAAACAGTGTTGACGGATCTAACTGTGCACATTTTATGTATTTACTGGAATGGGATTCTGTTTTCTCGAGATTCCAATCTGAAACAAAAAACTGGCGTAAATAAATGGAATTGAGGGAATTTACAATAAAAAATTCTGATTTTAATTTTGCAGTTATTTAATTATAACTACAAGTTTTATTTCATTTTTGCACCTACAGGCTGTAATCAATGGAGCAGAAGAAAATCACCAAAGATGATCCAATTTTGTGTTTAAAATGGAAACGTGCAGCTAAGTTGAAGCCTGGCTAAACTTTGAGTACGTTTGCAAGTGAGCAACTGACGAGCATCGATGGATAACCAATTATAGCTACCAAGTTTGTCTTGAAACATTACGTATGTTTGACCTTCTGAGTTTTGTGTTGGCTGATTGATGTGATTGTTTGATTCTTTTACTACTACTAATACTACTTGAAGGGGCGTGAGGTGAGCGCAGCTCAGTTTGGAGGGATTGATGGGGTCAACGGTGCGGGGAGGAGTCTTTGGCCGCATATAATTGCTAAACTTGATCAAAAATGCTACAAAAACAATTGTTTGAGAACAATAAACTACATACCTTTGAGCATTTAAAAAAGACGCCCCATCAATACTCTTTCAGTCGCAAAGACGCCCCATCAATACTCTTCGAGTCGCAAAACAACGAGAGATATCCAGCTTAAAGCAAATTCGTTGAATTGTTAACATAATAGGCCCGCTAAGATTAGGGTGGCTAGTAAAAATAACCGGAAGGTTGCTGAAAATAGCCGAATTTGACATCTGACCACCGTTTATTAGAACTTACCAGGAACTACAAACCTGTTTAAGCCCCCGGTAAATGCTCTTCGAAGGCTTGTACACTTTTGTTCTTGGTGTTTGTGCAGATGGTCGTGTTGATGTTTGGTATGTACGATCTGAAACATGAAGCTATGCCTTTTTTGATGCACTGATCTAAGGATACATTTTTGAACAATTAAAATCATTGAAACGTTTTTCTCGTTATAACAAACCGTAATTCCTATATTGACAGTCGTCAGCAAGTGTACTGCTCTGTGAAAATCAAGTAAGATGTCTAATTTTTTTCTAAGTAATGGAATTCCAAACAATTAATCACTCTTTTTTGTAGGCTCTTCTATGTTGATTTGATCGTGTTACTTCTGAATTGAACAAATGAAGCTTCTTCGGTTTTTCCAAGTTTGATTTGTGTTTTCAGCAAGGGCACCTAAGAAAGGTCATGCTGGTATTGTAACGGTGGACAGGTCCCTTCCCCCCGTTAAAAAAACCCGCATTTTTACTACTACTCGCTTGTACGGGCCTTCCAGTTGCTACAAATGGTTGCTACCAGGAATTGAGAATAACATGCATAGAAATCTTTGAAACTTCTGAGGTTTTCTATGCAGAATGAAAAACTTAAACTAACTTGAGGAATGACGAGTCGTACGCTGTAAGTAATCTCGCGTTGCATAGGACGGGCCTACACGGGGATGTTCATCGGAATTAAGCGATGTCTCGCTTATCTGTGGAAGCATTCTCGAGAAACTGCGCGTCACTCTGAAACGCATAAATCAGTCACATTTACAATTGATCGAGGTAACGGTGCGTCCGATAACATTAAGCTCAATAAAACAAATAGCACTAGATTTAAATTTAAGATATTACAATAGAGAAAGCTCTTTCTACATACCTATTTCTCATCGCTTCGATTGCATTTCTATGCACTCTTTCAATATGCCCCTTTATTACGCTGAAACTCGTGGAGCGCCGACAGCACTCTCCGCATCTTGAATTCTATGAAGTTGGATTCTTGACGGTCTGTTAAAAATTGAACCAAACTTTCAATTGCTCAAGATTTTATTTTATTCTCTGAATATAGCCAAATTTGACATCTGGCCACCAAGTATTAGAACTTACCAGGAACTACAAAAACATGTTTCATAAGCCCGCCATAAACGCCTAAATCATGCGCCGCCGACGGTCTCATCGAAGGCTTGTACGGTTTCTTTACATCTGGCGCGGAGTTGGCCTGTCGTGTTGCTCCTCTCGTCGATCTCCGTTTGGATCTACGAGCTGAACCATAAAGCTGCCTTTTTTGATGTACTGATAGAGCGAAAAAAGCAGCAATGTCAACCTGACTAACGTCTGCAAGACTGCTATTTATGAAGTATTCCACTTACTTGACGAGGTGTTTCTCGGCTGAGTTAGGCGTTCTCTCGGCTCAGTTTGGGGTTGGTTGCCTCTGCGCCCATCTGCTAGCACATTTCTGTAGCAGGCGCTGAAAGTGGCCGCGACTGTGTCGCCGTGTTAAACTGTCCACCCCGCCTCCAGTTTGATTGGAGGTCCCTCCTCCCCGAAAGTTTTCTCGACCAGGCGGTCATCGGGTTGGTGATAATTCCGACAGGCTACAGGTCAAACTCTCACAAACACAGTGTTGACGGATCTAACTGTGCACATTTTATGTATTTACTGGAATGGGATTCTGTTTTCTCGAGATTCCAATCTGAAACCAAAAACTGGCGTAAATAAATGGAATTGAGGGAATTTACAATAAAAAATTCTGATTTTAATTTTACAGTTATTTAATTATAACTACAAGTTTTATTTAATTTTTGCACCTACAGGCTGTAATCAATGGAGCAGAAGAAAATCACCAAAGATGATCCAATTTTGTGTTTAAAATGGAAACGTGCAGCTAAGTTGAAGCCTGGCTAAAATTTATGAGTACGTTTGCAAGTGAGCAACTGACGAGCATCGATGGATAACCAATTATAGCTACCAAGTTTGTCTTGAAACATTACGTATGTTTGACCTTCTGAGTTTCGTGTTGGCTGATTGATGTGATTGTTTGATTCTTTTACTACTACTAATACTACTTGAAGGGGCGTGAGGTGAGGGCAGCTCAGTTTGGAGGGATTGATGGGGTCAACGGTGCGGGGAGGAGTCTTTGGCCGCATATAATTGCTAAACTTGATCAAAAATGCTACAATAACAATTGTTTGAGAACAATAAACTACATACCTTTGAGCATTTAAAAAAGACGCCCCATCAATACTCTTTCAGTCGCAAAGACGCCCCATCAATACTCTTCGAGTCGCAAAACAACGAGAGATATCCAGCTTAAAGCAAATTCGTTGAATTGTTAACATAATAGGCCCGCTAAGATTAGGGTGGCTAGTAAAAATAACCGGAAGGTTGCTGAAAATAGCCGAATTTGACATCTGACCACCGTTTATTAGAACTTACCAGGAACTACAAACCTGTTTAAGCCCCCGGTAAATGCTCTTTGAAGGCTTGTACACTTTTGTTCTTGGTGTTTGTGCAGATGGTCGTGTTGATGTTTGGTATGTACGATCTGAAACATGAAGCTATGCCTTTTTTGATGCACTGATCTAAGGATACATTTTTGAACAATTAAAATCATTGAAACGTTTTTCTCGTTATAACAAACAGTAATTCCTATATTGACAGTCGTCAGCAAGTGTACTGTTCTGTGAAAATCAAGTAAGATTTTTTTCTAAGTAATAGAATTCCAAACAATTAATCACTCTTTTTTGTAGGCTCTTCTATGTTGATTTGATCGTGTTACTTTTGAATTGAAGAAATGAAGCTTCTTCGTTTTCATGTTTAATTTGTGTTTTCTGCAAGGGCACCTAAGGCCATGCTGGTTTTGTAACGGTGGACAGGTCCCTCCCCCCGTTAAAAAAAACCCGCATTTTAACTACTACTCGCTTGTACGGGCCTTCTAGTTGCTACAAATGGTTGCTACAAATGGTTGCTACCAGGAATTGAGAATAACATGCATAGAAATCTTTGAAACTTCTGAGGTTTTCTATGCAGAATGAAAAACTTAAACTAACTTGAGGAATGACGAGCCGTACGCTGTAAGTAATCTCGCGTTGCATTGGACGGGCCTACACGGGGATGTTCATCGGAATTAAGCGATGTCTCGCTTATCTGTGGAAGCATTCTCGAAACTGCGCGTCACTCTGAAACGCATAAATCAGTCACATTTACAATTGATCGAGGTAACGGTGCGTCCGATAACATTAAGCTCAATAAAACAAATAGCACTAGATTTAAATAAGATATTAAAATAGAGAAAGCTCTTTCTACATACCTTCTATTTCTCATCGCTTCGATTTCATTTCTATACACTCTTTCAATATGCCCCTTTATTACGCTGAAACTCGTGGAGCGCCGACAGCACTCTCCGCATCTGAATTCTATGAAGTTGGATTCTTGACGATCTGTTAAAAATTGAACCAAACTTTCAATTGCTCAAGATTTTATTTTATTCTCTGAATATAGCCAAATTTGACATCTGGCCACCAAGTATTAGAACTTACGAGGAACTACAAAAACATGTTTCATAAGCCCGCCATAAACGCCTAAATCGTGCGCCGCCGACGGTCTCATCGAAGGCTTGTACGGTTTCTTTACATCTGGCGCGGAGTTGGCCTGTCGTGTTGCTCCTCTCGTCGATCTTCGTTTGGATCTACGAGCTGAAAAATAAAGCTGCCTTTTTTGATGTACTGATAGAGCGAAAAAAGAAGCAGTGTCAACCTGAGTAACGTCTGCAAGACTGCTATTTATGAAGTATTCCACTTGACGAGGTGTTTCTCGGCTGAGTTAGGCGTTCTCTCGGCTCAGTTTGGGGTTGGTTGCCTCTGCGCCCATCTGCTAGCACATTTCTGTAGCAGGCGCTGAGTGGCAAAGTGGCCGCGACTGTGTCGCCGTGTTAAACTGTCCACCCCGCCTCCAGTTTGATTGGAGGTTCCTCCTCCCCGAAAGTTTTCTCGACCAGGCGGTCATCGGGCTGGTGATAATTCCGACAGGCTACAGGTCGAATTCTCACAAACACAGTGTTGACGGATCTAACTGTGCACATTTTATGTATTAACTGGAATGGGATTCTGTTTTCTCGAGATTCCAATCTGAGACAAAAAACTGGCGTAAATAAATGGAATTGAGGGAATTTACAATAAAAAATTCTGAATTTAATTTTGCAGTTATGTAATTATAACTACAAGTTTTATTTAATTTTTGCACCTACAGGCTGTAATCAATGGAGCAGAAGAAAATCACCAAAGATGATCCAATTTTGTGTTTAAAATGGAATCGTGCAGCTAAGTTGAAGCCTAGCTAAACTTTATGAGGACGTTTGCAAGTGAGCAACTGACGAGTATCGATGGATATCCAATTATAGCTACCAAGTTTGTCTTGAAACATTACATATGTTTGACCTTCTGAGTTTTGTGTTGGATGATTGATGTGATTGTTTGGTTCTTTTACTACTACTAATACTACTTGAAGGGGCGTGAGGTGAGCGCAGCTCAGTTTGGAGGGATTGATGGGGTCAACGGTGCGGGGAGGAGTCTTTGGCCGCATATAATTGCTAAACTTGATCAAAAAAGCTACAATAACAATTGTTTGAGAACAATAAACTACATACCTTTGAGCTTTTAAAAAAGACGCCCCATCAATACTCTTTCAGTCGCAAAGACGCCCCATCAATACTCTTCGATTCGCAAATTAACGAGAGATATCCAGCTTAAAGCAAATTCGTTGAATTGTTAACAAAATAGGCCCGCTAAGAGTGGCTAGTAAAAATAACCGGAAGGTTGCTGAAAATAGCCGAATTTGACATCTGACCACCGTTTATTGGAACTTACCAGGAGCTACAAACCTGTTTAAGCCCCCGGTAAATGATCTTGGAAGGCTCGTACACTTTTGTTCTCGGTGTTTGTGCCGATGGTCGTGTTGATGTTTGGTATGTACGATCTGAAACATGAAGCTATGCCTTTTTTGATGCACTGATCTAAGGATACATTTTTGAACAATTAAAATCATTGAAACGTTTCTCGTTATAACAAACCGTAATTCCTATATTGACAGTCGTCAGCAAGTGTACTGTTCTGAAAATCAAGTAAGATGTCTAATTTTTTTCTAAGTAATAGAATTCCAAACAATTAATCACTCTTTGTAGGCTCTTCTATGTTGATTTGATCTTGTTACTTTTGAATTGAACAAATGAAGCTTCTTCGTTTTTTCCATGTTTGATTTTTGTTTTCAGCAAGGGCACCTAAGAAAGGCCATGCTGGTTTTGTAACGGTGGACAGGTCCCTCCCCCCCCGTTAAAAAAACCCGCATTTTTACTACTACTCGCTTGTACGGGACTTCCAGTTGCTACAAATGGTTGCTACCAGGTATTGAAAATAACATGCATAGAAATCTTTGAAACTTCTGAGGTTTTCTATGCAGAATGAAAAACTTAAATCAACTTGAGGAATGACGAGCCGTACGCTGTAAGTAATCTCGCGTTGCATAGGACGGGCCTACACGGGGATGTTGATCGGAATTAGGCGATGTCTCGCTTATCTGTGGAAGCATTCTCGAGAAACTGCGCGTCACTCTGAAACGCATAAATCAGTCACATTTACAATTGATCGAGGTAACGGTGCGT
The DNA here is from genome assembly GCF_964194025.1 of Convolutriloba macropyga. Classification (NCBI taxonomy): domain Eukaryota; kingdom Metazoa; phylum Xenacoelomorpha; order Acoela; family Convolutidae; genus Convolutriloba; species Convolutriloba macropyga. The sequence continues at coordinate 47,132,522 of NC_134480.1, forward strand.
CCGATAACATTAAGCTCAATAAAACAAATAGCACTAGATTTAAATAAGATATTAAAATAGAGAAAGCTCTTTCTACATACCTTCTATTTCTCATCGCTTCGATTTCATTTCTATACACTCTTTCAATATGCCCCTTTATTACGCTGAAACTCGTGGAGCGCCGACAGCAATCTCCGCATCTGAATTCTATGAAGTTGGATTCTTGACGATCTGTTAAAAATTGAACCAAACTTTCAATTGCTCAAGATTTTATTTTATTCTCTGAATATAGCCAAATTTGACATCTTGCCACCAAGTATTAGAACTTACGAGGAACTACAAAAACATGTTTCATAAGCCCGCCCTAAACGCCTAAATCGTGCGCCGCCGACGGTCTCATCGAAGGCTTTTACCGTTTTGTTTACATCTGGCGCGGAGTTGGCCTGTCGTGTTGCTCCTCTCGTCGATCTTCGTTTGGATCTACGAGCTGAAACATAAAGCTGCCTTTTTTGATGTACTGATAGAGCGAAAAAAGCAGCAATGTCAACCTGACTAACGTCTGCAAGACTGCTATTTATGAAGTATTCCACTTACTTGACGAGGTGTTTCTCGGCTGAGTTAGGCGTTCTCTCGGCTCAGTTTGGGGTTGGTTGCCCTCTCGGCTCAGTTTGGGGTTGGTTGCCTCTGCGCCCATCTGCTAGCATATTTCTGTAGCAGGCGCTGAGTGGCAAAGTGGCCGCGACTGTCGCCGTGTTTAACTGTCCACCCCGCCTCCAGTTTGATTGGAGGTCCCTCCTCCCCGAAAGTTTTCTCGACCAGGCGGTCATCGGGCTGGTGATAATTCCGACAGGCTACAGTTCGAACTCTCACAAACAGTGTTGACGAATCTAACTGTGCACATTTTATGTATTAACTGGAATGGGATTCTGTTTTCTCGAGATTCCAATCTCTGAAACAAAAAACTGGCGTAAATAAATGGAATTGAGGGAATTAACAATAAATACGAATTTTATTTTGCAGTTATTTAATTATAACTACAAGTTTTATTTAATTTTTGCACCTACAGGCTGTAATTAATGGAGCAGAAGAAAATCACCAAAGATGATTGGAAACGTGCAGCTAAGTTGAAGCCTGGCTAATCTTTATGAGTACGTTTGCAAGTGAGCAACTGACGAGCATCGATGGATAACCAATTATAGCTACCAAGTTTGTCTTGAAACATTACGTATGTTTGACCTTCTGAGTTTTGTGTTGGCTGATTGATGTGATTGTTTGATTCTTTTACTACTACTAATACTACTTGAAGGGGCGTGAGGTGAGCGGAGCTCAGTTTGGAGGGATTGATGGGGTCAACGGTGCGGGGAGGAGTCTTTGGCCGCATATAATTGCTAAACTTGATCAAAAAAGCTACAATAACAATTGCTTGAACAATAAACTACATACCTTTGAGCATTTAAAAAAGACGCCCCATCAATACTCTTTCAGTCGCAAAGACGCCCCATCAATACTCTTCGAGTCGCAAAACAACGAGAGATATCCAGCTTAAAGCAAATTCGTTGAATTGTTAACAAAATAGGCCCGCTAAGATTAGGGTGGCTAGTAAAAATAACCGGAAGGTTGCTGAAAATAGCCGAATTTGACATCTGACCACCGTTTATTAGAACTTACCAGGAACTACAAACCTGTTTAAGCCCCCGGTAAATGCTCTTCGAAGGCTTGTACACTTTTGTTCTTGGTGTTTGTGCAGATGGTCCTGTTGATGTTTGGTATGTACGATCTGAAACATGAAGCTATGCCCTTTTTGATGCACTGATCTAAGGATACTTTTTTGAACAATTAAATGCATTGAAACGTTTTTCTCGTTATAACAAACCGTAATTCCTATATTGACAGTCGTCAGCAAGTGTACTGTTCTGTGAAAATCAAGTAAGATGTCTAATTTTTTTCTTCTAAGTAATAGAATTCCAAACAATTAATCACTCTTTTGTAGGCTCTTCTAGGTTGATTTGATCGTGTTACTTTTGAATTGAACAAATGAAGCTTCTTCGTTTTCATGTTTGATTTGTGTTTTCAGCAAGGGCACCTAAGAAAGGCCATGCTGGTATTGTAACGGTAGACAGGTCCCTCCCCCCCGTTAAAAAATCCCGCATTTTTACTACTCGCTTGTACGGGCCTTGCAGTTTCTACAAATGGTTGCTACCAGGAATTGAAAATAACATGCTTAGAAATCTTCGAAACTTCTGAGGTTTTCTATGCAGAATGAAAAACTTAAACTAACTTGAGGAATGACGAGCCGTACGCTGTAAGCAATCTCGCGTTGCATAGGACGGGCCTACACGGGGATGTTCATCGGAATTAAGCGATGTCTCGCTTATCTGTCGAGAAACTGCGCGTCACTCTGAAACGCATAAATCAGTCACATTTACAATTGATCGTGGTAACGGTGCGTCCGATAACTTTAAGCTCAATAAAACAAATAGCACTAGATTTAAATTTAAGATATTACAATAGAGAAAGCTCTTTCTACATACCTTCTATTTCTCATCGCTTCAATTGCATTTCTATGCACTCTTTCAATATGCCCCTTTATTACGATGAAACTCGTGGAGCGCCGACAGCACTCTCCGCATCTGAATTCTATGAAGTTGGATTCTTGCTCCTCTCGTCGATCTTCGTTTGGATCTACGAGCTGAAACATAAAGCTGCCTTTTTTGATGTACTGATAGAGCGAAAAAAGCAGCAATGTCAACCTGACTAACGTCTGCAAGACTGCTATTTATGAAGTATTCCACTTACTTGACGAGGTGTTTCTCGGCTGAGTTAGGCGTTCTCTCGGCACAGTTTGGGGTTGGTTGCCTCTGCGCCCATCTGCTAGCACATTTCTGTAGCAGACGCTGAGTGGCAAAGTAGCCGCGACTGTGTCGCCGTGTTTAACTGTCCACCCCGCCTCCAGTTTGATTGGAGGTCCCTCCTCCCCGAAAGTTTTCTCGACCAGGCGGTCATCGGGCTGGTGATAATTCCGACAGGCTACAGGTCGAACTCTCACAAACAGTGTTCACGGATCTAACTGTGCACATTTTATGTATTAACTGGAATGGGATTCTGTTTTCTCGAGATTCCAATCTGAAACAAAAAACTGGCGTAAATAAATGGAATTGAGGGAATTTACAATAAAAAATTCTTGAATTTAATTTTGCAGTTATAATTTTTGCACCTACAGGCTGTAATCAATAGAGCAGAAGAAAATCACCAAAGATGATCCAATTTTGTGTTTAAAATGGAAACGTGCCTCTGCGCCCATCTGCTAGCACATTTCTGTAGCAGGCGCTGAGTGGCAAAGTGGCCGCGACTGTGTTGCCGTGTTTAACTGTCCACCCCGCCTCCAGTTTGATTGGAGGTCCCTCCTCCCCGAAAGTTTTCTCGACCAGGCGGTCATCGGGCTGGTGATAATTCCGACAGGCTGCAGGTCGAACTCTCACAAATGGAATGAATTGTTAAGAAAAAAATCTAAAGAAAAATGCTAAAAGCCTTATTTCTATTCACAACTGATAAAAACAGAGCTGAAAAAAATATTCGCAGGAAAAAAGACTCACACAGACTGTTACATGCTATAATGCGGAGAATTAGGACAGAAACAAAAACCAAATTTTGTTTTTGATTTGAAGAAAATAAAATTGATAAAAATATGAAGTAGAAAAAGCAAGTACATTTCCTTATTCACCATAAAACTATATAGCTATCCTCCTGTATAGATTAAAATGAAGAAACATAGTTCAGAGATCGGAAACAATAAAATTTTTTGAATTAAAATAGCCAAAAAAACTTTTCAATATTTATGAAAAGAATCTTGCTGAATTTAGATTACTTAACGCCAAAAAATTATTCGATAATCAGTAAAAGTAAATTCGGATCAGTGACAAAGCAAACCAAGACTTTTTCTAGTAATCAAATAAAAAAAAACAAAAAAGACAAAAATGCGACGAACTGCCAAAATCGGGCAAGCATGTGTACAATTCTATAAAACGAAAATACTTTACGTTATAAAGATGGAATCAATGCATGAAATATCAATGTTGAAATGCCATATGTACTAATTAAAAAATCCGCTTCAAGATCCATAATTGAGGAAACGAATTTAAGAAGGCCAAAAATGAATTTAAATTGGGATATATGTGCTCATTTAGAATTTAATGCGCATTATCAGACTCTCAAAAACACTGTGGTATCCATTTCCGAGATTCACATATTACTACAGCTTCCATTAAAAACTACTTCTACACAAAATTTAGCTATAACCAAAAACATTGTGCAAATTGGACAAAAGACGGCTAAAAATAATTAACTATATACTGCATTCTGTAAAAAAACACTTTTCAAAGTCGAAAAGTCATTTACTGATCACAGCGCATGATAAGAAACTTCTATCGCTCAGAAAAATTTAGTTCACACGGCTATTTTACTCTTTCGCTTTTAGGTCAAAATGTTTGAACAAATAGTACTTCCTGTAAAAAACTAAGAAAACCAATACTCCTCTTCGAGTCGTAAAAACCAAGAGCACCGCAAGATAGCTTCGCTCAGCTTACAGCTTCGCAGCTATAACAAATCTTTGCCAACCACGAGAAACAAAATTGTCAGAATATTTTACAAGTTTTCAGCAAGGGCACCTAAGAAAGGCCATGCTGGTATTGTAACGGTGGACAGGTCCCTCCCCCCGTTAAAAAAAGCCGCATTTTTACTACTACTCGCTTGTACGGGCCTTCCAGTTGCTACAAATGGTTGCTACCAGGAATTGAAAATAACATGCATAGAAATCTTTAAAACTTCTAGGGTTTTCTCTGCAGAATGAAAAACTTAAACTAACTTGAGGAATGACGAGCCGTACGCTGTAAGTAATCTCGCGGTGCATAGGACGGGCCTACACGGGGATGTTCATTGGAATTAAGCCATGTCTCGCTTATCTGTGGAAGCATTCTCGAGAAACTGCGCGGCACTCGATTTCTCGCGTTGCGTAGGACGGGCCTACACGGGGATGTTCATTGGAATTAAGCCATGTCTCGCTTATCTGTGGAAGCATTCTCGAAACTGCGCGGCACTCTGAAACGCATAAATCAGTCACATTTACAATTGATCGAGGTAACTGTGCGTCCGATAACATTAAGCTCAATAAAACAAATTGCACTAGATTTAAATTAAAGATATTACAATAGAGAAAGCTCTTTCTACATACCTATTTCTCATCGCTTCGATTGCATTTCTATGCACTCTTTCAATATGCCCCTTTATTACGCTGAAACTCGTGGAGCGCCGACAGCACTCTCCGCATCTGAATTCTATGAAGTTGGATTCTTAACGATCTGTTAAAAATTGAACCAAACTTTCAATTGCTCAAGATTTTATTTTATTCTCTGAATATGGCCAAATTTGACATCTGGCCACCAAGTATTAGGACTTACGAGGAACTACAAAAACATGTTTCATAAGCCCGCCATAAACGCCTAAATCGTGCGCCGCCGACGGTCTCATCGAAGGCTTGTACGGTTTCTTTACATCTGGCGCGGAGTTGGCCTGTCGTGTTGCTCCTCTCGTCGATCTTCGTTTGGATCTACGAGCTGAAACATAAAGCTGCCTTTTTTGATGTACTGATAGAGCGAAAAAAGCAGCAATGTCAACCTGACTAACTAACGTCTGCAAGACTGCTATTTATGAAGTATTCCACTTACTTGACGAGGTGTTTCTCGGCTGAGTTAGGCGTTCTCTCGGCTCAGTTTGGGGTTGGTTGCCTCTGCGCCCATCTGCTAGCACATTTCTGTAGCAGACGCTGAGTGGCAAAGTAGCCGCGACTGTGTCGCCGTGTTTAACTGTCCACCCCGCCTCCAATTTGATTGGTGGTCCCTCCTCCCCGAAAGTTTTCTCGACCAGGCGGTCATCGGGCTGGTGATAATTCCGACAGGCTGCAGGTCGAACTCTCACAAATGGAATGAATTGTTAAGAAAAAAATCTAAAACAAAATGCTAAAAGCCTTATTTCTATTCACAACTGATAAAAACAGAGCTGAAAAAAATATTCGCAGGAAAAAAGACTCACATAGACTTACATGCTATAATGCGGAGAATTAGGACAGAAACAAAAACCAAATTTTGTTTTTGATTTTTGAAGAAAATAAAATTGATAAAAATATGAAGTAGAAAAAGCAAGTACATTTCCTTATTCACCATAAAACTATATAGCTATCCTCCTGTATAGATTAAAATGAAGAAACATAGTTCAGAGATCGGAAACAATAAAATTTTTTGAATTAAAATAGCCAAAAAAACTTTTCAATATTTATGAAAAGAATCTTGCTGAATTTAGATTACTTAACGCCAAAAAATTATTCGATAATCAGTAAAAGTAAATTAGGATCAGTGACAAAGCAAACCAAGACTTTTTCTAGTAATCAAATAAAAAAAACAAAAAAACAAAAATGCGACGAACTGCCAAAATCGGGCAAGCATGTGTACAATTCTATAAAACGAAAATACTTTACGTTATAAAGATGGAATCAATGCATGAAATATCAATGTTGAAATGCCATATGTACTAATTAAAAAATCCGCTTCAAGATCCATAATTGAGGAAACGAATTTAAGAAGGCCAAAAATGAATTTTTAAAATTGGGATATATGTGCTCATTTAGAATTTAATGCGCATTATCAGACTCTCAAAAACACTGTGGTATCCATTTCCGAGATTCACATATTACTACAGCTTCCATTAAAAACTACTTCTACACAAAATTTAGCTATAACCAAAAACATTGTGCAAATTGGACAAAAGACGGCTAAAAATAATTAACTATATATACTGCATTCTGTAAAAAAAACACTTTTCAAAGTCGAAAAGTCATTTACTGATTACAGCGCATGATAAGAAACTTCTATCGCTCAGAAAAATTTAGTTCACACGGCTATTTTACTCTTTCGCTTTTAGGTCAAAATGTTTGTACTTCCTGTAAAAAACTAAGAAAACCAATACTCTCGAGTCGTAAAAACCAAGAGCACCGCAAGATAGCTTCGCTCAGCTTACAGCTTCGCAGCTATAACAAATCTTTGCCAACCACGAGAAACAAAATTGTCAGAATATTTTACAAGTTTTCAGCAAGGGCACCTAAGAAAGGCCATGCTGGTGTTGTAACGGTGGACAGGTCCCTCCCCCCCCCCCCCGTTAAAAAAACCCGCATTTTTACTACTACTCGCTTGTACGGGACTTCCAGTTGCTACAAATGGTTGCTACCAGGAATTGAAAATAACATGCATAGAAATCTTTGAAACTTCTGGGGTTTTCTCTGCAGAATGAAAAACTTAACTAACTTGAGGAATGACGAGCCGTACGCTGTAAGTAATCTCGCGTTGCATAGGACGGGCCTACACGGGGATGTTCATTGGAATTAAGCCATGTCTCGCTTATCTGTGGAAGCATTCTCGAGAAACTGCGCGTCACTCTGAAACGCATAAATCAGTCACATTTACAATTGGTCGAGGTAACGGTGCGTCCGATAACATTAAGCTCAATAAAACAAATAGCACTAGATTTGAATTTAAGATATTACAATAGAGAAAGCTCTTTCTACATACCTTCTATTTCTCATCGCTTCGATTGCCTTTCTATGCACTCTTTCAATATGCCACTTTATTACGCTGAAACTCGTGGAGCGCCGACAGCACTCTCCGCATCTGAATTCTATGAAGTTGGATTCTTGACGATCTGTTAAAAATTGAACCCAACTTTCAATTGCTCAAGATTTTATTTTATTCTCTGAATATGGCCAAATTTGACATCTGGCCACCAAGTATTAGACCTCACGAGGAACTACAAAAACATGTTTCATAAGCCCGCCATAAACGCCTAAATCGTGCGCCGCCGACTGTCTCAACGTCTGCAAGACTGCTATTTATGAAGTATTCCACTTACTTGACGAGGTGTTTCTCGGCTGAGTTGGGCGTTCTCTCGGCTCAGTTTGGGGTTGGTTGCCTCTGCGCCCATCTGCTAGCACATTTCTGTAGCAGGCGCTGAGTGGCAAAGTGGCCGCGACTGTGTTGCCGTGTTTAACTGTCCACCCCGCCTCCAGTTTGATTGGAGGTCCCTCCTCCCCGAAAGTCTTCTCGACCAGGCGGTCATCGGGCTGGTGATAATTCCGACAGGCTACAGGTTGAACTCTCACAAACACAGTGTTGACGGATCTAACTGTGCACATTTCATGTATTAACTGGAATGGGATTCTGTTTTCTCCAGATTCCAATCTCTGAAACAAAAAACTGGCATAAAAAAATGGAATTGAGTGAATTTACAATAAAAAATTCTGAATTTAATTTAGCAGTTATTTAATTATAACTACCATTTTTATTTAATTTTTGCACCTACAGGCTGTAATCAATGGAGCAGAAGAAAATCACCAAAGATGATCCAATTTTGTGTTTAAAATGGAAACGTGCAGCTAAGTTGAAGCCTGGCTAAACTTTATGAGTACGTCTGCAAGTGAGCAACTGACGAGCATCGATGGATAACCAATTATAGCTACCAAGTTTGTCTTGAAACAATACGTATGTTTGACCTTCTGAGTTTTGTGTTGGCTGATTGATGTGATTGTTTGATTCTTTTACTACTACTAATACTACTTGAAGGGGCGTGAGGTGAGCGGAGCTCAGTTTGGAGGGATTGATGGGGTCAACGGTGCGGGGAGGAGTCTTTGGCCGCATATAATTGCTAAACTTGATCAAAAAAGCTACAATAACAATTGCTTGAACAATAAACTACATACCTTTGAGCATTTAAAAAAGACGCCCCATCAATACTCTTTCAGTCGCAAAGACGCCCCATCAATACTCTTTCAGTCGCAAAGACGCCCCATCAATACTCTTTGAGTCGCAAAACAACGGAGATATCCAGCTTAAAGCAAATTTGTTGAATTGTTATTAAAATAGGCCCGCTAAGATTAGGGTGGCTAGTAAAAATAACCGTAAGGTTGCTGAAAATAGCCGAATTTGACATCTGACCACCGTTTATTAGAACTTACCAGGAACTACAAACCTGTTTAAGCCCCCGGTAAATGCTCTTCGAAGGCTTGTACACTTTTGTTCTTGGTGTTTGTGCCGATGGTCGTGTTGATGTTTGGTATGTACGATCTGAAACATGAAGCTATGCCTTTTTTGATGCACTGATCTAAGGATACAGTTCTGAACAATTAAAATCATTGAAACGTTCTTCTCGTTATAACAAACCGTAATTCCTATATTGACAGTCGTCAGCAAGTGTACTGCTCTGTGAAAATCAAGTAAGATGTCTAATTTTTTTCTTCTAAGTACTAGAGTTCCAAACAATTAATCACTCTTTTTTGTAGGCTCTTCTATGTTGATTTGATCGTGTTACTTCTGAATTGAACAAATGAAGCTTCGTTTTTTCCATGTTTGATTTGTGTTTTCAGCAAGGGCACCTAAGAAAGGCCATGCTGGTATTGTAACGGTGGACAGGTCCCTTCCCCCCGTTAAAAAAACCCGCATTTTTACAACTACTCGCTTGTACGGGCCTTCCAGTTGCTACAAATGGTTGCTACCAGGAATTGAGATTAACATGCATAGAAATCTTTGAAACTTCTTGAGGTTTTCTATGCAGAATGAAAAACTTAAACTAACTTGAGGAATGACGAGCCGTACGCTGTAAGTAATCTCGCGTTGCATAGGACGGGCCTATAGAGGGATGTTCATCGGAATTAAGCGATGTCTCGCTTATCTGTGGAAGCATTCTCGAGAAACTGCGCGTCACTCTGAAACGCATAAATCAGTCACATTTACAATTGATCGAGGTAACGGTGCGTCCGATAACATTAAGCTCAATAAAACAAATAGCACTAGATTTAAATTTAAGATATTACAATAGAGAAAGCTCTTTCTACATACCTTCTATTTCTCATCGCTTCGATTGCATTTCTATGCACTCTTTCAATATGCCCCTTTATTACGCTGAAACTCGTGGAGCGCCGACAGCAATCTCCGCATCTGAATTCTATGAAGTTGGATTCTTGACGATCTGTTAAAAATTGAACCAAACTTTCAATTGCTCAAGATTTTATTTTATTCTCTGAATATAGCCAAATTTGACATCTTGCCACCAAGTATTAGAACTTACGAGGAACTACAAAAACATGTTTCATAAGCCCGCCCTAAACGCCTAAATCGTGCGCCGCCGACGGTCTCATCGAAGGCTTTTACCGTTTTGTTTACATCTGGCGCGGAGTTGGCCTGTCGTGTTGCTCCTCTCGTCGATCTTCGTTTGGATCTACGAGCTGAACTATAAAGCTGCCTTTTTTGATGTACTGATAGAGCGAAAAAAGAAGCAGTGTCAACCTGAGTAACGTCTGCAAGACTGCTATTTATGAAGTATTCCACTTGACGAGGTGTTTCTCGGCTGAGTTAGGCGTTCTCTCGGCTCAGTTTGGGGTTGGTTGCCTCTGCGCCCATCTGCTAGCACATTTCTGTAGCAGGCGCTGAGTGGCAAAGTGGCCGCGACTGTCGCCGTGTTAAACTGTCCACCCCGCCTCCAGTTTGATTGGAGGTCCCTCCTCCCCGAAAGTTTTCTCGACCAGGCGGTCATCGGGCTGGTGATAATTCCGACAGGCTACAGGTCAAACTCTCACAAACAGTGTTGACGGATCTAACTGTGCACATTTTATGTATTTACTGGAATGGGATTCTGTTTTCTCGAGATTCCAATCTGAAACAAAAAACTGGCGTAAATAAATGGAATTGAGGGAATTTACAATAAAAAATTCTGATTTTAATTTTGCAGTTATTTAATTATAACTACAAGTTTTATTTCATTTTTGCACCTACAGGCTGTAATCAATGGAGCAGAAGAAAATCACCAAAGATGATCCAATTTTGTGTTTAAAATGGAAACGTGCAGCTAAGTTGAAGCCTGGCTAAACTTTGAGTACGTTTGCAAGTGAGCAACTGACGAGCATCGATGGATAACCAATTATAGCTACCAAGTTTGTCTTGAAACATTACGTATGTTTGACCTTCTGAGTTTTGTGTTGGCTGATTGATGTGATTGTTTGATTCTTTTACTACTACTAATACTACTTGAAGGGGCGTGAGGTGAGCGCAGCTCAGTTTGGAGGGATTGATGGGGTCAACGGTGCGGGGAGGAGTCTTTGGCCGCATATAATTGCTAAACTTGATCAAAAATGCTACAAAAACAATTGTTTGAGAACAATAAACTACATACCTTTGAGCATTTAAAAAAGACGCCCCATCAATACTCTTTCAGTCGCAAAGACGCCCCATCAATACTTCGAGTCGCAAAACAACGAGAGATATCCAGCTTAAAGCAAATTCGTTGAATTGTTAACATAATAGGCCCGCTAAGATTAGGGTGGCTAGTAAAAAATACCGGAAGGTTGCTGAAAATAGCCGAATTTGACATCTGACCACCGTTTATTAGAACTTACCAGGAACTACAAACCTGTTTAAGCCCCCGGTAAATGCTCTTCGAAGGCTTGTACACTTTTGTTCTTGGTGTTTGTGCAGATGGTCGTGTTGATGTTTGGTATGTACGATCTGAAACATGAAGCTATGCCTTTTTTGATGCACTGATCTAAGGATACATTTTTGAACAATTAAAATCATTGAAACGTTTTTCTCGTTATAACAAACCGTAATTCCTATATTGACAGTCGTCAGCAAGTGTACTGCTCTGTGAAAATCAAGTAAGATGTCTAATTTTTTTCTAAGTAATGGAATTCCAAACAATTAATCACTCTTTTTTGTAGGCTCTTCTATGTTGATTTGATCGTGTTACTTCTGAATTGAACAAATGAAGCTTCTTCGGTTTTTCCAAGTTTGATTTGTGTTTTCAGCAAGGGCACCTAAGAAAGGCCATGCTGGTATTGTAACGGTGGACAGGTCCCTTCCCCCCGTTAAAAAAACCCGCATTTTTACTACTACTCGCTTGTACGGGCCTTCCAGTTGCTACAAATGGTTGCTACCAGGAATTGAGAATAACATGCATAGAAATCTTTGAAACTTCTGAGGTTTTCTATGCAGAATGAAAAACTTAAACTAACTTGAGGAATGACGAGCCGTACGCTGTAAGTAATCTCGCGTTGCATAGGACGGGCCTACACGGGGATGTTCATCGGAATTAAGCGATGTCTCGCTTATCTGTGGAAGCATTCTCGAGAAACTGCGCGTCACTCTGAAACGCATAAATCAGTCACATTTACAATTGATCGAGGTAACGGTGCGTCCGATAACATTAAGCTCAATAAAACAAATAGCACTAGATTTAAATTTAAGATATTACAATAGAGAAAGCTCTTTCTACATACCTATTTCTCATCGCTTCGATTGCATTTCTATGCACTCTTTCAATATGCCCCTTTATTACGCTGAAACTCGTGGAGCGCCGACAGCACTCTCCGCATCTTGAATTCTATGAAGTTGGATTCTTGACGGTCTGTTAAAAATTGAACCAAACTTTCAATTGCTCAAGATTTTATTTTATTCTCTGAATATAGCCAAATTTGACATCTGGCCACCAAGTATTAGAACTTACCAGGAACTACAAAAACATGTTTCATAAGCCCGCCATAAACGCCTAAATCGTGCGCCGCCGACGGTCTCATCGAAGGATTGTACGGTTTCTTTACATCTGGCGCGGAGTTGGCCTGTCGTGTTGCTCCTCTCGTCGATCTCCGTTTGGATCTACGAGCTGAACCATAAAGCTGCCTTTTTTGATGTACTGATAGAGCGAAAAAAGCAGCAATGTCAACCTGACTAACGTCTGCAAGACTGCTATTTATGAAGTATTCCACTTACTTGACGAGGTGTTTCTCGGCTGAGTTAGGCGTTCTCTCGGCTCAGTTTGGGGTTGGTTGCCTCTGCGCCCATCTGCTAGCACATTTCTGTAGCAGGCGCTGAGTGGCAAAGTGGCCGCGACTGTGTCGCCGTGTTAAACTGTCCACCCCGCCTCCAGTTTGATTGGACGCCCCTCCTCCCCGAAAGTTTTCTCGACCAGGCGGTCATCGGGTTGGTGATAATTCCGACAGGCTACAGGTCAAACTCTCACAAACAGTGTTGACGGATCTAACTGTGCACATTTTATGTATTTACTGGAATGGGATTCTGTTTTCTCGAGATTCCAATCTGAAACAAAAAACTGGCGTAAATAAATGGAATTGAGGGAATTTACAATAAAAAATTCTGATTTTAATTTTACAGTTATTTAATTATAACTACAAGTTTTTAATTTTTGCACCTACAGGCTGTAATCAATGGAGCAGAAGAAAATCACCAAAGATGATCCAATTTTGTGTTTAAAATGGAAACGTGCAGCTATGTTGAAGCCTGGCTAAACTTTATGAGTACGTTTGCAAGTGAGCAACTGACGAGCATCGATGGATAACCAATTATAGCTACCAAGTTTGTCTTGAAACATTACGTATGTTTGACCTTCTGAGTTTCGTGTTGGCTGATTGATGTGATTGTTTGATTCTTTTACTACTACTAATACTACTTGAAGGGGCGTGAGGTGAGCGCAGCTCAGTTTGGAGGGATTGATGGGGTCAACGGTGCGGGGAGGAGTCTTTGGCCGCATATAATTGCTAAACTTGATCAAAAATGCTACAATAACAATTGTTTGAGAACAATAAACTACATACCTTTGAGCATTTAAAAAAGACGCCCCATCAATACTCTTTCAGTCGCAAAGACGCCCCATCAATACTCTTCGAGTCGCAAAACAACGAGAGATATCCAGCTTAAAGCAAATTCGTTGAATTGTTAACATAATAGGCCCGCTAAGATTAGGGTGGCTAGTAAAAATAACCGGAAGGTTGCTGAAAATAGCCGAATTTGACATCTGACCACCGTTTATTAGAACTTACCAGGAACTACAAACCTGTTTAAGCCCCCGGTAAATGCTCTTCGAAGGCTTGTACACTTTTGTTCTTGGTGTTTGTGCAGATGGTCGTGTTGATGTTTGGTATGTACGATCTGAAACATGAAGCTATGCCTTTTTTGATGCACTGATCTAAGGATACATTTTTGAACAATTAAAATCATTGAAACGTTTTTCTCGTTATAACAAACCGTAATTCCTATATTGACAGTCGTCAGCAAGTGTACTGTTCTGTGAAAATCAAGTAAGATTCTTTTCTAAGTAATAGAATTCCAAACAATTAATCACTCTTTTTTGTAGGCTCTTCTATGTTGATTTGATCGTGTTACTTTTGAATTGAAGAAATGAAGCTTCTTCGTTTTCATGTTTGATTTGTGTTTTCTGCAAGGGCACCTAAGAAAGGCCATGCTGGTTTTGTAACGGTGGACAGGTCCCTCCCCCCGTTAAAAAAAACCCGCATTTTAACTACTACTCGCTTGTACGGGCCTTCTAGTTGCTACAAATGGTTGCTACAAATGGTTGCTACCAGGAATTGAGAATAACATGCATAGAAATCTTTGAAACTTCTGAGGTTTTCTATGCAGAATGAAAAACTTAAACTAACTTGAGGAATGACGATCCGTACGCTGTAAGTAATCTCGCGTTGCATTGGACGGGCCTACACGGGGATGTTCATCGGAATTAAGCGATGTGTCGCTTATCTGTGGAAGCATTCTCGAGAAACTGCGCGTCACTCTGAAACGCATAAATCAGTCACATTTACAATTGATCGAGGTAACGGTGCGTCCGATAACATTAAGCTCAATAAAACAAATAGCACTAGATTTAAATAAGATATTAAAATAGAGAAAGCTCTTTCTACATACCTTCTATTTCTCATCGCTTCGATTTCATTTCTATACACTCTTTCAATATGCCCCTTTATTACGCTGAAACTCGTGGAGCGCCGACAGCACTCTCCGCATCTGAATTCTATGAAGTTGGATTCTTGACGATCTGTTAAAAATTGAACCAAACTTTCAATTGCTCAAGATTTTATTTTATTCTCTGAATATAGCCAAATTTGACATCTGGCCACCAAGTATTAGAACTTACGAGGAACTACAAAAACATGTTTCATAAGCCCGCCATAAACGCCTAAATCGTGCGCCGCCGACGGTCTCATCGAAGGCTTGTACGGTTTCTTTACATCTGGCGCGGAGTTGGCCTGTCGTGTTGCTCCTCTCGTCGATCTTCGTTTGGATCTACGAGCTGAAAAATAAAGCTGCCTTTTTTGATGTACTGATAGAGCGAAAAAAGAAGCAGTGTCAACCTGAGTAACGTCTGCAAGACTGCTATTTATGAAGTATTCCACTTGACGAGGTGTTTCTCGGCTGAGTTAGGCGTTCTCTCGGCTCAGTTTGGGGTTGGTTGCCTCTGCGCCCATCTGCTAGCACATTTCTGTAGCAGGCGCTGAGTGGCAAAGTGGCCGCGACTGTGTCGCCGTGTTAAACTGTCCACCCCGCCTCCAGTTTGATTGGAGGCTCCTCCTCCCCGAAAGTTTTCTCGACCAGGCGGTCATCGGGCTGGTGATAATTCCGACAGGCCACAGGTCGAATTCTCACAAACACAGTGTTGACGGATCTAACTGTGCACATTTTATGTATTAACTGGAATGGGATTCTGTTTTCTCGAGATTCCAATCTGAGACAAAAAACTGGCGTAAATAAATGGAATTGAGGGAATTTACAATAAAAAATTCTGAATTTAGTTTTGCAGTTATGTAATTATAACTACAAGTTATTTAATTTTTGCACCTACAGACTGTAATCAATGGAGCAGAAGAAAATCACCAAAGATGATCCAATTTTGTGTTTAAAATGGAATCGTGCAGCTAAGTTGAAGCCTGGCTAAACTTTATGATGACGTTTGCAAGTGAGCAACTGACGAGCATCGATGGATAACCAATTATAGCTACCAAGTTTGTCTTGAAACATTACGTATGTTTGACCTTCTGAGTTTCGTGTTGGCTGATTGATGTGATTGTTTGATTCTTTTACTACTACTAATACTACTTGAAGGGGCGTGAGGTGAGCGCAGCTCAGTTTGGAGGGATTGATGGGGTCAACGGTGCGGGGAGGAGTCTTTGGCCGCATATAATTGCTAAACTTGATCAAAAATGCTACAATAACAATTGTTTGAGAACAATAAACTACATACCTTTGAGCATTTAAAAAAGACGCCCCATCAATACTCTTTCAGTCGCAAAGACGCCCCATCAATACTCTTCGAGTCGCAAAACAACGAGAGATATCCAGCTTAAAGCAAATTCGTTGAATTGTTAACATAATAGGCCCGCTAAGATTAGGGTGGCTAGTAAAAATAACCGGAAGGTTGCTGAAAATAGCCGAATTTGACATCTGACCACCGTTTATTAGAACTTACCAGGAACTACAAACCTGTTTAAGCCCCCGGTAAATGCTCTTCGAAGGCTTGTACACTTTTGTTCTTGGTGTTTGTGCAGATGGTCGTGTTGATGTTTGGTATGTACGATCTGAAACATGAAGCTATGCCTTTTTTGATGCACTGATCTAAGGATACATTTTTGAACAATTAAAATCATTGAAACGTTTTTCTCGTTATAACAAACCGTAATTCCTATATTGACAGTCGTCAGCAAGTGTACTGTTCTGTGAAAATCAAGTAAGATTTTTTTCTAAGTAATAGAATTCCAAACAATTAATCACTCTTTTTTGTAGGCTCTTCTATGTTGATTTGATCGTGTTACTTTTGAATTGAAGAAATGAAGCTTCTTCGTTTTCATGTTTGATTTGTGTTTTCTGCAAGGGCACCTAAGAAAGGCCATGCTGGTTTTGTAACGGTGGACAGGTCCCTCCCCCCGTTAAAAAAAACCCGCATTTTAACTACTACTCGCTTGTACGGGCCTTCTAGTTGCTACAAATGGTTGCTACAAATGGTTGCTACCAGGAATTGAGAATAACATGCATAGAAATCTTTGAAACTTCTGAGGTTTTCTATGCAGAATGAAAAACTTAAACTAACTTGAGGAATGACGATCCGTACGCTGTAAGTAATCTCGCGTTGCATTGGACGGGCCTACACGGGGATGTTCATCGGAATTAAGCGATGTGTCGCTTATCTGTGGAAGCATTCTCGAGAAACTGCGCGTCACTCTGAAACGCATAAATCAGTCACATTTACAATTGATCGAGGTAACGGTGCGTCCGATAACATTAAGCTCAATAAAACAAATAGCACTAGATTTAAATAAGATATTAAAATAGAGAAAGCTCTTTCTACATACCTTCTATTTCTCATCGCTTCGATTTCATTTCTATACACTCTTTCAATATGCCCCTTTATTACGCTGAAACTCGTGGAGCGCCGACAGCACTCTCCGCATCTGAATTCTATGAAGTTGGATTCTTGACGATCTGTTAAAAATTGAACCAAACTTTCAATTGCTCAAGATTTTATTTTATTCTCTGAATATAGCCAAATTTGACATCTGGCCACCAAGTATTAGAACTTACGAGGAACTACAAAAACATGTTTCATAAGCCCGCCATAAACGCCTAAATCGTGCGCCGCCGACGGTCTCATCGAAGGCTTGTACGGTTTCTTTACATCTGGCGCGGAGTTGGCCTGTCGTGTTGCTCCTCTCGTCGATCTTCGTTTGGATCTACGAGCTGAAAAATAAAGCTGCCTTTTTTGATGTACTGATAGAGCGAAAAAAGAAGCAGTGTCAACCTGAGTAACGTCTGCAAGACTGCTATTTATGAAGTATTCCACTTGACGAGGTGTTTCTCGGCTGAGTTAGGCGTTCTCTCGGCTCAGTTTGGGGTTGGTTGCCTCTGCGCCCATCTGCTAGCACATTTCTGTAGCAGGCGCTGAGTGGCAAAGTGGCCGCGACTGTGTCGCCGTGTTAAACTGTCCACCCCGCCTCCAGTTTGATTGGAGGCTCCTCCTCCCCGAAAGTTTTCTCGACCAGGCGGTCATCGGGCTGGTGATAATTCCGACAGGCTACAGGTCGAATTCTCACAAACACAGTGTTGACGGATCTAACTGTGCACATTTTATGTATTAACTGGAATGGGATTCTGTTTTCTCGAGATTCCAATCTGAGACAAAAAACTGGCGTAAATAAATGGAATTGAGGGAATTTACAATAAAAAATTCTGAATTTAGTTTTGCAGTTATGTAATTATAACTACAAGTTATTTAATTTTTGCACCTACAGGCTGTAATCAATGGAGCAGAAGAAAATCACCAAAGATGATCCAATTTTGTGTTTAAAATGGAATCGTGCAGCTAAGTTGAAGCCTGGCTAAACTTTATGATGACGTTTGCAAGTGAGCAACTGACGAGCATCGATGGATATCCAATTATAGCTACCAAGTTTGTCTTGAAACATTACATATGTTTGACCTTCTGAGTTTTGTGTTGGATGATTGATGTGATTGTTTGGTTCTTTTACTACTACTAATACTACTTGAAGGGGCGTGAGGTGAGCGCAGCTCAGTTTGGAGGGATTGATGGGGTCAACGGTGCGGGGAGGAGTCTTTGGCCGCATATAATTGCTAAACTTGATCAAAAAAGCTACAATAACAATTGTTTGAGAACAATAAACTACATACCTTTGAGCTTTTAAAAAAGACGCCCCATCAATACTCTTTCAGTCGGAAAGACGCCCCATCAATACTCTTCGATTCGCAAATTAACGAGAGATATCCAGCTTAAAGCAAATTCGTTGAATTGTTAACAAAATAGGCCCGCTAAGAGTGGCTAGTAAAAATAACCGGAAGGTTGCTGAAAATAGCCGAATTTGACATCTGACCACCGTTTATTGGAACTTACCAGGAGCTACAAACCTGTTTAAGCCCCCGGTAAATGATCTTCGAAGGCTCGTACACTTTTGTTCTTGGTGTTTGTGCCGATGGTCGTGTTGATGTTTGGTATGTACGATCTGAAACATGAAGCTATGCCTTTTTTGATGCACTGATCTAAGGATACATTTTTGAACAATTAAAATCATTGAAACGTTTCTCGTTATAACAAACCGTAATTCCTATATTGACAGTCGTCAGCAAGTGTACTGTTCTGAAAATCAAGTAAGATGTCTAATTTTTTTCTAAGTAATAGAATTCCAAACAATTAATCACTCTTTGTAGGCTCTTCTATGTTGATTTGATCTTGTTACTTTTGAATTGAACAAATGAAGCTTCTTCGCTTTTTCCATGTTTGATTTTTGTTTTCAGCAAGGGCACCTAAGAAAGGCCATGCTGGTTTTGTAACGGTGGACAGGTCCCTCCCCCCCCCCGTTAAAAAAAACCGCATTTTTACTACTACTCGCTTGTACGGGACTTCCAGTTGCTACAAATGGTTGCTACCAGGTATTGAAAATAACATGCATAGAAATCTTTGAAACTTCTGAGGTTTTCTATGCAGAATGAAAAACTTGAACTAACTTGAGGAATGACGAGCCGTACGCTGTAAATAATCTCGCGTTGCATAGGACGGGCCTACACGGGGATGTTCATCGGAATTAAGCGATGTCTCGCTTATCTGTGGAAGCATTCTCGAGAAACTGCGCGTCACTCTGAAACGCATAAATCAGTCACATTTACAATTGATCGAGGTAACGGTGCGTCCGATATCATTAAGCTCAATAAAACAAATAGCACTAGATTTAAATTTAAGATATTACAATAGAGAAAGCTCTTTCTACATACCTTCTATTTCTCATCGCTTCGATTGCATTTCTATGCACTCTTTCAATATGCCCCTTTATTACGCTGAAATTCGTGGAGCGCCGACAGCACTCTACGCATCTGATTCTATGAAGTTGGATTCTTGACGATCTGTTAAAAATTGAACCAAACTTTCAATTGCTCAAGATTTTATTTTTATTCTCTTGAATATAGCCAAATTTGACATCTGGCCACCAAGTATTAGAACTTACGAGGAACTACAAAAACATGTTTCATAAGCCCGCCCTAAACGCCTAAATCGTGCGCCGCCGACGGTCTCATCGAAGGCTTTTACCGTTTTGTTTACATCTGGCGCGGAGTTGGCCTGTCGTGTTGCTCCTCTCGTCGATCTTCGTTTGGATCTACGAGCTGAAACATAAAGCTGCCTTTTTTGATGTACTGATAGAGCGAAAAAAGCAGCAATGTCAACCTGACTAACGTCTGCAAGACTGCTATTTATGAAGTATTCCACTTACTTGAGGTGTTTCTCGGCTGAGTTAGGCGTTCTCTCGGCTCAGTTTGGGGTTGGTTGCCCTCTCGGCTCAGTTTGGGGTTGGTTGCCTCTGCGCCCATCTGCTAGCATATTTCTGTAGCAGGCGCTGAGTGGCAAAGTGGCCGCGACTGTCGCCGTGTTTAACTGTCCACCCCGCCTCCAGTTTGATTGGAGGTCCCTCCTCCCCGAAAGTTTTCTCGACCAGGCGGTCATCGGGCTGGTGATAATTCCGACAGGCTACAGTTCGAACTCTCACAAACAGTGTTGACGGATCTAACTGTGCACATTTTATGTATTAACTGGAATGGGATTCTGTTTTCTCGAGATTCCAATCTCTGAAACAAAAAACTGGCGTAAATAAATGGAATTGAGGGAATTAACAATAAAAAATTCGAATTTTATTTTGCAGTTATTTAATTATAACTACAAGTTTTATTTAATTTTTGCACCTACAGGCTGTAATTAATGGAGCAGAAGAAAATCACCAAAGATGATCCAATTTTGTGTTTAAAATGGAAACGTGCAGCTAAGTTGAAGCCTGGCTAATCTTTATGAGTACGTTTGCAAGTGAGCAACTGACGAGCATCGATGGATAACCAATTATAGCTACCAAGTTTGTCTTGAAACATTACATATGTTTGACCTTCTGAGTTTTGTGTTGGCTGATTGATGTGATTGTTTGATTCTTTTACTACTACTAATACTACTTGAAGGGGCGTGAGGTGAGCGCAGCTCAGTTTGGAGGGATTGATGGGGTCAACGGTGCGGGGAGGAGTCTTTGGCCGCATATAATTGCTAAACTTGATCAAAATAGCTACAATAACAATTGTTTGAGAACAATTAACTACATACCTTTGAGCATTTAAAAAAGACGCCCCGTCAATACTCTTTCAATCGCAAAGACGCCCCATCAATACTCTTCGAGTCGCAAAACAACGAGAGATATCCAGCTTAAAGCAAATTCGTTGAATTGTTAACAAAATAGGCCCGCTAAGATTAGGGTGGCTAGTAAAAAATAACCGGAAGGTTGCTGAAAATAGCCGAATTTTACATCTGACCACCGTTTATTAGAACTTACCAGGAACTACAAACCTGTTTAAGCCCCCGGTAAATGCTCTTCGAAGGCTTGTACACTTTTGTTCTTGGTGTTTGTGCAGATGGTCGTGTTGATGTTTGGTGGGCCTTCCAGTTGCTACAAATGGTTGCTACCAGGTATTGAAAATAACATGCATAGAAATCTTTGAAACTTCTGAGGTTTTCTATGCAGAATGAAAAACTTAAACTAACTTGAGGAATGACGAGCCGTACGCTGTAAATAATCTCGCGTTGCATAGGACGGGCCTACACGGGGATGTTCATCGGAATTAAGCGATGTCTCGCTTATCTGTGGAAGCATTCTCGAGAAACTGCGCGTCACTCTGAAACGCATAAATCAGTCACATTTACAATTGATCGAGGTAACGGTGCGTCCGATAACTTTAAGCTCAATAAAACAAATAGCACTAGATTTAAATTTAAGATATTACAATAGAGAAAGCTCTTTCTACATACCTTCTATTTCTCATCGCTTCAATTGCATTTCTATGCACTCTTTCAATATGCCCCTTTATTACGATGAAACTCGTGGAGCGCCGACAGCACTCTCCGCATCTGAATTCTATGAAGTTGGATTCTTGACGATCTGTTAAAAATTCAACCAAACTTTCAATTGCTCAAGATTTTATTTTCTGAATATAGCCAAATTTGACATCTGGCCACCAAGTATTAGAACTTACGAGGAACTACAAAAACATGTTTCATAAGCCCGCCATAAACGCCTAAATCGTGCGCCGCCGACGGTCTCATCGAAGGCTTGTACGGTTTCTGTACATCTGGCTCGGAGTTGGCCTGTCGTGTTGCTCCTCTCGTCGATCTTCGTTTGGATCTACGAGCTGAAACATAAAGCTGCCTTTTTTGATGTACTGATAGAGCGAAAAAAGCAGCAATGTCAACCTGACTAACGTCTGCAAGACTGCTATTTATGAAGTATTCCACTTACTTGACGAGGTGTTTCTCGGCTGAGTTAGGCGTTCTCTCGGCACAGTTTGGGGTTGGTTGCCTCTGCGCCCATCTGCTAGCACATTTCTGTAGCAGGCGCTGAGTGGCAAAGTAGCCGCGACTGTGTCGCCGTGTTTAACTGTCCACCCCGCCTCCAGTTTGATTGGAGGTCCCTCCTCCCCGAAAGTTTTCTCGACCAGGCGGTCATCGGGCTGGTGATAATTCCGACAGGCTACAGGTCGAACTCTCACAAACAGTGTTTACGGATCTAACTGTGCACATTTTATGTATTAACTGGAATGGGATTCTGTTTTCTCGAGATTCCAATCTGAAACAAAAAACTGGCGTAAATAAATGGAATTGAGGGAATTTACAATAAAAAATTCTTGAATTTAATTTTGCAGTTATAATTTTTGCACCTACAGGCTGTAATCAATAGAGCAGAAGAAAATCACCAAAGATGATCCAATTTTGTGTTTAAAATGGAAACGTGCAGCTAAGTTGAAGCCTGGCTAAACTTTATGAGTACGTTTGCAAGTGAGCAACTGACGAGCATCGATTGATAACCAATTATAGCTACCAAGTTTGTCTTGAAACATTACATATGTTTGACCTTCTGAGTTTTGTGTTGGCTGATTGATGTGATTGTTTGATTCTTTTACTACTACTAATACTACTTGAAGGGGCGTGAGGTGAGCGCAGCTCAGTTTGGAGGGATTGATGGGGTCAACGGTGCGGGGAGGAGTCTTTGGCCGCATATAATTGCTAAACTTGATCAAAATAGCTACAATAACAATTGCTTGAGAACAATTAACTACATACCTTTGAGCATTTAAAAAAGACGCCGCCTCAATACTCTTTCAGTCGCAAAGACGCCCCATCAATACTCTTCGAGTCGCAAAACAACGAGATATATCCAGCTTAATGCAAATTCGTTGAATTGTTAACAAAATAGGCCCGCTAAGATTAGGGTGGCTAGTAAAAATAACCGGAAGGTTGCTGAAAATAGCCGAATTTGACATCTGACCACCGTTTATTAGAACTTACCAGGAACTACAAACCTGTTTAAGCCCCCGGTAAATGCTCTTCGAAGGCTTGTACACTTTTGTTCTTGGTGTTTGTGCAGATGGTCGTGTTGATGTTTGGTATGTACGATCTTGAAACATGAAGCTATGCCTTTTTTGATGCACTGATCTAAGGATACATTTTTGAACAATTAAAATCATTGAAACGTTTTTCTCGTTATAACAAACCGTAATTCCTATATTGACAGTCGTCAGCAAGTTTACTGTTCTGTGAAAATCAAGTAAGATGTCTAATTTTTTTCTTCTAAGTACTAGAGTTCCAAACAATTAATCACTCTTTTTTGTAGGCTCTTCTATGTTGATCTGATCGTGTTACTTTTGAATTGAAGAAATGAAGCTTCTTCGTTTTCATGTTTGATTTGTGTTTTCAGCAAGGGCACCTAAGAAAGGCCATGCTGGTATTGTAACGGTGGACAGGTCCCTCCCCCCGTTAAAAAACCCGCATTTTTACTACTACTCGCTTGTACGGGCCTTCCAGTTGCTACAAATGGTTGCTACCAGGAGTTGAAAATAACATGCATAGAAATCTTTGAAACTTCTGAGGTTTCTATGCAGAATGAAAAACTTACTAACTTGAGGAATGACGAGCCGTACGCTGTAAGTAATCTCGCGTTGCATAGGACGGGCCTACACGGGGATGTTCATCGGAATTAAGCGATGTCTCGCTTATCTGTGGAAGCATTCTCGAGAAACTGCGCGTCACTCTGAAACGCATAAATCAGTCACATTTACAATTGATCGAGGTAACGGTGCGTCCGATAACATTAAGCTCAATAAAACAAATAGCACTGGATTCAAATTTAAGATATTACAATAGAGAAAGCTCTTTCTACATACCTTCTATTTCCCATCGCTTCGGTTGCATTTCTATGCACTCTTTCAATATGCCCCTTTATTACGCTGAAACTCGTGGAGCGCCGACAGGACTCTCCGCATCTGAATTCTATGAAGTTGGATTCTTGACGATCTGTTAAAAATTGAACCAAACTTTCAATTGCTCAAGATTTTATTTTCTGAATATAGCCAAATTTGACATGTGGCCACCAAGTATTAGAACTTACGAGGAACTACAAAAACACGTTTCATTAGCCCGTCATAAACGCCTAAATCGTGCGCCGCCGACGGTCTCATCGAAGGCTTGTACTGTTTCTTTACATCTGGCGCGGAGTTGGCCTGTCGTGTTGCTCCTCTCGTCGATCTTCGTTTGGATCTACGAGCTGAAACATAAAGCTGCCTTTTTTGATGTACTGATAGAGCGAAAAAAAGCAGCAATGTCAACCTGACTAACATCTGCAAGACTCCTATTTATTAAGTATTCCACATACTTGACGAGGTGTTTCTCGGCTGAGTTAGGCGTTCTCTCGGCTCAGTTTGGGGTTGGTTGCCTCTGCGCCCATCTGCTAGCACATTTCTGCAAAGTGGCCGCGACTGTGTCGCGGCAAAGTGGCGGCGACTGTGTCGCCGTGTTTAACTGTCCACCCCGCCTCCAGTTTGATTGGAGGTCCCTCCTCCTCGAAAGTTTTCTCGACCTGGTGGTCATCGGGCAGGTGATAATTCCGACAGGCTACAGGTCGAACTCTCACAAACACAGTGTTGACGGAGCTAACTGTGCACATTTTATGTATTAACTGGAATGGGATTCTGTTTTTTCGAGATTCCAATCTGAAACAAAAAACTGGCGTAAATAAATGGAATTGAGGGAATTTACAATAAAAAATTCCGAATTTAATTTTGCAGTTATTTAATTATAACTACAAGTTTTATTTAATTTTTGCACCTACAGGCTGTAATCAATGGAGCAGAAGAAAATCACCAAAGATGATCCAATTTTGTGTTTAAAATGGAAACGTGCAGCTAAGTTGAAGCCTGGCTTAACTTTATGAGTACGTTTGCAAGTGAGCACACGTTTGCAAGTGAGCAACTGACGAGCATCGATGGATAACCAATTATAGCTACCAAGTTTGTCTTGAAACATTACATATGTTTGACCTTCTGAGTTTTGTGTTGGCTGATTGATGTGATTGTTTGATTCTTTTACTACTACTTATACTACTTGAAGGGGCGTGAGTTGAGCGCAGCTCAGTTTGGAGGGATTGATGGGGTCAACGGTGAGGGGAGGAGTCTTTGGCCGCATATAATTGCTAAACTTGATCAAAAAAGCTACAATAACAATTGTTTGAGAATAAACTACATACCTTTGAGCATTTAAAAAAGACGCCCCAGCAATACTCTTTCAGTCGCAAAGACGCCCCATCAATACTCTTCGAGTCGCAAAACAACGAGAGATATCCAGCTTAAAGCAAATTCGTTGAATTGTTAACAAAATAGGCCAGCTAAGATTAGGGTGGCTAGTAAAAATAACGGGAAGGTTGCTGAAAATAGCCGAATTTGACATCTGACCACCGTTTATTAGAACTTACCAGGAACTACAAACCTGTTTAAGCCCCCGGTAAATGCTCTTCGAAGGCTTGTACACTTTTGTTCTTGGTGTTTGTGCAGATGGTCGTGTTGATGTTTGGTATGTACGATCTTGAAACATGAAGCTATGCCTTTTTTGATGCACTGATCTAAGGATACATTTTTGAACATTTAAAATCATTGAAACGTTTTTCTCGTTATAACAAACCGTAATTCCTATATTGACAGTCGTCAGCAAGTGTACTGTTCTGTGAAAATCAAGTAAGATGTCTAATTTTTTTCTTCTAAGTACTAGAGTTCCAAACAATTAATCACTCTTTTTTGTAGGCTCTTCTATGTTGATCTGATCGTGTTACTTTTGAATTGAACAAATGAAGCTTGTTCGTTTTTTCCATGTTTGATTTGTGTTATCAGCAAGGGCACCTAAGAAAGGCCATGCTGGTATTGTAACGGTGGACAGGTCCCTCCCCCCGTTAAAAAAACACGCATTTTTACTGCTACTTGCTTGTACGGGCCTTCCAGTTGCTACAAATGGTTGCTACCAGGAATTGAAAACAACATGCATAGAAATCTTGAAACTTCTGAGGTTTTCTATGCAGAATGAAAAACTTAAACTAACGAGGAATGACGAGCTGTACGCTGTAAATAATCTCGCGTTGCATAGGACGGGCCTACACGGGGATGTTCATCGGAATTAAGCGATGTCTCGCTTATCTGTGGAAGCATTCTCGAGAAACTGCGCGTCACTTTGAAACGCATAAATTAGTCACATTTACAATTGATCGAGGTAACGGTGCGTCCGATAACATTAAGCTGAATAAAACAAATAGCACTAGATTTAGATATTACAATAGAGAAAGCTCTTTCTACATACCTTCTATTTCTCATCGCTTCGATTGCATTTCTATGCACTCTTTCAATATGCCCCTTTATTACGCTGAAACTCGTGGAGCGCCGACAGCACTCTCCGCATCTGAATTCTATGAAGTTGGATTCTTAACGATCTGTTAAAAATTGAACCAAACTTTCAATTGCTCAAGATTTTATTTTATTCTCTGAATATAGCCAAATTTGACATCTGGCCACCAAGTATTAGAACTTACGAGGAACTACAAAAACATGTTTCATAAGCCCGCCATAAACGCCTAAATCGTGCGCCGCTGACGGTCTCATCGAAGGCTTGTACGGTTTCTTTACATCTGGCGCGGAGTTGGCCTGTCGTGTTGCTCCTCTCGTCGATCTTCGTTTGGATCTACGAGCTGAAACATAAAGCTGCCTTTTTTGATGTACTGATAGAGCAGCAATGTCAACCTGACTAACGTCTGCAAGACTGCTGTTTATGAAGTATTCCACTTACTTGACGAGGTGTTTCTTGGCTGAGTTAGGCGTTCTCTCGGCTCAGTTTGGGGTTGGTTGCCTCTGCGCCCATCTGCTAGCACATTTCTGTAGCAGGCGCTGAGTGGAAAAGTGGCCGCGACTGTGTCGCCGTGTTTAACTGTCCACCTCGCCTCCAGTTTGATTGGAGGTCCCTCCTCCCCGAAAGTTTCCTCGACCAGGCGGTCATCGGGCTGGTGATAATTCCGACAGGCTACAGGTCGAACTCTCACAAACAGTGTTGACGGATCTAACTGTGCACATTTTATGTGTTAACTGGAATGGGATTCTGTTTTCTCGAGATTCCAATCTGAAACAAAAAACTGGCGTAAATAAATGGAATTGAGGGAATTTACAATAAAAAATTCTGAATTTAATTTTGAAAGTTTTATTTAATTTTTGCACCTACAGGCTGTAATCAATGGAGCAGAAGAAAATCGCCAAAGATGATCCAATTTTGTGTTTAATATGGAAACGTGCAGCTAAGTTGAAGCCTGGCTAAACTTTATGAGTACGTTTGCAAGTGAGCAACTGACGAGCATCGATGGATAACCAATTATAGCTACCAAGTTTGTCTTGAAACATTACATATGTTTGACCTTCTGAGTTTTGTGTTGGCTGATTGATCTGATTGTTTGATTCTTTTACTACTACTAATACTACTTGAAGGGGCGTGAGTTGAGCGCAGCTCAGTTTGGAGGGATTGATGGGGTCAACGGTGAGGGGAGGAGTCTTTGGCCGCATATAATTGCTAAACTTGATCAAAAAAGCTACAATAACAATTGTTTGAGAACAATAAACTACATACCTTTGAGCATTTAAAAAAGACGCCCCAGCAATACTCTTTCAGTCGCAAAGACGCCCCATCAATACTCTTCGAGTCGCAAAACAACGAGAGATATCCAGCTTAAAGCAAATTCGTTGAATTGTTAACAAAATAGGCCCGCTAAGATTAGGGTGGCTAGTAAAAATAACCGGAAGGTTGCTGAAAATAGCCGAATTTGACATCTGACCACCGTTTATTAGAACTTACCAGGAACTACAAACCTGTTTAAGCCCCCGGTAAATGCTCTTCGAAGGCTTGTACACTTTTGTTCTTGGTGTTTGTGCAGATGGTCGTGTTGATGTTTGGTATGTACGATCTAAACATGAAGCTATGCCTTTTTTGAAGCACTGATCTAAGGGTACATTTTTGAACAATTAAAATCATTGAAACGTTTATCTCGTTATAACAAACCGTAGTTCCTATATTGACAGTCGACAGCAAGTGTACTGTTCTGTGAAAATCAAGTAAGATGTCTAATTTTTTTCTAAGTAATAGAATTCCAAACAATTAATCACTCTTTTTTGTAGGCTCTTTTATGTTGATTTGATTGTGTTACTTTTGAATTGAACAAATGAAGCTTCTTCGTTTTTTCCATGTTTGATTTGTGTTTTCAGCAAGGGCACCTAAGAAAGGCCATGCTGGTATTGTAACGGTGGACAGGTCCCTCCCCCCGTTAAAAAAACTCGCATTTTTACTACTCGCTTGTACGGGCCTTCCAGTTGCTACAAATGGTTGCTACCAGGAATTGAAAATAACATGCATAGAAATCTTTGAAACTTCTGAGGTTTTCTATGCAGAATTAAAAACTTAAATCAACTTGAGGAATGACGAGCCGTACGCTGTAAGTAATCTCGCGTTGCATAGGACGGGCCTACACGGGGATGTTGATCGGAATTAGGCGATGTCTCGCTTATCTGTGGAAGCATTCTCGAGAAACTGCGCGTCACTCTGAAACGCATAAATCAGTCACATTTACAATTGATCGAGGTAACGGTGCGTCCGATAACATTAAGCTCAATAAAACAAATAGCACTAGATTTAAATTTAAGATATTACAATAGAGAACGCTCTTTCTACATACCTTCTATTTCGCATCGCTTCGATTGCATTTCTATGCACTCTTTCAATATGCCCCTTTATTACGCTGAAACTCGTGGAGCGCCGACAGCACTCTCCGCATCTGAATTCTATGAAGTTGGATTCTTGACGATCTGTTAAAAATTGAACCAAACTTTCAATTGCTCAAGGTTTTATTTTATTCTCTGAATATAGCCAAATTTGACATCTGGCCACCAAGTATTAGAACTTACGAGGAACTACAAAAACATGTTTCATAAGCCCGCCATAAACGCCTAAATCGTGAGCCGCCGACGGTCTCATCGAAGGCTTGTACGGTTTCTTTACATCTGGCGCGGAGTTGGCCTGTCGTGTTGCTCCTCTCGTCGATCTTCGTTTGGATCTACGAGCTGAAACATAAAGCTGCCTTTTTTGATGTACTGATAGAGCGAAAAAAGCAGCAATGTCAACCTGACTAACGTCTGCAAGACTGCTATTTATGAAGTATTCCACTTACTTGACGAGGTGTTTCTCGGCTGAGTTAGGCGTTCTCTCGGCTCAGTTTGGGGTTGGTTGCCTCTGCGCCCATCTGCTAGCACATTTCTGTAGCAGGCGCTGAGTGGCAAAGTGGCCGCGACTGTGTCGGCGTGTTTAACTGTCCACCCCGCCTCCAGTTTGATTGGAGGTCCCTCCTCCCCGAAAGTTTTTTCGACCAGGCGGTCATCGGGCTGGTGATAATTCCGACAGGCTACAGGTCGAACTCTCACAAACACAGTGTTGACGGATCTAACTGTGCACATTTCATGTATTAACTGGAATGGGATTCTGTTTTCTCCAGATTCCAATCTCTGAAACAAAAAACTGGCATAAAAAAATGGAATTGAGGGAATTTACAATAAAAAATTCTGAATTTAATTTAGCAGTTATTTAATTATAACTACCATTTTTATTTAATTTTTGCACCTACAGGCTGTAATCAATGGAGCAGAAGAAAATCACTAAAGATGATCCAATTTTGTGTTTAAAATGGAAACGTGCAGCTAAGTTGAAGCCTGGCTAAACTTTATGAGTACGTCTGCAAGTGAGCAACTGACGAGCATCGATGGATAACCAATTATAGCTACCAAGTTTGTCTTGAAACATTACATATGTTTGACCTTCTGAGTTTTGTGTTGGCTGATTGATGTGATTGTTTGATTCTTTTACTACTACTAATACTACTTGAAGGGGCGTGAGGTGAGCGCAGCTCAGTTTGGAGGGATTGATGGGGTCAACGGTGCGGGGAGGAGTCTTTGGCTGCATATAATTGCTAAACTTGATCAAAAAAGCTACAATAACAATTGTTTGAGAACAATAAACTACATACCTTTGAGCATTTAAAAAAGACGCCCCATCAATACTCTTTCAGTCGCAAAGACGCCCCATCAATACTCTTCGAGTCGCAAAACAAGAGAGATATCCAGCTTAAAGCAAATTCGTTGAATTGTTAACAAAATAGGCCCGCTAAGATTAGGGTGGCTAGTAAAAATAACCGGAAGGTTGTTGAAAATAGCCGAATTTGACATCTGACCACCGTTTATTAGAACTTACCAGGAACTACAAACCTGTTTAAGCCCCCGGTAAATGCTCTTCGAAGGCTTGTTTACTTTTGTTCTTGGTGTTTGTGCAAATGGTCGTGTTGATGTTTGGTATGTACGATCTGAAACATGAAGCTATGCCTTTTTTGAAGCACTGATCTAAGGATACATTTTTGAACAATTAAAATCATTGAAACGTTTATCTCGTTATAACAAACCGTAGTTCCTATATTGACAGTCGTCAGCAAGTGTACTGTTCTGTGAAAATCAAGTAAGATGTCTAATTTTTTTCTAAGTAATAGAATTCCAAACAATTAATCACTCTTTTTTGTAGGCTCTTTTATGTTGATTTGATTGTGTTACTTTTGAATTGAACAAATGAAGCTTCTTCGTTTTTTCCATGTTTGATTTGTGTTTTCAGCAAGGGCACCTAAGAAAGGCCATGCTGGTATTGTAACGGTAGACAGGTCCCTCCCCCCCCGTTAAAAAAATCGCATTTTTACTACTACTCGCTTGTACGGGCCTTCCAGTTGCTACAAATGGTTGCTACCAGGAATTGAAAATAACATGCATAGAAATCTTTGAAACTTCTGAGGTTTTCTATGCAGAATGAAAAACTTAAACTAACTTGAGGAATGACGAGCCGTACGCTGTAAGTAATCTCGCGTTGCATAGGACGGGCCTACACGGGGATGGTCATCGGAATTAAGCGATGTCTCGCTTATCTGTGGAAGCATTCTCGAGAAACTGCGCGTCACTCTGAAACGCATAAATCAGTCACATTTACAATTGATCGAGGTAACGGTGCGTCCGATAACATTAAGCTCAATAAAACAAATAGCACTAGATTTAAATTAAAGATATTACAATAGAGAAAGCTCTTTCTACTTATTTCTCATCGCTTCGATTGCTGAATCGCTTTCAAAAGGGATATGCGGAGCTCGTACATTAGACTTTCTGATGAGTTCCTCCTCCAAACAAACACTTCTGTAGCCCAGTTGAGAGGGGAGGTGAGTATGAGAGGGTTGAGCCTGAGTAGGGGGGGGGGGGGCGTTGGCAAGTGTGCGGGTTTACGGAGGGATGATGGAGGGGGCGCAGGTGGTGGTGGTAGGTAAGTTAAGGGGGATAATGGTGTCTGTTAGAAATTAAATGAAGGCTAAAACCTGATATAGAGACAAGCTGGCATCGCGGGTTTTTTGTGGAACATACTGAGCATTAAAAACATAGCTGGCAGAATGCCAGAAGATAGCCTCATTACCTTTGTTGATCTGCAGTCTCAAAAAGATAATGAAAAACATTCCAAAAAATTCTTTTAAATGCTGAGATTCTTAATCTAGAGAAAACTTGCGATAGGTGGCTGAATTGCGACTGTATTGCGACAGGTGGCTGAATTTTTAACTTGGATACGAATGAGCAGATAAATAGCAAAAATCTTCTTGCAAATAGGCAGCTGAATGGTTCTTCGGACGACTCCTTTACATACTGAGTCGGACGGTTCAGTCCTTGAATGGTTATTGTTTTCGTCTCATTAAGTCATCTAAATCATAAAGTATATGCAAAGGATATTATTTCCATCAGGCGGTTAGAAAAATTTAGTATTACTGTTCGAATAATGAGACAAACAGCTTTGGCTGAAAAAGTTTTACTTCGAAAAAGCCAAACGTAAGCAATAATTATCGCTCACTTAGTTTCTTATCGCTCGCACATTTTTTAACGCTCAATCTTTTCGCTCATAGAATACAGCTTGAACACAAACCACTCTTTTGCTCTGTTTTCAAATTTTGTTCTGAAGATTGAGCAAACCGCTTGTTTTCATGTAATTGTTGTCACGGAATTTGACTTGAAAGGAGGAGAAGTCACTGATAAAAAAAACTATAGAATAAATCATTAAATCAAATCCTCTTCGGGTCATAAAAAGGCAAGGCCCCAATACAATTCAAATTCTTTGAATTGTGAGAAATGTATAGTGTCCATAAACATGGGGTATGGCTGAATTTGTTAATGCAATAATACACAAGATAGAAGTTGCTTTTCATGTATTTTATCCTCTCGCTTTCTTTCCATAAGAGGCTGCTGTATTACTCTCAGATAATAAATTCATTATGTTCATTACTGTTGATCTTCGTTTTGTTTTGGTACGAAAATCATAAGCGACCCCATGCATTATCTTACTATTGTTATTGCAACTATGAAATTTGTTGGTGTATAGAAAGTAACGTAACGTATTTAGATAGATGTTGGTGATTCATACATGCGTCTATTTTTTGATTCTGATAAAAAATGATTACTTTCCCTTTTGATGAAATGGACAAATTTTACTCGGCAAAAAGGTAAATTTTTTGCTGAGAATTCAATGTTTGTTTATAATTTTTTAAATCAGTCTAAAGACATAGTTAGAGACAGTGGATTTGAGGTCAAGGCTGAGGGAGTGTAAT
The DNA here is from genome assembly GCF_964194025.1 of Convolutriloba macropyga. Taxonomy (NCBI): domain Eukaryota; kingdom Metazoa; phylum Xenacoelomorpha; order Acoela; family Convolutidae; genus Convolutriloba; species Convolutriloba macropyga. The sequence continues at coordinate 47,165,487 of NC_134480.1, forward strand.
GTCAGCGCATAGTAATGAAAAGCTCCTACCATTAGGAGTTCATATGGCATGTGTGTAGTTTCGTGTAGTTTCAACGTAGTAGTGCCAAATGTAGTTCTATTGTCAAAAAGTACTGAAAACCCTGGAATCGGAGGAAAGTGTTGACCTTGATCAACGGTGCCCTTCCGGGTCAACCTAACCCGGGACACCCACCATGACGTAGATATAGAAGGGTCAGCGCACCACAAGCAATTTGTGGGTCAGTCACACTAATATATCTTATTTTTTATAGCTGCGAAGCTGTAAGCTGAGCGAAGCTATATTGCGGTGCTCTTGGTTTTTTTTTTGTTTCGTCGTCTGACGCTCTTTTTTCGTTTTACATTTGTTCACACAGCAAAGCTGAAAAAGTCAAATTTTCTGAATGACTTCTTCCTCAAACTGACGGCATTTGCGCGCGTGACGTCATTTCTCACTCGCTTTAGCAAAAGTTTTTAGGTTATTTGCGTAATTAGATTTTGATCATACGTGACTTACCTCACTCAATAAAATCACTTTTGCACTTTAAAACTTAAGTTTAGTTTGAATGTGTTTAAGGTCAAAGGAACTCATTTGTGCAGTAGAGGTCACTAATAAGAGGCTTCTGCGGAATGAATTTCAACAAGCTTTATTAATTTATCGCTGAATGTTTTTTACCTAGTTTTTTGAGCGGCGTCGATTTTTTTTTTTTCAATTTAGATCTGTATCTGTTTCTATCTCTATTATATGGCACGCAGGTCTATTCTTTCGCAGCTATTCCGGCAATCTGCCGGCTATGTTTTTACTGGTTATACAAATGCAACTAAGGAACCAGTGCAACAGCAGCAACCTTGATCAAGTTCACACATACAAAATGCCGATCAGAAAGGGGAAGGAACATAAAGATGGGCCTTCTCTTCATTGCGAATAGTCAAACAAGTAGACAAAAAACGAAAAGGTCTAAGTTAAAAAAACGTTTTAATTTAGCTGTAAGTCATGAAAACCATTAGCTATCAACTGAAAGCATATATGCAAAGAAACGGTGTCCAAGCCTATAAAACCAAAAGCTTCACTAAAAATTCAACGCCAAAACTAAAATTCGTGCCTTGTCATGAATGTGCCCTTAATGTAATAAGCGAACAAGACAGCAAAAGCGAACTTTGGGAAATTGGGAAATGTACAAAAAGAAAATGTAAAGCACATTGCTAATTCACTTGAAAGAAAATGTGAACTCTGCTGAGACTACGCTGCAAGTTGGCAGAATTAAGATTGGGAGAAAAAGGTAGTTTTCAATTAAATGGTAATGTATTAACGGGTTAATGCTTAGGAAGCTAATTGTAAAAAATTTTCCCCAAATTATGAAGCGAAAAAAAAACAACCGGCAAACTATTTGACAGCGCCCCATTACAATCTGAATATTTATGAAATGTAAATTCAACAGTTCGACCAAAACTGCTTTCCCGAGTGCTGCTTGTCCATTAAAACACAATTGTCCGAAAAGCTACCGAAATAAATAAATTGACCAAAAGATATCAAAAATGGTTTTTGGATAGTTATCGACTTATATTTGTCAAAAACCGTCTGAAATCTTTCTAATATTTCCTTGCAAATATTTAATTAGATTCCATTAAATGAGTACCAGCAGAAGATCAAATGCCCGAAAAAATAGAGTTCGGTAAAAGTTTACAAGAAAAGATGGCCGGAGCCATGAAAACCATCTTTACTCAGAAAACAAAATTTTCATTGAACAAATATCAGATCTGATTTAAACCACTCGACTAAAACGGCCCGAAACCTTAAAACTTGATATATAACTTTAAATTTGCGAAAGGCTGCTGAAATATTAGTTCCAGGACAATTTCTTAGGAACATTAGGTAAAAATAGGCCTCATCTGTTATCTGTGTAAACAATGATTGTGTCTTTTTTTATATGGCTTTCTAAATAGCTTTCTAATGATTCCACTGAAAAATGTGTGATGAATATATCAATCGCTGAAAATTAATTGAACAAAAAACTCAATGAGCATATAGATCCTCCACCGCCAAAGTGAATGGGAACAAAAAACACGTTTTGCTTGAGACCCATTGTTGAATTTTGTCAATGCCACTGAAACCGTTAACCGAAATTAAGTGTCCTCCATCCACTCTGGGCGTGACAAAAAATGCCATTTTCATTTGGTTTCGAAGACTGAAAAAATGCAGACCGATCTTGATAGTGACACATTACCCAACTTCTTTACAAAACAACATTTAAATGTCCTCAATTTGAAACTAAAATGATCAATTTGGTTAGCCATGTAAAAGTTAAATATATGGCATCAGATTTTTGAACTAATCATTTCGATGCCATTTGAAGAGTCCAAAAAGCAAGCTGAAATAGTTTCTGCGCTAAGTGAATGGCAACCTGATATCCTTTAGGAGTTTTCTAACCTCGAGCTTACAAGCAAAACAGGAATCAACTCCGAAATTATAGAAAAAAAGTACAAAATGTTCAGTTCCTTTTATTGAATTCTTTTAGGTCCAAACAAGATACATCTTTGAAGTCGAAATAAGTGACTCGACTGCACTAGAAGAAATGTGTCAGGGTATTGTAAAGGGAAAGGTTAGTACTGTTGATGGTCGGAACAAATACTGTGCAAAGACCAAACTCTCTGAATCTTTTGTTTGTTAGAGAACAGCAAACATTGAGGTTGTCAGGAATTTGTTTTTGAATTTTACTCATGTCTTCTGTTTACTTGGGCTCCTACATTTTTCTTTTTTCTTGAATAACAAGTGCAGTCAGTATTTGCTCTTTGCACAGTAATTGTTCCAATCTCCAAATGTTAATAGTTGTGCAGATAATGAGCTTCTACATGCTTGACAAAACGCATATACTACGTTAGGCTGCACGTTTAAGGAGTGCTAAAACAAGCAAAGATTAGGCGCTTAAACATGATGACAGCATTCAAGCCTTGTACATGCAACATAACACAGCAAAAAAGGGATCGGTAGCGTAAGTAATCAAGCCTATGACTGTTAAACGAGGTGCTTGGGTTCGAGCCCTATTTGGTACGGAACAGAAAACTGCTATACAACCTATTCCTTTAAATGCATTTCTTGTGATATTTAACATATAATGCATTTCCGTTTGTGGGTAATGTACTGGGGAGGGGGGGGGGGGGGCAGAAACGGAAAAGACCCTGAAATCCTTGCATCAACTACGTTTACCAATAAAAATCAGTAGAGTAACGCTTCGAAATCAGGTACTCATCGGAGATCAAGACAAAAAAAATTTTGTAAAATTGTCTGCAAATTCATTTAATCTTGAAGATACAATTTTGCAAAGCTATCGAATATTTGAATTTTTTGTACAAGAGTAAGGGTCGGGGAATAATATTCTCGAAAATGCAAATTTATGCGCGACAAATTGCGCATACTTTTTTAAAGTGAACTTGCTAAGGTCAGCACCGAGGTATGAAGCATCGAAGTTCTGGTCAAAACGGGGGCTGAAACAAATGGTAACAATGGCGATTTTCAGAAGTTTATTGATGTTTGTGCCTAATTGACTTTTGATTATTAGAGTATACAGAGCTGACACCATAGACAGCTTCTCTTATAGATTATACTAATCTTACACTTTTACATCAAATCCTCGTGTAAGTACTAAATTGCTTGATATAAAATTTTGTTTGGAAATCAAAGCCTGCATTTTATTTGCTTTGATTTTGTTCATGATTTTCCGTGTAACATTTCATTAAAAAAAGGTTTTTTATTGGAAAAGTGCTTTGAAGACGGGAAGGCCTCGCTCGAGATTGCATTGCAGCTTTTTAACTACGTACCTTTTGCCATTATGTCTATATGTTAGACATCAGCGATCTATTCTCACGCTCTCCATCTCAGCCAATTAAATTCCTCCTACTTGTCAATGAATGAAAACTGGCCAATCATGTGAGTAAAAAAAATGGTACAATGATATATTGAAACTATTTAGAGATCAATTAGAAACAGTTTGAACTAAATTGTTAGAGTTTGTGTACTCATAGTCCGGGAAGGTCACAATGGTGATGAGATAGTGTACCTGGTTTGATAAAGAAGGTGGTTTCGGCCGTGACCCTAATGCTAATTTAGGCAATTGTGTCAATCATCTTGGCCAGAATAAGCATCCCCAGCGTAAAACGGGATCAGCTAAATGTAGGTAGTAGGTTTGTAATCTAATTGTACACCCCCTCATTGCTTAGCTTTCTAGATAAGTGGATATTTGCCCATTATGTAAACAAGAAAAACACCTCCGAAAAGTGTACATGTTGATTATGATGCGTAATCATACATATGGAGAAGTTCAATCATAGTTCAGTATATGCGTTGATTTATTTTTAAGTGTTGTTCAGTTATTCAATTTGTATCATGCTAATTGTATACAAGTTTAGTAATAGTGTACGTATGTGAGCTTAGGATAACTGAGTGTATAGTCATGACAGATTTGAGTTATGATTTATGAGTAATTTGAACTTTCAACAACAAATGTCAATGACAAAGTGCATCAAGAGTGCTAGCTGGCTGAAGAGAAACCGGCCCAAAAATTAAAGCGCTTCAACTTGTGCTTGCATTAGAAAATGTTGCACTTTTCGGAACCAATCGTCGTAGGTTTAGTTTTTCTAGTAGATGTAGGTTTTCTAGCCGAATTATCTTTACATTTACGTAATAGGGAAAAGTGATAAAAACGATTCTATTCAAATTTTCATACAATACGAATTCCGATCACAACAGTTATAGTCTTCGTGCTAGACTGTAATATTATTTGTTTCAATGCAACTTCTAAGAGATAACCAACCTAAATTTTTAGGGTTCGGAGTTGCCCAGCTGTATTGAAATCATTTTAAATTTTATTAGAAACTGTTGGACTGAAAACGAAGGATCGTTTCTGTCGCCTCCTCTCCCCCCGCAACCACTTCACAGCTTCGTGGACATGTAACCTTTGCGCCCCCAGGCGCTGTTTTTCAAACTGCTTTGCCATATAATAACTCATTTTTATGACAGCGTTTTTGAAGGTTACTTTACAAAACGCAAATGAAATTGTAAAAATGTATACCTCTAAAATATAACGAACGTTAAAACGCAGAAATCAAAGGTGTAAAAAGCATTGATGAAAACGAAAACAGAAGTATAAAAATTGACGAAGTAAAATCATGAAAAATCATAAGAAAATTGAGGAAAGTACAAATGTAAAACTCAAAATCATAAATTCTAACGTAAAAAATGTGAAAGTAAGTGTAAAACTTGAATGTAGAACTAAAATTAAATGAAAAGTAAAAATATATTTTTTAAAAGGCGTAAGAAGGAAAAATATAGACAAAAATTAAAATTAAAAATGGAATTAAAATGGAATTATAAAAATTAAAATGGAATTATAAAAACTAAGAAAGCTAAATTACAAAAGCCTGAGAAATGAAAAATAACGTCAAAATTGAAGATGTATGAAGTAAAATTGTACATGTAAAAAGTAAAAGAATGCTAAACAATTGAAAATAAAGTTCGAAACCAGGAGGCTCGGTAATGTGCAATCGCACATAAGGTTCCGACCCCACTCATCCAAAATTTTGGCATAATTGTCTGCCAAATGAGGAACAGATAGAAAAACCCAAAATTCAAGTAATTTTCAACAAAAAAATGGTGTAAGAACGAAAAGATGGCCTCCAAAGCAAACAACTCAGTGGAGTACAAAATAATGCATTAGATTGATGAGATATGCCAATAATAGGAAAGTGAGTCAAGACGAACAGCAATATCAAACAACAACAACAACTACAAACATTATTTACATCAAAAACTTTGTCCGTTTTAAAAACAAAACTATATAACAAAGTCAAAATAGCGTCAGATAAAATTCAAACTAGACAAAAAAATTGCAAAAGATTTTGGACCAGTCAATAATAAAGCTTGGTAATTAGACAATAAAGAACAAAAACAGTAAAGTTAAAAAATTCGCTTAGTTTTTTAAAAACAATTTCAAAGTAACGAAAACCATAAGAAATTTAATAAAGTATCCCATAATTTTACGATATTCAATGCTTCTAAACAAGGGAATTAAGAACTGTCTCAATTCAATTTTTTCTGCTGTTACAAAAAAGAACAAAAAACAGACAACAAACAAAAAATCAGTTAAAAATTTGCCAGAAAACGCCCTTGAAGCCCTAAAGCCATAGTTTGGCCCTCAAAATATGCTTGATTGCACTTTTTTTGAAGACCGATAATGTATTATGTGACCTCTCTTTAATGAAACTAGGTAACAAGTAGACAAAATGTCAAAAACAAATATAAGTAATACTTGTTTTTTTTTTCGAAAAAAATATTTCCAAAGAGATGAGAGCCATTAATTACAATATCAAATATTCAAACAGGTTCGTTTATTCTTCCAAGAGGAGCCCTTGGGACCAGCAATTGTCTCGAATATGTCTTACGTCTACAAAAAGAACGTCAAATATGACTGACTAAAATCAAAAATTAATTTACTTTTTTTTTGTGAAAAACCCGTGTCGAAACCAGTAAACTCATAACGAATTCTTTAAAACCTGTAGGTATTCGGCAACTTCTCATGACAAAATATTGACATTTTTGACCTGTAATTAACGTGACTATGTATCAAACAGACAATAAAAGGAATAAATTTGCAAAGTTAAAACGAGTTTTTTTTATTTTGGAAAACAACTGTTTTCCCAGTCATGAAAGCCATCAGCTATCTATTAATATCAGAATATTGGCTCATCTATTCTCCCATGCAAGGCCAATAAAACCGGGTAATTGTAAAGGAAATTTCAATAGCCTAAAAAGACAAATTAGAAACGACAGTTAAAGACAAAATTTAAAAATTCAATGAAATTATTCGAGAAAGTAGTGTCGAAGCCGTTAAAACCATAATCTATATCTTAATGATTATAAAATTATCAATTTTCTAAATTTTGAACACCAATAATATCATATATGAACTGTCAATGACGTAATAATATGACAAAACTGGAAAAAATGAAAAATGGGCAATTAGCTAAAAATAAAAGAAAATGTGAAATCTACTAGTATCAAAGCAAGAAAACCATAACTCAAGGCGTAAAAACCCACTAATGGTTTAATTTTAATGCAGTAGCAAGAATAAGCATTCTTTCATTGCCGACTCTAAGCTACAAGTTGACCAAATTAAGAGAAAAATGGAGGCCAAGTTCAATAAGCCATTATTTATTTAAAAATCAAATGTTTTTAAAAGTCAAAACGACCGTAAGCTTTAAGTAATAATCTAGACGCAATGATTTGCAGCTACTTAGGAATTCAATTGGACCTATCGATAGTGAGTTTCGTATTGAACTGCTCAGTTATTTAATTATTATATAAAAGATCGAATTTTTTTAAAAGCGACTGATTACCATCCGAATTATTTTTGGATTGTAGCAGTCCACGGCTGGTCCAAAACTAGCCCTGCTACTGCTGTTTGTCCATTAGGAACACTTAATTTTTCGAATGTTATAGATATAGACATTTTGTTAGTTAAAAATGAAAAATAAATGCAGCGTTTTTAATAATCAACGAAAAAAGTTAGCAAAAAATGGCAAATTTTTAATTACGGAGCACTTTCAGCGGAAATTGAAGTTGAAATAGCCCCCTTTTTGATTCTACAAAGATTTTGTTAGTGGTGTTTGGGTGTGTAAATTTAGTCAAAATTGACTAAAGGAACTTATTTCGTGCTTTTTTTTGACAATACGAGTTTTGAAATATTTAGTCAGAATTTTTGACACAAAAATCAAATAAAAAGTAGCCAAGAATTCTTTCTGTCTTAAACAGTAAAATCAACAACACTTTCTTAAAAAAATTTAGATAATTTTAGCATAATTGGCCAATTTTCCAATTTTTAGTCGAATATTCCGTAAAATGTGAATAAAATCAACGGAATTAACTCTATTTTCTCAAAAGTTTAAACCCCGCTAACTCCTTGTAAAAAACGAAAATCAAAACAATCTTTTCAATTCCTTGTTCTACGCTGGAGAAGCTTTCTAATGATACCATTATCAACTCTCTATGATGAATATATCGATCGGCCGAAATTGTCTGAACAAAAAAAACCCATTTGAGTATATAGTCCTCCCCCCTCGAGAGGGGTCGCAACAAATATAAGTGTTAACGTGAAAAGTAAAATTTAAATAAAGCCACAACGTAACAACAGAATTTAAAATGTAAAAAAGCGCAAAAAGGAGAAAAACGTTGAAGTAAAATAGAAAAAAATTAAAAATTAGAAGAAAGTAAAATAAAAAATTTAAAAAAAGAATGAAAAAACATTTTGAGAAAAGATTAGTAAAAAAATGAAAAAAAAACAAAATTAAAAACGTTAAAAAGATCTTATGTACAAATAAAAAGAAATAAAAATTGTAGAGGTTGAAAAATATGACTGACAAAAAGTTAAGAAAGTGAATACGAAAAGAGTAAAGACGTAAAATAAAAGTAAAATGTACAAGGTAAAAACAAGCAAATGTAAAAATTAAAGTAAACGCAAAGTTAAATAGATTGAATATAAACGAGTAAAAATAGATAAAGCTAAAACGTAAAAAGTGAAACCGTGAAAAGCAAAAATTAAAGAAAACAAGTGGTGAAGGCAAAAGCGAAATAAAGGAAAATGTACAATTCCAATTGGAAGTAAATTTGAAAACATTTAAAAGGCATGTTATTTGCACCCTCCAGACGCACGTGCAATATTTTTACATAATGATTTACCATGTTATGGCACTTGATCTATATAAATGGGGGTTGCATTGCGTACTGGGGGGGGGGGGGGGGCACAAACGGAAAATATACCAAGCATTTAATGGCATTGAATCATTTGGACTATGACGTGAACTGGGATTGGTGTTTTTTGCTTGGGAGTGTGAACATGTTGGTGATAAGAGGTGTTTGAATTGAAAGACATAGTCAAATCAATCTATTCAATCAGCTTCAGTGTCCTGAGCAGTTTTCGTCACATGAGTGAAGTTGATCTACAAATATTGTATGGAACACATTCAAAAAAAGAATATATTTGAAAGGCGCATGTATCACAATCCTCTTTTAAATATAGGAGTACAAAGCAAAGTTTTTTAGCGCACTTAAAGAGTGAAACGGTGGACTGCATAGGCAGAGATTCGTTTAGTTTAGATTACCCTCTGACTACTTTATACGTGAATTCAATCAATGTTTCATATGTCATATATGACATTGTACCATTTCCAGCCAACCTTTACATCATTTTCCAAAATTAATATCTTGCATTTTTTTGTCTTTATCAATTCATGCATGAATTTTCTATGATTGTGACGGAAATGTTTGAAAGGTAACCAAGAAATGGTACGAATCACAATTTAAGTTTATAAGATTACCAAGAACCATATAAGACCTTGAGGAGAGAAATCAAGGAAACTTGTGTTGGGTGATGGGTGACCCAGGAAGGCGAATCCCTCCAGTGACGTCAGACTGTGTGTCACGTGACTGAGAATAGTAAAAGTGAACAGGTGAATTTGATGATTGTTTAAGTTGTGCTAAACGCTTCATTGGTATTATATCCTACCCTTGAAATTTCAACGCTCTACTGGTCTCAAAAGAATTTTATGGCAGTCAGATTAGAATTGTAACAAAGCATTCTAATGCAATGTCATTCTATATCCACAATGTGTGTATTGGTTACCACTTTTTAATTCAATCAACCACTTTTGCAATTAAGGTCTCTATAGTTTCTATTTGATCACATTAGTACTATTTTAAGCAATAAAAGTAACCCCAATAGTCGTTTTAAACAGTTCTTTTCGTTTTTGCACGAGTGTTTGGTCCCACCTATATGAATTTGGTGGCTTTTCAGCTTAGCCATTCCTGTTTGTCTATGCAGTGTTCTGATTATATAGTAACAATCCTGTGATTATTCACAACTTATCACACTAAAATTCAACGACATTTTTTCTTATCAGATAAGCCAATCTGTTAAAGCTGATCTTTTAATAAACGTTCATGGACATTGCTAGTTCAAAAAATCTCCAAAATATACAACCCAAATTGCCCGTAAGACTTCCTGTGATCATAAGTCCAAGTGGAACAACCCACAAAGACCCCAATTCCAAAAGGACAACTTTCACTGCTATCCGGAGTCCCACACCCCGCCCGATTCTGCCAGCCATATCGGACGAACAGGGAAGCAGTAATGTGGGATTGGAAGGGAATGAAGACACTGGCTCTTTTGTGCTGTTCGATCTCAGACAACAAAGACGCAGTCCAACTAGAGCTTCCGGATCTACAAGAGGAATTATATCCAGGTACGTGCCAGATTCGCCCGCCTGGCTTTAAATCACCTTTTTAATCAAAAGATTACCGAACAATAAATTCAGGCAAGAAATTCGTCGACCTGGAAATCATTCACCAAAATCCTAACTTAAGAGAATTTTAAATCCAAAGTATTGATTCTTTATCAAAACTTTTCAAAGAGCACTGGTTGAACATCCACCTCAACCGTGCAGGTATCAATAATGTGAACCTACTCACTGTCAATATCTGGTTGGGGGATTAGAATACTTGAAAAAAGAACACTAGAATCTTGACATGTTATCCACAGCAAGTATCTGTTGCCTCTGTTGTTGCAGCTGCTTATTTTCATTGTCGTTTAAACTGACAGTGACACCTTGTCTAATTTTCTCACTTTACGTGGTCACCATTTCCATTATTGCAGTTTTGAGGAAGATTAAAATCCTAAGCCGGAAAACCTTTAGGTTAGTGTTGACAGGGTTAGAGGGAGGGGCAGGTAGAAATTCGGAGCAATTGAAGATTCAATTGAGTGTTAATTGATTATGGGTGGAAAATATTGCACTAAATCGGTTTATATAAATTACCAGCCAAAGTTTCATCTCGAATTATGAAATTAGCTCGAAGTGCACGCTGTTGGTTTCTCATTTCTCACTTAACTTTTGGGAGTCATGCTGAAAGTTATAGAATTAAACTCAGTTAGTGATTAAGAACATTTAATTGTTTACTTTTCTATTATTTCTCCAATAAAATATATATTCAGAAATAGAATTTGCTGGCAATGTTAAATATTTAATACTAATCACTAGTTAATGAGACAACACCGTCAATGACTGCTCTCATTTTTCAAAATATCATTTTTTCTTTCAAGCCCTTTTGCTAATAAAAATTATTAGAGAGCTGTGAAATTAATTTTTTTTTTGGAAAAAAAGATTTTATCTTTTCTACTTGTTAGAAGTTGTTGGGGGGTGTTTGGCGGTATTGTCTATTCTACTTATATGAAAATTTGTTTTCATTGGGATTGAGCTAAATATGGATCGAGCACTGATACACAAACTGTTGGCCATGATATCTGAGCCACTTGTTAGCAATCCATTTAACCCCAACAATCACTGGACAGGCTGCGTGTTTTGTTTCCAGAATTCCACTCCCATCTGGTCTCAAGTTGTACCAAAAGACAGCAGAGCCTTTCTCAGGTCTCACACTCAAACCCAACTCTGTAAAAGTTGTAATTCCTCCGAGTTCAACATCCGAAAGATACATCAAAACAGTTGCTACTCTGTTTCCATTTGCTAGAAATGACTCGAGAACCGAACTCTCTTCAACTGCAAAATCGTAATGTGCGTCGTACTGGCCCCCCACTCCGTAATTTGCAACTTGTAAGTCGTCAGCAGTTTCCATTGTTAAGTTGGTCACGTCACTTATCCTCTTTGAAATTAAGTTGACATTTGGGTGCAGTCGATCAGAGAACCAACTTGACTGACTAACTCGAATGTTTGAGGTCTCGAACTCGCTTTCACCCGCGACTGTTGACCTCTCTAACTGAGGCAGACCCGACTGTTTCAGCTCCTCAACTTCGCAATCTGATAGAAAGTTATGCCAGAATTCAATTTGAGGAATGTGGGATAATATCTCCCGCTTGATTGGTTGAATGACCAAATTTGGGTTTCTATTATTGTGATAATTGTTACATTTTGACCAGATTTTGAATTTGAATGCTTGTCTGTTTTGATTTCGAGAAACATTGTCAGAAAATTGGGCTTGAGGAAAAGCGGCATGCTTGCATATATCGTCTTCTTTACGTCGATTGATTTCAAAAGTCTGTTCAGGCTCTACCTTAAGTCTTATGTAATCTTTTACTATTTCAACATTTTGTTTGATGCGCTCATTATTTGTGAGAATTTGCAGCGCTTTTTCGGCGAGTGTTATAGCATTTTTGTAGTTTCCTTGTTTTATTTGACAGAAATGGTGATAGTCGTAAATGGTTCCCAACATTTTGAGTGTTTTTGGATCACTTTCTGATTGTGCATTTGATGGTTGTGTACAAGTGACGTCAGCGCATGCAGAGGCTGCATTGCTACCAGAAAAATGTGAAATAGTTTGTTGACCATTGTGAAGTAAATGTTGTTCAGCTAATTGCAGATATTGGGAGCAGGCTGCGTAGTTCTCTTGCTGGTAGGCATGGATACCTAAATAGGAAGATCACTTTCACAATCATATTAGTTCGAAATCTTACTAACTCGCAAAATTCAAGCCAACTGGGCTCTGATCATTCCCTTTCCAGTTGCCCATCAAAGCGTTGTCCGAAATTTTTATCGTATTTTGAAAAGCGCACAAAGTTAAAAAATGGAGTCAATAGTTGTCTGAGCAAAAATGCCGCCTACTTGAGCCGACCTTTTGTATTTCTTCAAAAATGAAAAAAAATAACTTCTAATTTCCGGTTTCTCTGACTGACTTGTTTTAAGCGTTTACGTTGTAAGAATGTTGTTCTGATAAGCTCGCGTTGATTTTTTTTAACATGAAGCTCAAGGAAATGAGGTAGATAAAATCGATTTTATACAGACAATAGTCTCCAAAACATATAGGCAAAAAAACCGATTGTTTTTGATTTTAGAAATTATTATGCGGAGTGCTGCTCTGTGCAAAAAAAACTGATTTTTTTGTAATAAAAATTGTTTCAAAAATCGATTCTGAATCAGTAAAATTGATCTGAAAAAAACACCGTAAGGAGCCCCAGATGTCAGCAAGATTTGCCATTCAAAAGGTGTGTAGGGAAAAAGGGCAATTAGAATCAGTTCTGCTCATCAAAAAGTTCGATAAGAGTCAGTTCATTTGGTTTTCAGTTTTTTTTAGCTACCAAAAATATACAAATAGTTTTTTCAGAATTCAAAAACTTGCAAGATTATTGCAGGATTTTGAATCCGAGCTAAAAAAATTTTTTTCATTGAATTCGGTTTAGTAACTTGTTTAAGAAACAATAATTTGCTTCAAAGGTGTTTTCTAACATGATTTATTTTTTGCTTGGATTGATATCTTGCAGAATTCTTGCAAGAATCTTGCAAGTTTTGAATCATCTTGGAAGATTCTTGCAAGGTTTGAATCCGCTCATCACAAGGGGAATAAAAATTGTCTTTCCTGTAAATCCGCAGTTTGAGTGTATGAAGTGACCACGTTTCTGTTTTCCAAGATCGAGGGATGTCGCTGCAAGAGAGTTCACAATACCAATAGATGAATTATGAATCGTTATGTTGTCTTTTGATGTTACAGTGTATTCATCTGTATTTTCCCCACAAATAACGGGGAAAAGAGTTTAAAAATCAAAAGATATACCCCTATTTTTCCGCCTAATTAAGGGTGGAAGAGTGTAATTATAAGACTAATTTTAAAAACCAAAAGTGGAAGTAGGAAGTGAGGATTAATCCCCCATCTTCCCTCTGTCAAACGTGCCGTTTTCACTTTGTGCATTGACCATTGCACCAACCAACTCCTTCTAGCTAGACGAATTTTGTTATAATGGTAATTGTGTAATTTACATTTTGTTATAATGGTAATGTTATAATGGTAGTGGTAATTTACACTCTTTTCTCCCCCTAAAAAAGTGCAGAAAAAAGTCTAAATACAGTGTAATATTTTTTGAAGTAACACTCTTACACTATTTTCCCCGATAAATAGTAGTGGAATACGTATTACACGCTGAGCACCGCTAATTAGGGGTGGATTCCGGGTGAAAACTTGGCCCGGGAAACAACCATTGACATCAGCACCGCTGAGCATTCGGGTTTACGCTTCCGGAAGCTGCGAGGGTTGAATGTAATTGCCTTCCTATCATCAGCTGGCAAACTGTTACAAGATCTTTTTTGTGCTCTCAAAAAAGTTTAGTGTACTGGCAGACATTAAAGACTGTCGAGTCTTCAATTTGAGTAATTTTTTTGCTGTTATTGATTGGCTGGCACACTTAGTTTCAATAGTGACTGTTCATGAATGAGCTATAATGCTGCTAGCCCAGGCCCAATAGTTGTTCTCTGCTGCCTGTTTGGCAGTTCATGGGCTGGCTCATGGAGAGGGAAGTACTTTTCAAGTTATTGTCACCCAATTGGAAAAGAGCAAAGGGAAACAAGCGTTTCAACAAGAGTTTCACTCTTCAAATAGCACTCACTATAAAAATAGGAAACTAAAAATTAGTGATCATTTTTTGGCAGTAAGCAGGCAGAATCAGTTAATTTTTTTTCTTGCACCAACAAAACTTAGCGATTTTTTGTGGTTCTGTGAATAACAAACAAAAATGAGAGAGATTGCATAAGAACGGGTTAGTGTTTTTGGAAAAATACGCAATTTTGCTAATCGATGTTTTATTGAATTTTTCTATTCAAAACATATTTGGTTTTTAGGCATAATCTAAATGCGTCCCAAAATTAAGTCTGATTGAAAGGGAGTAATATCAGTAAAACAAATGCGCAAAATACGGGATAAGGATTTCTGAAAAATGGATTTTGTTTGATATAACATTTTGCTGCCCTATTGCGGAAGATTTGTTGTCCTTACCAAGGTCTAGTAGATCGTGAGAAGCCATTTTGAGCTTTGAGTTGTAATTCCCAATTAGACCAATTGAGAAATTGACGGCTGGAATGTTGTACGTGTGTTGTAGTCTGAGAATACCATTGATGGCCTCATTTGTGAGATATGTTTGTGATGCCAACTGTTCAGTTAGACTTGTAATGGATTTGATAGCCTCACTTGTGGATAGAGTGTCGTGAACAGGTTTCCACTTCTCGTGAAATCTTTTGATTATTAGCAGTTGGTCTGTTGGATGCTTCAAGTTCTCTTCAGTCTACACAAATTCACAATCCCTGCTTATTTTCATATTTGTGAAGGTTTTCAGGTTTTGAATTTAGAGGAAGTATATGGTTGTGTGTACTACAGTATAAGTAAGACTCATAGGAATAGCGTGCTATATAAAAGTGTGATACTAAGTGGATATGCTGAGGATGTTATTTGGGTGCTCACTATGTTCTCACTACATAGTTGGTGAAAGATCTCGTGACGAATCTTGTGACCATGGTTACACTTGAAACGATTCCAGATCAATTTTTTGAATATTAAAACCGACAAGGCGGCTCGGTAATGTGCGATGGCACATAAAGTTCCGACCCCGCCCATCCACAATTTTGGCATAATTGTCTACCAAATGAGGAACAGGTAGAAAAACCCAAAAATTATTTTTTGCGAATCCCAAAAAAGCCCAAGTCTTTTTCAAATAATTCTGTATGAACGATAAGATAGCCTCCAAAGCAAATAACTCAGTGGAGTTAAAATTGATGCATTAGATTGCTGTAATATGTCAATATTAAGAAAGCGAGTCAAGACGAACAGCTAGATCAAACAGCAACAACAACAAACATTAATTATATCAAAAAATTTATGTCCCTCTTAAAAACTAAAATTAATAACAAAGTCAACATACCGTCAGATAACCTAAAACTAAACAAAAATAAATTATAAATCACCAGAAAAAAATATGCGACCAGTTCATGAAAAGGTTTGGTAACAATTATACAAAAAAGAACAAAAACAGTAAATTAAAATTTTTTTTTTTGAAACAGTTAATATCAAAGTAATAAATACCAGTAGGAATCAATTAATATTACCACAAATTTACGATTATCACTGCTTTTATAGAAGGGCATTAGGACCTGTCTTTATTCAATTTTTAAAGCGGCTGAAAAGAACAACAAAAAAAAACAAACAAAATTTCAATTGAAACTTGCCAGAAAACGCTGTCAAAACCGTCAAGCCATATTTTGGCCCTCAAAATATATTCGATTGCGCCTTCTTCAAACAGCTATAATGTAGTACTTGGCCTTTCATTAGTAAGACTAGGTAACAAGTAGACAAAAAAGCGAAGTGCTAAAGTATGTAATACTTTAAATTTTTTTTCCGAAACAAAATTACATTCAATGTCATGAAAGGCATTGAATACAAAAAGAACTATTTAAATAGGGTTGTTTATTCATAAATAGAAAGCCCTCGAGACCTGCAATTATCCAGAAAATTTCTTGCATCTACAAAAAGGACGTCAAATTTGACAAAAATCAAATTAATTTACTTTTTTTTGTGAAAAACCGGTGTCGAAGCCAGTAAGGTCAGTAAACTCTATACAAAAAGATTTTGGGACACCAATCCCTTTTATTCCTTTGACACCCATAATGTCATATTTGACCTGTAATTAACTAACGAGATTAGGTAACGAAAAGAAACATAAAAAGAACAAAATTGCGAAGTTAAAAAGTTTTTTTTTAATTTTGGATAACGATTGTTTTCAAAGTCATGAAAGCCTTCAGCTATCTACTAATATCAGAATATCGGTTCTTCTGTTCTTTCATGAAAGGCCAATGAAAGCTATCACTATACAAGAAATTTCATACGACCGAAACGACAAAGTATAAATGACAGTTAAAGACAAAATTCAAAAATTCAGTTGATTTCTTCAAGAAAGAGGCGTCCAGGCCGTTAAAACGATAATGTATATCTTTCAGGATTTTAATATGTTCTAGTGCATTATTCTGAACGCTAATAATGTGATATGAGAACTGTCAATAATGTGATAATGTGACCAAATTAGAAAACGTGAAAAACTGGCAAATAACAAAATAAACAAAAATCTGAAATCTTGTAGTATCAAAGCCAAAAAACATTAACTTCAGGCTTAAACCTGCAACCGAGAATGAATGTTAAATCAGTAGAAAGAAGAAGCATTCTTTCTTTGCTGACACTAAGCTGGAAGTTGAACAAATAAAGAAAAAAATAGAGGAAAAGTTAATTAAGCCATTATTTGTTGAAAAGTCAATTATTTTTAAGAAAAGAAACGACCATAAATTTTCGAGTAAAAAACTAAATGCATTACCTTGGAGCTGCTTAGTAAGTGAATCGGTTGGACCTATCACTCCTGAGCTTTGATTTGATATGTTCTGTTCTTTATTATTAAAAAAAATGTCTTTTTTTAAAAAAAAAAGACCGACTGATTACTACCCAAATTTTTTTGGATTGTAACAGTCCAAGAATGGCCCAAAACTAGCCCTGCTAATGTTTATTGTCCGTTAGGAACAATTAATTTTTCGAATGTTGTAGATATAGATAATTTATTAGTGAAAAACTCAAAATAAATTCTGCATTTTTGATATTCAACGAGTAAAGTTAGCAAAAAACGGCAAAGTTTTAATTACAGAGCACTCTCAGCGGACTCTGAAGTAGAAATAGCCCCCTTCTGAGTCTACGAAGATTGTATGAGTGTTGTTTGGGGGTGTACTGTCGGCAAATTTAATCAAAGTGGACTAAAGTAGCTTATTTCGTGCTGTTTTTGATGAAAAAGGCTAAATTTTGAAATGTCTATCCAGATTTTTTGACAAAAAAAATTAAAGAAAGCAATCAACAATGCTTATTCGTCTTCAAAAATAAAATCAACGGCACTATTCTTAAAAATTATAACAAATATTAGCAAAATTGACGAAAATTCAGGCAAAAATTCCGGAAAATGTGAATAAAAACAACGTGAATTCACTATCTTTTCTCAGAAGTTTAAACCTCGATAACTCCCTGTAGAAAACGAAAAATAAAAAAATCTTTTTAATTCCATATTCTACGCTGGACGAGCTTTCTAATGATACCAGTCTCAACTCTCTACGATGAATATATCGATCGGCGAAAGTTCACGGAACAAAAAAACCCATTTGAGTATATAGTTCCTCCCCCCTCAAGAGGGTCGGAACAATTAGACTTCATTTGTAATAATTAATCTTCAACACAGTTATATGATCAGTAAGTCTGCTGTGTATAGAACCTTATACGACTTTCCTTGCCATTGGATAAAATTCAACAAAATTAATTGTTTAACGGAGAAGAAGTATGATATCGAGTACAACAATTATCACCTGGAAATCCTGAATTCTGTTCTGCAGCATGTCTTGTAGACTCTTAAGCTCATGTTTCCTTATTTGGTCAATAGATTGCTGCAGTTGAGTCAACTGGTGAGACAAAGTGTCCAATTGTAGAGTGAGATCCCTATCGATGTCCAAAACGTATCTCAACTTCCCAATAGCACTTGCTACGTCTTTGCAATGGAATACAGGCCACAGCAGCACAATCGAATATACCTGCAAACACAGAAAGTTATTTGAACAGGTTTATTGAAGAAACCATTAACAAAAATTGCCAGAAAATTGAATATTTCCAAGTGAGTTATCTATGGTCAACGACATACAATCTAGCAAGAACTGCTAGTAGTATTTAACATACTAGTGCATTTATCTTTACTTGATAAAATGAAGAGATGAGCTTTCTCAGAAAAAAAACGCTGAGTTGACTTATTAATATAATTTCATTTTACAACATGTAATAACAATTAGGAGACGTTAAGTCACAAATCGTCGTATAGTCAATGTATCAAAGCATATATTGTATATAACGGAGGAGCATATTAATAGTAATGAATTTTTTTTATTTTTGATCTTATCATGTTGCGATTTTAACAGCGACACCATAGGATTACTGTGACCAAAAACGAAGATATAATATCTAAAGCGAGGCATTCCGAGAGCCATATTACTGCTCAACAAATTTATAAACCATTCCCAAAAAATCTTTAAAATATTACAAAGATACTATAATTCAATTTGGGATTGCCTACCCAGTCTAGCCGCAAATATTACAAAATCAGTTGTGAATTGCAAACTGAATTTTGTAACGATATAGACAGGAAAGTTAAAATAATTGACAAACTTGTTGTAATGAAATTAATATCAATTTTTTTGACCAACTAAAAGGTCTATTAGAAAAATTTTACTAAAAAAATTAGAATTATCCTTTAATTATACAAAAGATCAATCAAACTAAACAGAAAAACAGCCAGCGGAGATAGAGTTTTTAAATAGGGATAAAGAGTTCCCGTGCATAGAATTGGAGCTCTGAAAATTGAGCTCTTCCTGAAATTGGAAAAATTTTGCCAACAGCCCGGGTTGCCCCATCTTAGATACCATACTTAAGACCATTTATGGTTCCATCCACGGAGGGCCAAATTTTCGTGTATGATCTTACCATGGTATCCAAGATACCATAAATGGTCGGGTGTATGATATCTAAGATAGCCATTAATGGAAGCTCTATGGTATCCAAGATAACCATTAATGCGAACTCTATGGTATCCAAGATCACCATTAATGGTAACTCTATGGTATCCAAGACGGCCATAAATGGAATGTGTATGGTATCTAAGAAAACCATTTATGGAAGGTTCATGGTATTCAAGAAAGCCATTAATGGTCGGTTTATGGTTTTCAAGAAAACCATTTATGGTGGTTACTTGGTTAATAGGAAACGAAAATTGCAGGAGAAGTGTACTAAAAAAAGTAACTGGCAAGATTTTCGTATGAAAACAGTATAAGGCTAACAGCAGAAACCAGCCACGTCAAAAACCATGAATTGAAGCAGCTAAGAATCTTTGATCAGTTTGTATCCTAATCATGACTTTTCATTGAAAAAAACAGATTTCGTAGAATTCTTTTTCGCCGTGCCATAATAATGTTATTTTCAAGGTAAAAAAGTTAAAGTAATCATAATTTTTTCTTGCATATCTTATCAAAAAGACTGAACAAAATAGGCATTATCATCTTACAATATCGTTGTGATCCTGATATACTGAGTTTTTGAAAAAAACTGAACCTAATCTAAAATATGGAAAAAGTTCCTCAAGATAACACCAAAAAACAGCTTGAGAAGAAAGAACTTCACTGGTAAAAAGGACTCTATAAAAAGTAACCTCTATAAACGGACTTTGTTACTCAAAATCATTTATAGGTATCATATATACTGATCAAAGCCGCAAATTTTAATAACTTGGAAATAAAGAAAACTTCGAATAAATTTTCAATTATCAACAACAATATGGAATCTTTGAAAGGTTAATCATGCTCAAGACGAGAAAGCAAAGAGACAAGAAAATGCATATCATTGACGTAGATGTGAAGAAGTTTCTCGTGGATCGCTTCTACAAACAGCGTGTACACTTTTCTTGTTTTCTCAACTTTGACGAATGAATATAGTTCACAAGAAACAGGCGTTGGGCATTTTGTCGTTTGAACAACTTTGAATTGATAAACAGCTAGCATTTCAGCTCCATTTTTGTTGAAAAACAAACGAATCTGACCAAAACGCAGTTTGTTATTGTGTTTGAAGTAACTGAAGCTGTTAAACAAGGACGAATGGGCAAGAGAATCTAAATGGAACGCAGAGGATTGGTAATTGCTGTAGAACAATTCTCCTGCATTGCACAAGTCGTCGGGAACTCCATTGCTAATTGCACGTTTACGAAAAAATTTCGATGTTTTTCTGAGAGAGTTGCAGTAGTCCGAAAGTTTGTCATGTCGAACACTCTCTCGCAAAGATTGTTTATTCCGATGGTAGCGCTCAATTATCAAAGGTAAATGATTGACCCAACCAGTGAACTTGGACTGCAGAAGGTAGTTCGCAGATTCAAACATCATTGAAGAGGCGCACCACAAAGGACCGAATTGCTTCACTTGCCACGCCAAATGCATCTGGGAATGAGTATTTGCTGAAAAAACAACGTCCGAATACTGTGCCTTCGTTTTTTCCAGGAAATCAAAAATTAATTTCTCAGCTTTGTCAGTATGTTCTGTAGACACCATTAGTAGTCGAATTGAGTAACTAAGTAGTAGAAATCGATTGTAGATGTCTTCATTGACAGAAAAACTGAAAAGAATTGGTCCGATGTAGAACAACCACGCTCTGTATTCATTGGCTTTGAAAAATTCCAGATCTTTGAGCGTTCGAACACTACGCTTGAAATCGGAGGTCAACTAAAAACAAACTTGAGATAGTTTATCTGCGCAGAAGTCAATTTTCAAAATTTTCAATTGTTCTTACCTTCAGGCCTCCTATGAGGGAGTTTACGATTGCAATATCTGTCTTCCTGGTTTTGTCAACAATAACTTGCATCATCACTTTAGTGACACCCAAATAAACTTGATGCATTTCGTCCACTGGTGCAGCTAAAGGCAGATTCGGTATCAAATCGAATAGTTAACTTTTCCCTTTGACACCTTTGAATGACTTCAATCTCTGGCGTTCAAGTGTTCGAAGGCACTCATTGTGTATCTCAGCGGTTCTCAGTTTGAATCGTTTGAATGGATAATATCGGATTCGGTCTTGTCTTTTGGTCTCTACCGGGCATAGCGTGCAACCATAGGTGGCGAGATGATGATGCATAGTCAGCATAGATGCGGTTGCTGGCATATCTGACACCAGAAGTACAACCCGATATCTCACAATGAAGACATGGCTTTGAAACTTTACGGAAAAATCAGTTTGCAGATCGTTCTTTATGACCTGAAAAAAATGTCAGATATATTTTTCGTTTTTGTACTTCCGTATTAGAGAAAAATTTACCTGAAACATCTCGTCCCATGAAGGCTTGTTGTTACCAAACCACAATGCAGCTAGAACAATATTTTCGAAGAGAGACCTTTTCACGGGTGGGAAAAGAGCTATCGCAAACCATACAGGCCACAACGATTTACTCGACGACTTCACGAGCCGCACACCATCTGAGTTCATAATGAGGAACACATCGATAGTTTTTGTGGCAAAGTTAAAAGCTGAAGGTAGCTGCAAATCACTGTGCTTCTCGCGGCTCGAATCGTACGAATAAAAGAGATTAATGTTATCTTTCAATAAAGTTTGTAGCTCTTCAACAAAATTCAACTTGATAAATTCGCCATCGCCATTCTTTTTCACGACTGCCGAAAGGGCAAGTTTATTTATATGAAATTGTTTTTTTATGGTCTTGAAGCTGGGAAGATCATCGCGAAAACTCACAATTTTTACCAATTTGACCCAGTCCCTCGCTTCCGCATCAGATGTGCCGTGCTTTGCTGTAATAGCATTGATGCAAAGCCTGAAGTTGGCATCTGAAGCGGGCTCGAGTTCGTTTGAAGAAGAACCGTCGGCAGACGAAACACTTGCGTCGTCCATATCAGCGTTTATGGTCGACACATCGTCAATGGAAGGCAGGGGTGGGTGAACAACTTGCGGTGAAGAAATCTGATTGTACGCTGCTAATTGCCTGTTATCTGCATCGGACAAAATTTCAACAGATTGTGTGGTCTCTACTGAAAAGTCTGAAGAGGTCTCTGCATCCGAACTGTCGGAATCGAACGCCCTTAATTCTGTTCTAACTCGCATTCGCTTGCAATCAAAGCCAACATAATTTCTTCTCCTTTTTCTGATAAATCGAGACCTTAAATTGGCTTCAACTGATTTTTGCTGGGGTTTTAGATAAAGTTGAACTGCAGGAAGAGTAGTAGTAGTGTTATTGTGTTTGTCGACATGAGGGCACAAGCAATCACTATTCTGCTCTCCAAAATATGAATCGCCGTAAAAAACCGTTAATTCACTCTCCGGATCGATATCCCGGAAATATTTTCAGTTTTACGCATTTACGGTTTTTCCAATCCTTTACTTCGTACTCGCAATTGGGAAAGCAAGAATGATTCACGAATCTGACAGAGCCGACCATTATTTGCGACAGATTGCAAAAATCAGTCGGTTTAAAAACTGAGATTGGTTTAATTTTGTCTTCATCTTCCGTATCAATCTTTTCTAAAGCTGCCCAAAGATTTGAGATTAAAGTGTTTGACTGAAAAGCTTTGAGTACATTTTCACCAACATAATGCAAACCATAGCCACCCAAAACTGTCCGGCCGAAACTCGAACTTGTTTTCTTTCGCCTCAAGGTAACTTTGTCGCAGCAAAGAATCAAATTTTTTGTAAAGTGCATTATTGGTGAGTTTTTCTGAATATTCTGACTCACTTATTTTATCAACCATAGACAGCACAGGTAAATCGTCTCGCTGAACCAAAAAAGATGTAACATGATCATCACACTGAGCCAAAATTAAGCTTTTATTCTTGTATTTCATTTCATCTGAAAAAATTCAATGGTGAACTCCTGTATACCTGTCGATTCATATGCAAAAACAATTTTGTTTTAGTTGTACAAAACAGTTTTTTATAAAACGAGTTCAATATAACAGCTCGACCTAAAACTCACATAATCAAAGTGTAAAACAGAAGACGGCAGAGTTATTGTTTGATTAGAGAAACTATCGTTTACATTAAAAACACAAAAAATCACCTTTGACAGCAGAAAATTACAAATCAAAAATTGCCTATTAATTAAATCGCAGCTGAGTTGGAGAGAAAAGCGTTGAGGTCTTGCCAGTGAGGGTGACGATTTCATTTTCTTCTAAGATCTAAGCCCATTTGGTTTGCGGCATTTCTGGCTTCACGAAAGGCAATTTCCGATTGTCTTGGATACTTCGCTTTGACAACCTCTGAAACAAAAACAATAAATCAAAGCCGGGATTATATATCACACAGAGTTTTAGATAGAATAAAAGTCATTTTAAATGAACACTTAGGTCTTTCTGCAGAACGCTCCAGTAAAATTTGTAAAATTTTTTCAACGTTTTTCAATCTAGGCATTCAGATTTAGCAGGAAAACAAATTTGCTTAATTTTGCATTTTGTGAATATAATGAAAAATTGACTAAGCCTAACTTTCGAAAGCTTCCTCCAGGTGCTCGTCAACTTTTTCCCGCATTTCGGAGAATGACCGTTGATGTCCTATCATGTGAGTAGTAAGCAGGCAGTCAGAGTTTTCTCCGAAAATCTTTTTCCCTAACTTGCGTCCGAATTTCGATGGCTCTGGTCCCGCTTGCAGCTCCATCAAATTGAAACCATTCACTATTACTGGAGACGCGGATCGATCGTTACTGGCAGCTGCACCTTCACCGAACATGTAGTGGTGGAGAGAATCTATAAACTCGCGATTCGATGCTTTTTCTTTAATGCGAAGCTGCTTAAGGTTGTTTTTGTGCTCTTCCAATACTGTGTCAACTGAAGAGTTAAACAAATCGACTACTGGGTGTATCAAAGATCCAACACCAGAAGGCACTGCAGAGCTTGCAACGTTTACGCCGCTTGGAGTTACTACATTGCTGGCGTCAGTATCTTTTTCGATTAAACTCTCCTCAATTAACTCTTCCTCGTTTTCAGATTCAACGTAAGCTCTCTTCTTTTTCAAAGTTGAGTTTTTTGATAACTTGTTTGCTTCATTTTCTTCGTCCTCGGATTCGAAACGAGCTCTTTTGACCCTCTTTGAATCTGACATTTTTGCAAAGAACACTTTTTCACCTTCCTCTTCTGAAGAGAATATTTCGCTCCTGTCGGACTCGGACATTGGTCTGAAAAGGTGACGCGTTTGACATGACAAACTCTAGATAACGTTTCACAATAGGAAAATTTTTCGTTAACTAGTAATTAGGTTCCAGAATTAAAAAACGAGGTGTGTTTAGGCAATTTTTCCAAAAAATTGACAAGGAAACCTTAAGATTGAATGTTCCTCTTCACTGTCGAATATTTCCCAACGCTTAGGTCAAAAGAAGCAACGAAGATCAATTATTAGGAAACGTTTTATTTATAAAACGATAGAGAGCAAACATGGTGAAAGTTGAGAACTATTAATAAACAGCAAAAAATGCAGCCCTAAGAGAGTTTCAAGAGATCTGAACTTCGAAAAGCGTACGAAGTTCAGTACGAAAAGCAAATATAGTGAGAGAATCAGAACAGAACTTGTTTGTGTATAAAAACTTATAGCACTAGTTTTCTCATTTTGTTTTTTTCAAATTGAGAAATGTTCAATATGTTTACATCAGCACAATTTATGACTGCGAAATAACAATATCAGCACATTTGATGAAGGCCAAGGTTATCAAAATAAATATCCGGGTACAAAAAAATTTGGTAATCCTGATTAGGTATGAAAACTTTTAAGTCTGCTGGAGTTAAAGCTGAACTAAGCAACGAAAAACGAACATAATAAAAGTTGAGAGGAGAAATTTTATAAATCAGAGCAATAAATGCAGCTGTAGGGCGGTTTCAAGAGAATTGAATACATCGGTAGCATAAAAAGCGACTATGTGAAAAGAAGCAGAAGACAATTTGTTTGAGTATAATAAGTTAGAGAGCACTAGTTTTTCATTTTCTTTCGCAAACTCCTCAATGTGTTTACAACAGCTTAATTGATGACTGCCAAGAAACAATATCAGCAGCTCTGAAGACGGCCAAGATTATCAAAGTATAGAAATAATCTTAGTACAAAAAAGTCTGTCAACGCTTAAGAGCGAATTGCCTTGCCCTCTTTTAGATTCCACAAGCCAGAAGTAGACTTAGTTGTTCAAATCATTGACTGTAGGTGGTATATTTTCGGCATCAAGCTTCAAAATTTTTGTAGGAAAACGCTGCCTCATTTCTAGTCCATACTGGTTTGCTCCTGAAATCGCCTTCTCGGTTGCAGCTTGAATGTCATTCGAGAAGTTTCGAGCAATGCAGTCTCTGAACTTCTGTTCGAGATCAGCATCGCACGGAGTTCTAGCGCCTTTTTTTGACAATTTAGGACCAATCCTCTCGTTGATTAGTTTGCACTTATCACCTTCTCCGAAAGCAGCTGCTACTACAGTTCGCCCAAAAGAAGAAAGTCCGCTATCTGGAACTAGTGTCATGAGGTCCAGATCTCCAACCCAAATGCTATCTCCCTCGACACGGCTTGGTATTGGGTTCGATTCCGACGAAGCAATAGAAGGACGCGCTTTCTTAATTAAGGTTGTTAACTTGGCGCGCAACAGCTGATTTTCCTTTGCCATTTTTCGTGTGTGATCCTCCTGTACCTTCACAGCCTCTTTGAATTTTGTCTGGAAGGCATCAACAAGGGCTTTCATAGCTCCTTCCATTATTGGTTTCGTATTCTAAAAACATTGGAAAACAGATAAAAAACTGAACCGTTAACACAATCAAATCGATTCTAACGATTTAAAAAATTGTTTGCAAATTTTCTGCAAAATTTTTGGTTATCTCGCTTAGATGATAAAAAACACTACCTCTAACGGAGTTGAAGTTGCACCTAATGTAACAACAGGATCTTGTGCCCTGATATCTTTATCATCAACAGAATCATCGAAACTCAGCTTTTTGTTCGGAAGAGCTGATTTCCTTGAATCAGAGGAGCGGTTCTTCTTCTCTT
The DNA here is from genome assembly GCF_964194025.1 of Convolutriloba macropyga. NCBI lineage: Eukaryota > Metazoa > Xenacoelomorpha > Acoela > Convolutidae > Convolutriloba > Convolutriloba macropyga. The sequence goes on from NC_134480.1 coordinate 47,191,905, forward strand.
TCGTCTTAGGGAGGACTGGCGCTTCGTAACGCTCCAATGACGCAACCTCACTTTGATCCGCATCACTGAACAAAAAAAGCTATCTTTGCTTTGACACGACATAAAGAATCTTTTAAAGCTTTCTACAAATCTCTAATGGATTGTTCAGATATTCTTAATAACAATAAGCAAAAAAATAGTTACTACGAATTTTAACTAACCCATGGTAGCTCACATCTGTCAAAGATCTATCAGCATCTGCAACTTTTTTTGCAATTGCAGCTTCTGCTCTTACCACGTCAGCTTTTAACACTATGCCACTCAGAGAAGCTCTCATGGGTACATTCTTGTAACGAATGTCCATCTTGTCATCAATACGAAGCTCTAATTTCTGTGCTAGAGTTGTTCCATCCGGCCACCTACAGCTGTTGTATTCTATTGGGAAAGAATTCGTGTCCCCTTTGTAATAGAAAAGCCATATTTTCCCCTTAGCACTTTTCTCAAGTTTTTCGTTTTCATACAAATCGGAGTGTAGCTGAGAGTTGAAACCTTTATTTGAACGCTCTGTTCGTCTTGGCTCATTCATTTCTGAAAACAAAAGAATTGTGATTATTAAAAAATACGATTTAGAAGCTAGGATAATTGAGCATTACCAATTCGATTGAAAAATTGCTAAATGGTAAACAGGTATGCTAAACAAGAAGCCATTTACCCGACGCTATCTCAGGTAATGTGAGTCTTTTGTCAGTCTTCAAAAACAAGGTAACCAACGAAAGTCTTCAAATACAAGGCAACCAACGAAAACTTTATTTTCTTTCAAATTGTATCCTCCAAACCATAAAATTGCGTTCTGTAAAGTTTACATGATGTAACCAAAATTTAAAGATCAGATTTTCTCAACAACGGGAACTTTTTATTGCAGTTCATCTTAAGGAAAAATCTTCTGGCGACAGTTCATTTAACTCAATAATAATGAGGTCCAAAGAATTTCTAATTGCACGAGGTGCACAGCAATTTTTACCTATTACTTCAAGACTGCATTTTATGTCCACTGAAATAGGGCATTTGTCAACAATATATAGAATGAGAGCACCCAAACTGTAAACAGCGGAGCACCTTTTAGTTTTACAGAGCTTTTCATTTCTCAGCTCAAACTCAATTTGCTGATATCTTCTATTATACAATTCTCGTTCCACAGCATCAAGGTTGTAAGTGACAGGAAAATCTTCTAACGTTGCTTTACCGAAGTCAAAAAGCTTTATAGTATCGGGTGAGGCCAGAACATTGCTTGCGTGAATGTCAAGATGCAGAATTTCTCTAGAATGGAGGAACATAAGTGCTTTCGATATTTCAGTTATTCGCTTTATCCAATCATTTTTTATACTTACGAGAGCGTGCTGTTTCACAGAATATCCGAAAAAACGCTCCAATACGAGAACTTTTTCATCGTTGTGATAACCATAGAGAAAGGGGAAGAACATTTGGTTAGAGTCCAATGGCTCATCAAAAATTTTTCTAAGAATTCGGCCACGAGAATCAAATCTTCGTCTGCTCCTTTTTTAGCGATCTTTACAACACATTGCATTTTTTGTTTGAAACCAAAAGACCCAGCGTACACTTGTCCAAAAGATCCAGAACCCAAGCAGCGTTCGTGTCGTACTTTAAAGTTGCTGACACTAAATTGTGACACAGCTGCAAGTCGCTTAATAACGTTTCTCCTCTGAACCCGACCATCGTGGTTTTCATTTTTCTCGGATTGCATTTTAACGCAAAACCTTTGAGGTCTGCCATTGTTTAGTACACTCTAAAAACAATTTATACAATTATTCTAACTTTGTTAAAGAGATAAACTCAGATTATTTTCAAACAAAAGAAAACTTTACCAAAATTAAAAGGAAAGTTTTTCTAGATATCAGATGTTCAAATTAATTCTGACAAAAGGAACGGCCAGAACAATTACAGGTAATAAACTTACTCGTGACTGCAACCCAGATTTGTCTTTGAAACGAGAGATATGCGCATTGAGCCTTGAAATAGTCTCTTTTGCTTCCTTCAGATCCTCTTCACAAAAGTTTTGCCGCTTCTTTAAAAAACCAATTTGCTTATCTTGATATTATTTCTTTCTCTTCAAGACACTTTCTCGTCTTCTGCGGCCTCTTTTACGCCTACAATTCTCTTGATTTTCTTTTTCCATAACACTCTGGAAACAAATCTGTGATTGTTTTCATAGGCTAAAGGAGATTGATAGGACACCACTTTTATTGACCAAACAGTAACCAACATAAATCAATCTAACATGTCAAGAAAAATTAATAAGTGGCGATGAGGTGAAAGTAAGGTCGTGAGGGTCATAAGGTCAAAACGATGTCAATTTAGAGTGACTTGAAGCAAAAAAGGCTCTATTTAAGAAGCAAAAAGTAGACCTAAGTCATCTAAGTTGCAAACACAAATAAAATCATCATATCACATTTCTATGCGAAGCATTCAATTCAATGAAAATCATGATTGTGGTACACGTCAAGAAATTGTCAAAAATCAACATAGAACAGTCTAGCATGTCGAGAAAAAAATAAAAAGCAGCTAAAAAGTTTGGAAAGGACAATTTCATTAAAAAACAAAATTTTTTTTATTTTCAGTCTTTCTTTTTCTGATAGAATAGCAAATGCAGTTTTTCAGCCGCGCAAGTCAGCTTACGAAACACCGCGATTGATATCTTTACAAAAAAGGAAAACTGAATAAAAAAGTGCTCAGTAACAGAAAAATTTGTCCAGTTCTTTCTAGTTGAAAAACAAACTTATTTAGTAACGTTAGGAAGACCATAATTTTTGTGTTACAAACTACACAATACTGTTAGTTGAGCAATACTATTGGTTCAAATTTATGGTCCGATATATAAACGAGTTTATGATCCCATAGAACTTCACTATTTTTGAAACAAGACTAAACGAAAAAGTTGATATTTCAAAATGACATATCTACTTTGTTTGTAGAAACGTCTGGTGGGGCAATGATCTGCAGTAAAATCCACATGCTACTAGTACTACTGGTTTATCCTAGGGAACTTCAAACAAAACCGAAAAAAAACACGATTCTTTAAATCTTCAAAAATTTGGAAAAATGTTGACTTTTGAGAGGTTTTTATGATATTTAGAAAAAAGTTTAGATTTACTAGAAGCAATTACAACAAACATGTAAATTTTAACAATCTTAAGACATCTACTCATGATAAATAATAGGTCGTGAAGGTCATAAGGTCAAAACGATGTCAATTTAGAGTGACTTGAAGCAATAAAAGGCTCTATTTAAGAAGCAAAAAGTAGACCTAAGTCGTCTAAGTTGCAAACACAAATAAAATCATCATATCACATTTCTATGCGAAGCATTCAATTCAATGAACATTATAATTGTGAGACACGTCTCGAAATTGTCAAAAATCAACATAGAACGGTCTAGCATGTTGAGAAAAAATTAAAAATGAGCTAAAATTTTGGAAAGGACAATTTTAAAAAATACATTTTTTTTATTTTCAGCCTTTCTTTTTCTGATAGTATAGCAAATGCAGTTTTTCAGCCGCGCAAGTCAGCTTAAGAAACACCTCGATTGCTATCTTCACAAAAAAGGAAAACTGAATAATAAAAAAGTGCTCAGTAACAGAAAAATTTGTCCAGTTCTTTCTAGTTGAAAAACAAACTTTTAGTAACGTTAGGAAGATCATAATTTTTGTGTTACAAACTACACAATACTGTTAGTTGAGCAATACTATTGGTTCAAATTTATGGTCCGATATATAAACGAGTTTATGATCCCATAGAACTTCACTATTTTTGAAACAAGACTAAACGAAATAGTTGATATTTCAAAATGACATATCTACTTTGTTTGTAGAAACGTCTGGCGGGGCATTGATCTGCAGTAAAATCCACATACTACTAGTACTACTGGTTTATCCTAGGGAACTTCAAACAAAACTGAAAAAAACACGATTCTTTGAATCTTCAAAAATTTGGAAAATTGTTGACTTTTGAGAGGTTCTTTTTGATATTTAGAAAAAAGTTTAGATTTACTAGAACCAATTACAACAAACATGTAAATTTTAACAATCTTAAGACATCTACTCATGATAAATAATAAGTTGTGAAGGTCATAAGGTCAAAACGATGTCAATTTAGAGTGACTTGAAGCAAAAAAAGGCTCTATTTAAGAAGCAAAAAGTAGACCTAAGTCATCTAAGTTGCAAACACAAATAAAATCATCATATCACATTTCTATGCGAAGCATTCAATTCAATGAACATTATAATTGTGAGACACGTCAAGAAATTGTCAAAAATCAACATAGAACAGTCTAGCATGTCGAGAAAAAATTAAAAATGAGCTAAAAAGTTTAGAAAGAACAATTTCTTCAAAAAATACATTTTTTTATTTTCAGCCTTTCTTTTTCTGATAGGATAGCAAATGCAGTTTTTCAGCCGCACAAGTCAGCTTACGAAACACCGCGATTGCTATCTTCACAAAAAAGGAAAACTGAATAATAAAACAGTGCTCAATAACAGAAAAATTTGTCCAGTTCTTTCTAGAAAGCTTTTGAAAATAGAATAAGCGAATAAGTCGATATTTCCGATTGAGATACGAACTTTTTTTCTAGGAATGTTAGGCGGACTATTCTTTTTGCATTACAACTTAAATGTCACTGGTAGTCTGGGATATCAATTTGGTTCACTTTGAACAACTCCTTAACCCCATGAAATTTCACTATTTTTTTTGAAAAAAGAATACGGAATAAGCGAATAAGTCGAAATTTCCGATTGAAATACTAACTTTTTTCTAGGAACGTTAGGCGGACCATTCTTTTTGCATTGCAACTTGAATAGTACTGGTAGTCTGGGATATTGATTTGATTCACTTTTAACAACTCCTTGACCCGATAAAAGAGACCTATTTTTAAAATTCAATAATCTTAATCTATTCGAAATAATCGCAGATTTCCGTATGAAAAACTAACTTTTTTCTAGGCAAGCTATACCAAAATTTCTTTTTGTTTTACAATCTAGTTACCCATGGGATACTCGATCCCCAGTTTGGTTCGATTTGAACAACTCCTTGGCCCGATGAAAAAGCCCTAATTTTAAAATTATTTATTTGAAATAATAGCGAATTTCCGTATGAAAAACTAACTTTTTTCCTAGGCAAGCTATACCAAAAATTCTTTTTGTTTTACAACCTAGTTACCCATGGCATACTCGACACCGAGTTTGGTTCACTTTCGACAACTCTATGACCTAATCAAAAAGACCTATTTTTAAAAAATATTCAAAATTACTTATTTGAAGTAATAGCGAATTTCCGTATGAAAAACTAACTTTTTTCCTAGGCAAGCTATACCAAAAATTCTTTTTGTTTTACTATCTAGTTACCCATGGGATACTCGATACCCAGTTTGAATCGATTTGAACAACTCCTTGACCCGATGAAAAATACTATATTTGAAAAGTAAATATTGGAAATAATAGCGAATTTCCGTATGAAAAACTAACTTTTTTGCTAGGCAAGCTATACCAATAATTCTTTTTTTGTTTTAGACTCTAGGTACCCATGGTATCATCAATACCCAGTTTGGATCGATTTGAATAACTCCTTGACCCGATGAAAAAGACCTATTTTTAAAATTAGGTATTTGAAATAAAAGCAAATTTCCGTATGAAAAACTAACTTTTTTCCTAGGCAAGCTATACCAAAAATTCTCTTTGTTTTACAATCTAGTTACCCATGGGATACTCGATACCCAGTTTGGTTCCATTTGAACAACTCCTTGACCCGATGAAAAAGACCTATTTTTAAAATTCTATTACCAAAATTTATTCGAAATAATCGCAAATTTACGTGTGAAAAACTAATTTTTTTCCTAGCCAAGCTCTACCAATATTTCTTTTTGTTTTCGACTCTAGGTACCCATGGGATACTCCATACCCAGTTTGGTTCACTTTAAACAAATCCTTGACCCGATGAAAAAGACCTATTTTTAAAATTACGTATTTGAAATAATAGCAAATTTCCGTATGAAAAACTAACTTTTTTCCTAGGCAAGCTATACCAAAAACTCTTTTTGTTTTACAATCTAGTTACCCATGTGATACTCGATACCAAGTTTGGTTCACTTTCGACCACTCTATGACCTAATCAAAAAGACCTATTTTTAAAAAATGTTCAAAATTTTTTTTTGAAATAACAGCGAAATTCCGCATGAAAAACTAACTTTTTTCCTAGGCAAGCTATATCAAAAATTCTTTTTGCTTTACAATCTAGTTACCCATGGGATACTCGATACCCAGTTTGGTTCCATTTGAACAACTCCTTGACCCGATGAAAAAGACCTATTTTTAAAATTCTATTATAGAAATTTATTCGAAATAATCGCAAATTTACGTATGAAAAACTAACTTTTTTCCTAGGCAAGCTATACCAATATTTCTTTTTGTTTTACAATCTAGTTACCCATGGGATACTCGATACCGAGTTTGGTTCGATTTGGACAACTCCTTGTCTCGATGAAATTTCTATATTTTTGAAAATAGAATAAGCGAATAAGTCAAAATTTCCGATTGAAATACGAACTTTTTTCTAGGAACGTTAGGCGGACCATTCTTTTTGCATTGCAACCTGAATAGTACTGGTAGTCTGGGAAATTGATTTGGTTCACTTTGAACAACTCCTTGAGCCGATGAAAATCACCTATTTTCAAAATTCTTTTATCGAAATTTATTCGAAATAATCGCAAATTTACGTATGAAAAACTAATTTTTTTCCAAGGCAAGCTATTCCAAAAACTCTTTTTGTTTTACTATCTAGTTACCTATGGTATACTCGATACCCTGTTTGGTTCGATTTGGACAACTCCTTGACCCGATAAAATTTAACTATTTCTTAAAATGAAGTCAGCGAAAAAGTCGCAATTTCCGTGTGAAATATCTGCTTTTTTTGTAGGGCAGTTAGGCAAACCATTCTTTCTACACTACAACCTGCAAAATACTGGTAGTCTGGGATATCAGTTTAGTTCAATTTGAACAACTCCTTGACCCGATGAAAAAGACCTATTTTTAAAATTCAATAATCTTAATCTATTCGAAATAATCGCAGATTTCCGTATGAAAAACTAACTTTTTTCTAGGCAAGCTATACCAAAAATTCTTTTTGTTTTACAATCTAGTTACCCATGGGATACTCGATACCCAGTTTGGCTCGATTTGAACAACTCCTTGACCCGATGAAAAAGACCTATTTTTAAAATTATTTATTTGAAATATTAGCGAATTTCCGTATGAAAAACTAACTTTTTTCTAGGCAAGCTATACCAAAAATTCTTTTTGTTTTACAATCTAGTTACCCATGGTATACTCAATACCCAGTTTGGATCGATTTGAACAACTCCTTGAACCGATGAAAAATACTATATTTGAAAATTAAATATTGGAAGTAATAGCAAATTTCCGTATGAAAAACTAACTTTTTTCCTAGGCAAGCTATACCAAAAATTCTTTTTGTTTTACAATCTAGTTACCCATGGGATACTCGATACCCAGTTTGGCTTGATTTGAAGAACTCCTTGACCCGATGAAAAAGACCTATTTTTAAAATTATTTATTTGAAATAATAGCGAATTTCCGTATGAAAAACTAACTTTTTTGCTAGGCAAGCTAACCAATAATTCTTTTTGTTTTAGACTCTAGTTACCCATGGGATACTTGATACACAGTCTGGTTCGATTTGAACAATTCCTTGACCCCATGAAAAAGACCTATTTTTAAAATTGTTTATTTGAAATAACAGCGAATTTCCGTATGAAAAACTAACTTTTTTCCTAGGCAAGCTATACCAAAAATTCTTTTCGTTTTAGACTCTAGTTACCCATGGGATACTCGATACCGAGTTTGGTTCGATTTGGACAACTCCTTGACCTAATCAAAACGACGTATTTTTAAAATTATGTATTTGAAATAATAGCAAATTTTCGTACGAAAAACTAACTTTTTTCCTAGGCAAGCTATACCAAAAATTCTATTTTGTTTTAGACTCTAGTTACCCATGGGATACTCGATACCGAGTTTGGTTCGATTTGGACAACTCCTTGACCTAATCAAAAAGACCTTTTTTTAAAAATTATTCAAATTACTTATTTGAAATAATAGCGAATTTCCGTATGAAAAACTGACTTTTTTCCTAGGCAAGCTTTACCAAAAACTCTTTTTGTTTTACAATTTAGTTACCCATGGGATACTCGATACCCAGTTTGGTTCGATTTGAACAGTTCCTTGACCCCATGAAAAAGACCTATTTTTAAAATTATTTATTTGAAATAACAGCGAATTTCCGTATGAAAAACTAACTTTTTTCCTAGGCAAGCTATACCAAAAATTCTTTTAGTTTTAGACTCTAGTTACCCACGGGATACTCGATACCGAGTTTGGTTCGATTTGGACAACTCCTTGACCTAATCAAAAAGACCTATTTTTAAAATTATGTATTTGAAATAATAGCAAATTTTCGTACGAAAAACTAACTTTTTTCCTAGGCAAGCTATACCAAAAACTCTTTTTGTTTTACAACCTAGTTACCCATGGGATACTCGATACCGAGTTTGGTTCACTTTGAACAACTCCTTGATCCGATAAAAGAGGCCTATTTTTAAAATTCAATAATCCTAGTCTATTCGAAATAATCGCAGATTTCCGTATGAAAAACTAACTTTTTTCTAGGCAAGCTATACCAAAAATTCTTTTTGTTTTACAATCTAGTTACCCATGGGATACTCAATACCCAGTTTGGATCGATTTGAACAACTCCTTGAACCGATGAAAAATACTATATTTGAAAATTAAATATTGGAAGTAATAGCAAATTTCCGTATGAAAAACTAACTTTTTTCCTAGGCAAGCTATACCAAAAATTCTTTTTGTTTTACAATCTAGTTACCCATGGGATACTCGATACCCAGTTTGGCTTGATTTGAAGAACTCCTTGACCCGATGAAAAAGACCTATTTTTAAAATTATTTATTTGAAATAATAGCGAATTTCCGTATGAAAAACTAACTTTTTTGCTAGGCAAGCTAACCAATAATTCTTTTTGTTTTAGACTCTAGTTACCCATGGGATACTTGATACACAGTCTGGTTCGATTTGAACAATTCCTTGACCCCATGAAAAAGACCTATTTTTAAAATTGTTTATTTGAAATAACAGCGAATTTCCGTATGAAAAACTAACTTTTTTCCTAGGCAAGCTATACCAAAAATTCTTTTCGTTTTAGACTCTAGTTACCCATGGGATACTCGATACCGAGTTTGGTTCGATTTGGACAACTCCTTGACCTAATCAAAACGACGTATTTTTAAAATTATGTATTTGAAATAATAGCAAATTTTCGTACGAAAAACTAACTTTTTTCCTAGGCAAGCTATACCAAAAATTCTATTTTGTTTTAGACTCTAGTTACCCATGGGATACTCGATACCGAGTTTGGTTCGATTTGGACAACTCCTTGACCTAATCAAAAAGACCTTTTTTTAAAAATTATTCAAATTACTTATTTGAAATAATAGCGAATTTCCGTATGAAAAACTGACTTTTTTCCTAGGCAAGCTTTACCAAAAACTCTTTTTGTTTTACAATTTAGTTACCCATGGGATACTCGATACCCAGTTTGGTTCGATTTGAACAGTTCCTTGACCCCATGAAAAAGACCTATTTTTAAAATTATTTATTTGAAATAACAGCGAATTTCCGTATGAAAAACTAACTTTTTTCCTAGGCAAGCTATACCAAAAATTCTTTTAGTTTTAGACTCTAGTTACCCACGGGATACTCGATACCGAGTTTGGTTCGATTTGGACAACTCCTTGACCTAATCAAAAAGACCTATTTTTAAAATTATGTATTTGAAATAATAGCAAATTTTCGTACGAAAAACTAACTTTTTTCCTAGGCAAGCTATACCAAAAACTCTTTTTGTTTTACAACCTAGTTACCCATGGGATACTCGATACCGAGTTTGGTTCACTTTGAACAACTCCTTGATCCGATAAAAGAGGCCTATTTTTAAAATTCAATAATCCTAGTCTATTCGAAATAATCGCAGATTTCCGTATGAAAAACTAACTTTTTTCTAGGCAAGCTATACCAAAAATTCTTTTTGTTTTACAATCTAGTTACCCATGGGATACTCGATACCGAGTTTGGTTCGATTTGAACAACTCCTTGACCCGATGAATTTTCTATATTTTTGAAAATAGAAAAAGCGAATAAGTTGATATTTCCGATTGAAATACGAGCTTTTTTCCTACAAACGTTAGGCGGAAAACTACTTTTTTATTACAAACCTAAAATTTACTGAACAGAGGGTAATCATAGAAAGAGATAAACAGTAAAAAACCTGTTGGATACGCACAATTTTTTTTCAAAAAATGTTAAAAACATTTATAATCAAAATCTTGCACATCTTTTGAAAAATCCTTCAACTCTGGTTGCTTCCTCGGGAGAGGCTTAAAGGGTGGGTTATTAAGACTTGCCGCAAACTCTGCTTCAAGCATTTCTCCCATTTTTTCGGGTTTGAACCCCTGTATTGGGTTTTTCTGCATCAGAGAAAAAGTCGTTGAGCAATCCTTGGGATTCAAAAAATTGACCCAACCGTGTAGTTTTTTTGAGTCTTTTCTCAGCGCCAGAAATGAAACATTTTGAATGAGAGGGTAGGCAGCTTTCAATTCTTCTTTTGCTTGGCCAAAAGAACCGTTCTCAGTGGGTTTGAATCCTGAGAAACGAAAAGAAATTGGATTGCTGAATGAGTTTTTTCGTTTTTCTTTCTTCATCGATGGCTTTTTGTTTTCTTTGTCCATCTGAGCACGCTCCTGTAAAACAATTTACATATAAGTGCTAGTCTGGGATATCAATTTGGTTCACTTTGAACAACTGCTTGACCCCATAAAATTTCACTATTTTTTTAAAAAAAAAAGAATACGGAATAAGCGAATAAGTCGATATTTCCGATTGAAAAACGAACTTTTTTCTAGGAACGTTAGGCGGACCATTCTTTTTGCATTGCAATCTGAATAGTACTGGTAGTCTGGGATATTGATTTGGTTCACTTTTAACAACTCCTTGACCCGATAAAAGAGACCTATTTTTAAAATTCAATAATCTTAATCTATTCGAAATAATCGCAGATTTCCGTATGAAAAACTAACTTTTTTCTAGGCAAGCTTTACCAAAAATTGTTTTTGTTTTACAATCTAGTTACCCATGGGATACTCGATACCCAGTTTGGTTCGATTTGAACAACTCCTTGACCCGATGAAATTTCTATAGTTTTGAAAATAGAATAAGCGAATAAGTCGATATTTCCGATTGAGATACGAAGTTTTTTTCCAGGAATGTTAGGCGAACTATTCTTTTTGCATTACAACTTAAATGAGCCTGGTAGTCTGGGATATCAATTTGGTTCACTTTGAACAACTCTTTGACCCGATAAAAATTCTATAGTTTTGAAAATAGAATAAGCGAATAAGTCGATATTTCCGATTGAGATACGAAGTTTTTTTCTGGGAATGTTAGGCGGACTATTCTTTTTGCATTACAATCTGAATAGTACTGGTAGTCTGGGATATCAATTTGGTTCACTTTGAACAACTCCTTGACCCCATAAAAGAGACCTATTTTTAAAATTCAATAATCTTAATCTATTCGAAATAATCGCAGATTTCCGTATGAAAAACTAACTTTTTTTCTAGGCAAGCTATACCAAAAATTCTTTTTGTTTTACACTCTAGGTACCCATGGGATACTCCATACCCAGTTTGGTTTGATTTAAACAAGTCCTTGACCCGATGAAATTTCTATATTTTTGAAAATAGAATAAGCGAATAAGTCAAAATTTCCGATTGAAAAACGAACTTTTTTTCTAGGAACGTTAGGCGGACCATTCTTTTTGCTTTACAACCTACATAATACTGGTAGTCTGGTATATCAATTTGGTTCACTTTGAACAACTCCTTGACCCCATAAAAGAGACCTATTTTTAAAATTCAATAATCTTAATCTATTCGAAATAATCGCAGATTTCCGTATGAAAAACTAACTTTTTTTCTAGGCAAGCTATACCAAAAATTCTTTTTGTTTTACAATCTAGGTACCCATGGGATACTCGATACCGAATTTGGTTCGATTTGGACAACTCCTTGACCCGATGAAATTTCTATATTTTTGAAAATAGAATAAGCGAATAAGTCAAAATTTCCGATTGAAAAACTAACTTTTTTTCTAGGAACGTTAGGCGGAGCATTCTTTTTGCATTACAACCTACATAATACTGGTAGTCTGGGATATCAATTTGGTTCACTTTGAACAACTCCTTGACCCCATAAAAGAGACCTATTTTTAAAATTCAATAATCTTAATCTATTCGAAATAATCGCAGATTTCCGTATGAAAAACTAACTTTTTTTCTAGGCAAGCTATACCAAAAACTCTTTTTGTTTTACAATCTAGGTACCCATGGGATACTCGATACCGAACTTGGTTCGATTTGGACAACTCCTTGACCCGATGAAATTTCTATATTTTGAAAATAGAATAAGCGAATAAGTCAAAATTTCCGATTGGAAAACTAACTTTTTTTCTAGGAACGTTAGGCGGACCATTCTTTTTGCATTACAACCTACATAATACTGGTAGTCTGGGATATCAATTTGGTTCACTTTGAACAACTCCTTGACCCGATGAAAAAGGCTTATTTTTAAAATTATTTATTTGAAATAATAGCAAATTTCCGTTTGAAAAACTAACTTTTTTTCTAGGCAAGCTATAGCAAAAATTCTTTTTGTTTTAGACTCTAGATACCCATGGTACACTCGATACCGAGTTTGGTTCGATTTGGACAACTCCTTGACCTAATCAAAAAGACCTTTTTTTAAAAATTATTCAAATTACTTATTTGAAATAATAGCGAATTTCCGTATGAAAAACTGACTTTTTTCCTAGGCAAGCTTTACCAAAAACTCTTTTTGTTTTACAATTTAGTTACCCATGGGATACTCGATACCCAGTTTGGTTCGATTTGAACAGTTCCTTGACCCCATGAAAAAGACCTATTTTTAAAATTATTTATTTGAAATAACAGCGAATTTCCGTATGAAAAACTAACTTTTTTCCTAGGCAAGCTATACCAAAAATTCTTTTAATTTTAGACTCTAGTTACCCACGGGATACTCGATACCGAGTTTGGTTCGATTTGGACAACTCCTTGACCTAATCAAAAAGACCTATTTTTAAAATTATGTATTTGAAATAATAGCAAATTTTCGTACGAAAAACTAACTTTTTTCCTAGGCAAGCTATACCAAAAACTCTTTTTGTTTTACAACCTAGTTACCCATGGGATACTCGATACCGAGTTTGGTTCACTTTGAACAACTCCTTGATCCGATAAAAGAGGCCTATTTTTAAAATTCAATAATCCTAGTCTATTCGAAATAATCGCAGATTTCCGTATGAAAAACTAACTTTTTTCTAGGCAAGCTATACCAAAAATTCTTTTTGTTTTACAATCTAGTTACCCATGGGATACTCGATACCGAGTTTGGTTCGATTTGAACAACTCCTTGACCCGATGAATTTTCTATATTTTTGAAAATAGAAAAAGCGAATAAGTTGATATTTCCGATTGAAATACGAGCTTTTTTCCTACAAACGTTAGGCGGAAAACTACTTTTTTATTACAAACCTAAAATTTACTGAACAGAGGGTAATCATAGAAAGAGATAAACAGTAAAAAACCTGTTGGATACGCACAATTTTTTTTCAAAAAATGTTAAAAACATTTATAATCAAAATCTTGCACATCTTTTGAAAAATCCTTCAACTCTGGTTGCTTCCTCGGGAGAGGCTTAAAGGGTGGGTTATTAAGACTTGCCGCAAACTCTGCTTCAAGCATTTCTCCCATTTTTTCGGGTTTGAACCCCTGTATTGGGTTTTTCTGCATCAGAGAAAAAGTCGTTGAGCAATCCTTGGGATTCAAAAAATTGACCCAACCGTGTAGTTTTTTTGAGTCTTTTCTCAGCGCCAGAAATGAAACATTTTGAATGAGAGGGTAGGCAGCTTTCAATTCTTCTTTTGCTTGGCCAAAAGAACCGTTCTCAGTGGGTTTGAATCCTGAGAAACGAAAAGAAATTGGATTGCTGAATGAGTTTTTTCGTTTTTCTTTCTTCATCGATGGCTTTTTGTTTTCTTTGTCCATCTGAGCACGCTCCTGTAAAACAATTTACATATAAGTGCTAGTCTGGGATATCAATTTGGTTCACTTTGAACAACTGCTTGACCCCACAAAATTTCACTATTTTTTTAAAAAAAAAGAATACGGAATAAGCGAATAAGTCGATATTTCCGATTGAAAAACGAACTTTTTTCTAGGAACGTTAGGCGGACCATTCTTTTTGCATTGCAATCTGAATAGTACTGGTAGTCTGGGATATTGATTTGGTTCACTTTTAACAACTCCTTGACCCGATAAAAGAGACCTATTTTTAAAATTCAATAATCTTAATCTATTCGAAATAATCGCAGATTTCCGTATGAAAAACTAACTTTTTTCTAGGCAAGCTTTACCAAAAATTGTTTTTGTTTTACAATCTAGTTACCCATGGGATACTCGATACCCAGTTTGGTTCGATTTGAACAACTCCTTGACCCGATGAAATTTCTATAGTTTTGAAAATAGAATAAGCGAATAAGTCGATATTTCCGATTGAGATACGAAGTTTTTTTCCAGGAATGTTAGGCGAACTATTCTTTTTGCATTACAACTTAAATGAGCCTGGTAGTCTGGGATATCAATTTGGTTCACTTTGAACAACTCTTTGACCCGATAAAAATTCTATAGTTTTGAAAATAGAATAAGCGAATAAGTCGATATTTCCGATTGAGATACGAAGTTTTTTTCTGGGAATGTTAGGCGGACTATTCTTTTTGCATTACAATCTGAATAGTACTGGTAGTCTGGGATATCAATTTGGTTCACTTTGAACAACTCCTTGACCCCATAAAAGAGACCTATTTTTAAAATTCAATAATCTTAATCTATTCGAAATAATCGCAGATTTCCGTATGAAAAACTAACTTTTTTTCTAGGCAAGCTATACCAAAAATTCTTTTTGTTTTACACTCTAGGTACCCATGGGATACTCCATACCCAGTTTGGTTTGATTTAAACAAGTCCTTGACCCGATGAAATTTCTATATTTTTGAAAATAGAATAAGCGAATAAGTCAAAATTTCCGATTGAAGAACGAACTTTTTTTCTAGGAACGTTAGGCGGACCATTCTTTTTGCTTTACAACCTACATAATACTGGTAGTCTGGTATATCAATTTGGTTCACTTTGAACAACTCCTTGACCCCATAAAAGAGACCTATTTTTAAAATTCAATAATCTTAATCTATTCGAAATAATCGCAGATTTCCGTATGAAAAACTAACTTTTTTTCTAGGCAAGCTATACCAAAAATTCTTTTTGTTTTACAATCTAGGTACCCATGGGATACTCGATACCGAATTTGGTTCGATTTGGACAACTCCTTGACCCGATGAAATTTCTATATTTTTGAAAATAGAATAAGCGAATAAGTCAAAATTTCCGATTGAAAAACTAACTTTTTTCTAGGAACGTTAGGCGGAGCATTCTTTTTGCATTACAACCTACATAATACTGGTAGTCTGGGATATCAATTTGGTTCACTTTGAACAACTCCTTGACCCCATAAAAGAGACCTATTTTTAAAATTCAATAATCTTAATCTATTCGAAATAATCGCAGATTTCCGTATGAAAAACTAACTTTTTTTCTAGGCAAGCTATACCAAAAACTCTTTTTGTTTTACAATCTAGGTACCCATGGGATACTCGATACCGAACTTGGTTCGATTTGGACAACTTCTTGACCCGATGAAATTTCTATATTTTGAAAATAGAATAAGCGAATAAGTCAAAATTTCCGATTGGAAAACTAACTTTTTTTCTAGGAACGTTAGGCGGACCATTCTTTTTGCATTACAACCTACATAATACTGGTAGTCTGGGATATCAATTTGGTTCACTTTGAACAACTCCTTGACCCGATGAAAAAGGCTTATTTTTAAAATTATTTATTTGAAATAATAGCAAATTTCCGTTTGAAAAACTAACTTTTTTTCTAGGCAAGCTATAGCAAAAATTCTTTTTGTTTTAGACTCTAGATACCCATGGTACACTCGATACCGAATTTGGTTCGATTTGGACAACTCCTTGACCCGATAAAATTTCTATATTTTTGAAAATAGAATAAGCGGATAAGTCAAAATTTCCGATTGAAATACGAACTTTTTTTCTAGGCAAGTTAAGCGAACCATTCTTTTTGCATTACAACCTACATAATACTGGTAGTCCTGGATATCAATTTGGTTCACTTTGAACAACTCCTTGACCCGATGAAAAAGGCCTATTTTTAAAATTATTTAATTGAATTAATAGCAAATTTCCGTTTGAAAAACTAACTTTTTTCCAAGGCAAGCTATACCAAAAAATCTTTTTGTTTTACACTCTAGGTACCCATGGGATACTCCATACCCAGTTTGGTTTGATTTGAACAAGTCCTTGACCCGATGAAATTTCTATATTTTTGAAAATAGAATAAGCGAATAAGTCAAAATTTCCGATTGAAATACGAACTTTTTTTCTAGGAACTTTAGGCGGACCATTCTTTTTGCATTACAACTTAAATAGTACTGTTAGTCTAATATATCAGTTTGGTTCACTTTAAACAACTCCTTGACCCGATGAAAAAGACCTATTTTTAAAAATCGTTATTCCGGAAATTCGCAAATTTCCGAATGAAAAACTAACTTTTTTTCTACGCAAACTATAGCAAAAATTCTTTATCTCCTACCTTCTACCTACACAGGGGATACTGCATACCGAGCTTGGTTCACTTTCGACCACTCTATGCCCTAATCAAAAAGACCTAATTTTAAAAAATATTCAAAATTACTTATTTGAAGTAACAGCGAATTTCCGTATGAAAAATTAACTTTTTTGCTAGGCAAGCTATACCAATAATTCTTTTTGTTTTAGACTCTAGTTACCCATGGGATATTCGATACCCAGTTTGGTTCGATTTGGACAACTCCTTGACCCGATAAAATTTCTATATTCTTGAAAATAGAATAAGCGGATAAGTCAAAATTTCCGATTGAAATACGAACTTTCTTTTTAGGCAAGTTAAGCGAACCATTCTTTTTGCATAACAACCTAAATAGTACTGGTAATCTGGGATATGAATTTGGTTCACTTTGAAATACTCCTTGACCCCATAAAATTTCACTATTTTTTGAAAATAGATTAAGGAATAATAAGCGAATAAGTCGATATTTCCGATTGAAATAAGAACTTTTTTCTAGGCAAGTTAGGCGGACCACTCTATTTGCATTACAACCTACATAATACTGGTAGTCCTGGATATCAATTTGGTTCACTTTGAACAACTCCTTGACCCGATGAAAAAGGCCTATTTTTAAAATTATTTAATTGAATTAATAGCAAATTTCCGTTTGAAAAACTAACTTTTTTCCAAGGCAAGCTATACCAAAAAATCTTTTTGTTTTACACTCTAGGTACCCATGGGATACTCCATACCCAGTTTGGTTTGATTTGAACAAGTCCTTGACCCGATGAAATTTCTATATTTTTGAAAATAGAATAAGCGAATAAGTCAAAATTTCCGATTGAAATACGAACTTTTTTCTAGGAACTTTAGGCAGACCATTCTTTTTGCATTACAACTTAAATAGTACTGTTAGTCTAATATATCAGTTTGGTTCACTTTAAACAACTCCTTGACCCGATGAAAAAGACCTATTTTTAAAATTAGGTATTTGAAATAATAGCAAATTTCCGTATGAAAAAATAACTTTTTTTCTACGCAAACTATAGCAAAAATTCTTTATCTCCTACACTCTACCTACACAGGGGATACTGCATACCGAGCTTGGTTCACTTTCGACCACTCTATGCCCTAATCAAAAAGACCTAATTTTAAAAATTATTCAAAATTACTTATTTGAAGTAACAGCGAATTTCCGTATGAAAAACTAACTTTTTTGCTAGACAAGCTATACCAATAATTCTTTTTGTTTTAAACTCTAGTTACCCATGGGATATTCGATACCCAGTTTGGTTCGATTTGAACAACTCCTTGACCCGATGAAAAAGACCTATTTTTAAAATTATTTATTTGAAATAATAGCGAATTTCCGTATGAAAAACTAACTTTTTGCTAGGCAAGCTATACCAATAATTCTTTTTGTTTTAGACTCTAGTTACCCATGGGATACTCGATACCCAGTTTGGTTCGATTTGAACAACTCCTTGACCCCATGAAAAAGACCTATTCTTACAATTATTTATTTGAATTAATAGCGAATTTCCGTATGAAAAACTAACTTTTTTCCTAGGCAAGCTATACCAAAAATTCTTTTTGTTTTACGACATAGTTACCCATGGCATACTCGATACCGAGTTTGGTTCACTTTCGACCACTCTATGACCTAATCAAAAAGACCTATTTTTAAAAAATATTCAAAATTACTTAGAAATAATAGCGAATTTCCGTATGAAAAACTAACTTTTTTCCTAGGCAAGCTATACCAAAAATTCTTTTTGTTTTACAATCTAGTTACCCATGGGATACTCGATAACCAGTTTGGTTCGATTTGAACAACTCCTTGACCCCATGAAAAAGACCTATTTTTAAAATTATTTATTTGAAATAACAGCGAATTTCCGTAATTAAAAACTAACTTTTTTTCCTAGGCGAGCTATACCAAAAATTCTTTTTGTTTTACAACCTAGGTACACGTGAGATACTCCATAACGAGTTTGATTCACTTTCGACCACTCTATGACCTAATCAAAAAGACCTATTTTTAAAAAATATTGAAAATTATTTATTTGAAATAATAGTAATTTCCGTATGAAAAACTGACTTTTTTCCTAGGCAAGCTATACCAAAAATTCTTTTTGTTTTACAATCTAGTTACCCATGGGATACTCGATACCCAGTTTGGTTCGATTTGAACAACTCCTTGACCCGATAAAATTTCTATATTTTTGAAAATAGAATAAGCGAATAAGTCGATATTTCCGTGTGAAATATCTACTTTTTTTGTAGGGCAGTTAGGCAAACCATTCTTTCTGCACTACAACCTAAATTATACTGGTAGTCTAGAATATCAATTTGGTTCACTTTGAACAACTCCTTGACCCGATGAAAAAGACCTATTTTTAAAATTATTTATTTGAAATAATAGCGAATTTCCGTATGAAAAACTAACTTTTTGCTAGGCAAGCTATACCAATAATTCTTTTTGTTTTAGACTCTAGTTACCCATGGGATACTCGATACCCAGTTTGGTTCGATTTGAACAACTCCTTGACCCCATGAAAAAGACCTATTCTTAAAATTATTTATTTGAATTAATAGCGAATTTCCGTATGAAAAACTAACTTTTTTCCTAGGCAAGCTATACCAAAAATTCTTTTTGTTTTACAACATAGTTAACCATGGCATACTCGATACCGAGTTTGGTTCACTTTCGACCACTCTATGACCTAATCAAAAAGACCTATTTTTAAAAAATATTCAAAATTACTTAGAAATAATAGCGAATTTCCGTATGAAAAACTAACTTTTTTCCTAGGCAAGCTATACCAAAAATTCTTTTTGTTTTACAATCTAGTTACCCATGGGATACTCGATACCCAGTTTGGTTTGATTTGAACAACTCCTTGACCCCATGAAAAAGACCTATTTTTAAAATTATTTATTTGAAATAATAGCGAATTTCCGTAATTAAAAACTAACTTTTTTCCTAGGCGAGCTATACCAAAAATTCTTTTTGTTTTACAACCTAGGTACACGTGGGATACTCCATATCGAGTTTGATTCACTTTCAACCACTCTATGACCTAATCAAAAAGACCTATTTTTAAAAAATATTGAAAATTATTTATTTGAAATAATAGTAATTTCCGTATGAAAAACTGACTTTTCTCCTAGGCAAGCTATACCAAAAATTCTTTTTGTTTTACAATCTAGTTACCCATGGGATACTCGATACCCAGTTTGGTTCCATTTGAACAACTCCTTGATCCGATAAAGGAGGCCTATTTTTAAAATTCAATAATCCTAGTCTATTCGAAATAATCGCAGATTTCCGTATGGAAAACTAACTTTTTTTCTAGGCAAGCTATACCAAAAATCCTTTTTGTTTTACAATCTAGTTACCCATGGGATACTCGATACCCAGTTTGGTTCGATTTGAACAACTCCTTGACCCGATAAAATTTCTATATTTTTGAAAATAGAATAAGCGAATAAGTCAATATTTCCGTGTGAAATATCTACTTTTTTTGTAGGGCAGTTAGGCAAACCATTCTTTCTGCACTACAACCCAAATTATACTGGTAGTCTGGTATATCAATTTGGTTCACTTTGAACAACTCCTTGATCCAATAAAATTTCTATATTTTTGAAAATAGAATAGGCGAATAGGTCGATCTTTCCGATTGAAATACGAACTTTTTTCCTAGGAACGCAAGTCCGATCATTCTTTTTGAATTATAGTCAATAAATCCAAAAGCCCTCAACCAATGCCAACAGGAAAATCTGGTTGTTTCCCGAACTATTTTCCGTTGGCATTGAGGCACCCCTCTCAATTTTTTAATACATTTTAAATTTTTTTTTACCTTTTTGACAGGATGGCATTCCTCCTTGCAATCTCCTGGATTCATCTTTGGAATTTTGTAAGTTGACAGGAAAGAAGAGCTCATAACTTAAGCCGAAAAAAACAAATAATTTGAACAACTCCTTGACCGATAAAAATTAACTATTTCTTAAAATGAAGTCAGCGAAAAAGTCGCAATTTCCGTGTGAAATATCTACTTTTTTTGTAGGGCAGTTAGGCAAACCATTGTTTCTGCACTACAACCTACATTATACTGGTAGTCTAGAGTATCAATTTGGTTCACTTTGAACAACTCCTTGATCCAATAAAACCTCTATATTTTTTAAAATAGAATAAGCGAATAAGTCGATATTTCCGATTGAAATACTAACTTTTTTCTAGGAACGTTAGGCGGACCATTCTCTTTGCATTACAACTTAAATAGTACTGTTAGTCTAATATATCAGTTTGGTTCACTTATAACAACTCCTTGACCCGATGAAAAAGACCTATTTTTAAAATTAGGTATTTGAAATAATAGCAAATTTCCGTATGAAAAACTAACTTTTTTGCTAGGCAAGCTATACCAATAATTCTTTTTGTTTTAGACTCTAGGTACCCATGTTATCCTCAATACCCAGTTTGGATCGATTTGAACAACTCCTTGACCCGATGAAAAAGACCTATTTTTAAAATTCAATAATCTTAATCTATTTGAAATAATCGCAGATTTCCGTATGAAGAACTAACTTTTTTTCTAGGCAAGCTATACCAAAAATTCTTTTTGTTTTACAATCTAGTTACCCATGGGATACTTGATACCCAGTTTGGTTCGATTTGAACAACTCCTTGACCCGATAAAATTTCTATATTTTTGAAAATAGAATAAGCGAATAAGTCGATATTTCCGTGTGAAATATCTATTTTTTTTTTGTAGGGCAGTTAGGCGAACCATTCTTTCTGCGCTTCAACCTACATTATACTGGTAGTCTGGTATATCAATTTGGTTCACTTTGAACAACTCCTTGATCCAATAAAATTTCTGTATTTTTGAAAATAGAATAAGCGAATAAGTCGATATTTCCGATTGAAATACTAACTTTTTTTCTAGGAACGTTAGGCGGACCGTTCTTTTTGCATTACAACTTAAATAGTACTGTTAGTCTAATATATCAGTTTGGTTCACTTTGAACAACTCCTTGACCCGATGAAAAAGACCTATTTTTAAAATTAGGTATGTGAAATAATAGCAAATTTCCGTATGAAAAACTAACTTTTTTGCTAGGCAAGCTATACCAATAATTCTTTTTGTTTTAGACTCTAGGTACCCATGTTATCCTCAATACCCAGTTTGGATCGATTTGAACAACTCCTTGACCCGATGAAAAAGACCTATTTTTAAAATTATTTATTTGAAATAACAGCGAATTTCCGTATGAAAAACTAACTTTTTTCCTAGGCAAGCTATACCAAAAATTCTTCTTGTTTTACAACCTAGGTACACGTGGGATACTCCATACCGAGTTTGGTTCACTTTCGACCACTCTATGACCTAATCGCAAAAAGACCTATTTTTAAAAAATAATCAAAATTATTTATTTGAAATAATAGCAAATTTCCGTATGAAAAACTGACTTTTTTCCTAGGCAAGCTATACCAAAAATTCTTTTTGTTTTAAAATCTAGTTATTCATGGGATACTCGATGCCCAGTTTGGTTCCATTTGAACAACTCCTTGATCCGATAAAAGAGGCCTATTTTTAAAATTCAATAATCCTAGTCTATTCGAAATAATCGCAGATTTCCGTATGAAAAACTAACTTTTTTTCTAGGCAAGCTATGCCAAAAATTCTTTTTCTTTTACAATCTAGTTACCCATGGGATACTCGATACCCAGTTTGGTTCGATTTGAACAACTCCTTGACCCGATAAAATTTCTATATTTTTGAAAATAGAATAAGCGAATAAGCCGATATTTCCGTGTGAAATATCTACTTTTTTTGTAGGGCAGTTAGGCAAACCATTCTTTCTGCACTACAATCCACATTATACTGGTAGTCTGGTATATCAATTTGGTTCACTTTGAACAACTCCTTGATCCAATAAAATTTCTATATTTTTGAAAATAGAATAAGCGAATAAGTCGATATTTCCGATTGAAATACTAACTTTTTTTCTAGGAACGTTAGGCGGACCATTCTCTTTGCATTACAACTTAAATAGTACTGTTAGTCTAATATATCAGTTTGGTTCACTTTGAACAACTCCTTGACCCGATGAAAAAGACCTATTTTTAAAATTAGGTATTTGAAATAATAGCAAATTTCCGTATGAAAAACTAACTTTTTTGCTAGGCAAGCTATACCGATAATTATTTTTGTTTTAGACTCTAGGTACCCATGGTATCCTCAATACCCAGTTTGGATCGATTTGAACAACTCCTTGACCCGATGAAAAAGACCTATTTTTAAAATTAGGTATTTGAAATAATAGCAAATTTCCGTATGAAAAACTAACTTTTTTCCTAGGCAAGCTATACCGATAATTATTTTTGTTTTAGACTCTAGGTACCCATGGGATACTCGATACCCAGTTTGGTTCCATTTGAACAACTCCTTGACCCGATGAAAAAGACCTATTTTTAAAATTCTATTATAGAAATTTATTCGAAATAATCGCAAATTTACGTATGAAAAACTAACTTTTTTCCTAGGCAAGCTATACCAATAATTCTTTTTGTCTTAGACTCTAGGTACCCGTGGTATACTCAATACCCAGTTTGGATCGATTTGAACAACTCCTTGACCCGATGAAAAATACTATATTTGAAAATTAAATATTGGAAATAATAGCAAACTTCCGTATGAAAAACTAACTTTTTTCCTAGGCAAGCTATACCAAAAACTCTTTTTGTTTTACAATCTAGTTACCCATGGGATACTCGATACCCAGTTTGGTTTGATTTGAACAACTCCTTGACCCGATGAAAAAGATCTATTTTTAAAATTATTTATTTGAAATAATAGCGAATTTCCGTATGAAAAACTAACTTTTTTCCTAGGCAAGCTATACCAAAAATTTTTTTGTTTTACAACCTAGGTACACGTGGGATAATCCATACCGAGTTTGGTTCACTTTGGACAACTCTATGACCTATACAAAAAGACTATTTTTAAAATTACTTATTTGAAATAATCGTGAATTTCCGTACGAAAACCTAACTTTTATAAACCACACCGAAGACGTCCCCAACATGAGATGCACAAAAGCCCAGCGGTGGGGAAACCGACTAACCGGCGTCTCAACGGGGCAGGGGGGGTTGCACCTCATGCGGGCCCGAGGCCCTCACCTTAGAATAATAGTATTATTATATAAAAATAAACAAATATTTTACATATTGATTTACCATGTTGTGACACGTGCTCTGTAACTGGGGGCACATAACGTACTGGGCGAACACAAACGGAAAAGGTCTGATTAATCATATCAGGAAAGTAGGATCTACATAACAAGTTCAATATCGTATTCATGGTAGTGTTTCTCTCCCAAGGAGGTCAAACCGGGGCCAAGTTCCCTGGCCAATTTCTCGAAAACAGCTGCACAAAAAAAACGCACTTAGTACAGTTTGTAGCACGGCTTGAGATACGCATCATATTAAAAAATGAGCCTAATCGGTGTATTTTTCAAGGAGTTATAGCAAAAATAAAGTACCGTATCAATTGACCCTGGAGGAGAGATACATCACCTTCAGAGCTAAAATTGAGCACCTAAACCTCTGAAAACGCTATATAAAGTATACATATTCGGAAACTACGTTACACGGGCTGTTCAAAACACTAATTTTTGTAACACAGTTCAAAGGTTCAAGGTGTCAAAAGTGTCAACCGGATGGTGTCAACCGCTTCAGGAGGTCAAACCGGGGCCAAGTTCCCTGGCCAATTTCTCGAAAACGGCTGAACGAAAAAAAACGCCTTTTGTACAGTTTTTAGCACTGCTTGAGATACGCATCATATTAAAAAATGAACCCAATCGGTGCACTCTAGAAGAAGTTATAGCAAAAAGTAGGTACCGTACCAGCTGACCCCAGAAGAGGGATACTCCATATTCGGAGCTAAAATTGACCTTCTGAACTACATAAAATGGGGTGTAAAATATATATGGCAACAATCAGCATTACCAAACGAGCCTAACGAACTAAATATCGAGTCTAAATGAGCTAGTTTTAGTGGTCTAACATGTAGGTACAGCAAAAGTACCGGACACGAATAGGTGAAAATGGAGGTATGTGTCCTGGCCAATTTCTCGAAAACGGCTGAAAGAAACAAAACGCTATTTACAGGGATTCAAGTACGGCTCAAGCTGAGTTCAAATCAACGAAGAGATCAAAAATCGGTTCACTCTACGAGGAGATATTCCAACATAAAGGTGCCGTACCAAATGAGCAAATAGGACAGGTACTGCTCATGTAACGCTAAAATTGACCATCTGGACTACATAAAACTGCATACAAAATATATATGGGGAGACTCCCCACTAACTGGGGATTCTAAAACACTAACACTTGTTGGATAAATCAAGTGTTTTGTTGTACCGAAATTTGGGTCACCCACAATAGCCCGAAAATTCGAACTATTTCAAATTTGAACATTAATAACTTTTTGATTAGGCCGATTTGGGAAACCAACCAAATAATGAAAGCAAGAGGGGTTCAGTGCTAACAAAATGCGACTACTCCCGTTTAATTTGGTCCAGTTCTTTAGGAGATATTAACAAAAAACTGTTCTGTACCCCATTTTTTGGGCTAAAATCGAAGCCCAAGATCTCCGGATCCGACGTAAAACAACGTGAAACAGCGTTCCCGGCGTATTTGTGGGTGTAATTCTGGTCCACTTTCACGTTCTAGGTCACGGCAAACCTTCATCGTGAGGTGGGAAAAAATTTCCCACCTCACCATGAAGGTTATGATGTTTTGTGTGTTTTGACATTAAACAACATCCACAGAAATTTGATGAAATCGTGAAAAAAGAAAAATTGTCGAATTAATGCCATTGTTTGATACAATTAGCTTCAGCAACCTAAATAGTGTCTAGAAAACACAAAATGCACGCCCAAAAACTTGTTCAAGTGCGCAAAACACCACTAAGCCATAAAATTTGAGAAAAAATTTTATTTTTCCGCTTTCAACATTGAATAACTGTTCTGAAGAACATCTTCAGGACTGTGACTAGCCATTCCAGAAAAGAATGTCCTAACAGCAACAAATTAAGACAAAAATCACTCGTTTGGGTCAAAAATTGAATGCGAAATTTGAAAAAGTACAAACTTAAGTTCCTTTCTCAATGTGATAAAGCAAGTTGTTTCCTCCGCAAATGCAGATTTTGCTTGGATATCTGTTGCAACTATTCTTGTTTACTTGGCTGTCTTTTCCCTGAAGGCTGTGATTGAAGTATAAGATCGAAATAAATTGAAAGAAAATAATAATCCTGAAACAATCAGCTCGTAACAAAATTGCTAATTGACCAAAAAATCGAGGTCACCAGATTTAGAGCCAAATTTGACCGTCTCAATTTCAAAAAATACTATGCAAAATATATATGGGGATACTCCCCTCTAACTGAGGACTATAACACACTAAGATTTGTTATGTAAAGCTTGTGCTTTGTTGTACCGAATTTTGGGTCACTCAACATAGCCCGAAAATTCGACTTTTTTTTCAAATTTAAACATCAATAAGTTTTTGAATAGGATGATTTGAGAAACCAACTAAACACTGCAAGCAAGAAGGGTTTAGTGCCAACAAAATGCGACTACTCCCGTTTATTTTGGTCAGGGACCTTAGCAGATATTAACAAAATACTGTTTTGTACTCCATTTTTTGGGCTAAATGCAAAGCCTAAAATCTCCGGAACTGACGTAAAACAACGTGAAACAGAGTTGTCGGCGTATTTGTGGTTATGATTCTGGTGCAATTTGACGTTCTGGATCACGGAAAACGTTCATGAGGAGATGGGAAAAAATTTCCCACCTCACCATGAAGGTTACGATTTTTTGTGTGTTTTGACATAAAACAACATTCACAGAAATTTGATGAAATCGTGAAAAATGAAAAATTGTTGAGGTAACCCCACTAATTGATACAAATAGCTTCAAGAACCTAAATACTGTTCAGAAAACACAAAAAGCACGCCCGATAACTTGTTCAATTGCAAGGAAGTAATTCATTTGTTCAAATGACCTATTTAGAATACCAAGTTTAACGTATCGCTAAAATGCACCATCAAAACGTGTGAAAAAATGGTACAATAGGTATATAGTGATACTCCCTCTTAACTGAGCAGTCTAAAGCACTATCATGTTTAATCCTGACACCAAAAATTTCAACTTTATGTCACCGCCGAATTAGCCGAACAAGGCCAAAAATCGAGGTTCGGCACATGCAGAGCAAAAATTGACCAACTCAACTCAAAAAAATGAAACTAAACATATATATGGGGTTCCTCTCTAATAAGAACGGAATTCAGGGAACCAAAACATGTAGGCTTATTCTGGTTTTCTGGGGTACCCGTTTTTGGAGAACACCAAAATCACATTATTGGTGACTTTTTAAAATTTAACAGTGAATAACTTTTTCACCACGACGACTTAGGACAGCACCTAAACAGCAAAAACAAGAAAATTACAGCATCAGAAAAACGATTTTCCGCCCAAAAAAATTGATAGAGTACTTTGGAAGATATCAGCAAATTACTGAAGTGTACCTCTTTTTTTGAGCTAGAAGCAGAGACCCAGTTTTGCAGAAATCAAGTTTAGTTGAGTAGAACAGCCATGCTAACGTGTTTGTTGGAGTAGCTTAGGTTCAATCAATACTTTTTTGTCACTGCAAGTCTTCATGGGGAGGCGGGAACAAATTCGCATCTCGCCATGGAGGCTTTGATGTTTTGATTAGTTTGACAAAAAAACAACACACTCACAGAAATTTGTTGAAATTGTCAGAAATGAAAAATTGTTGAATTAACAATAACCATCAGTAAAACTGGCTTCAGGGACAGAAATAGATGTAGAAAGCGCAAATTAAATAGTGAGAAGGACGTATCATTGAAATTTAAACACTCCAACAAAAACAAAAAAAACGGAAAATTTTGACTTGCATCAAAATAACATGCTGAAAAGGTTAACCAAGGATTATCAAGAGCTCAGCTAATACTGAATGCATGGCTGATCACAGAAATTAAAGCAAAATTGACGAAAAAATGGCACAATATCTGAAAAATGGCATTGATTTTTTTAAAAGCTTTTGAAAGAAAATTTTATGATATCGAATGAGCCATAAAAGTATATGGTCTTGGAGATGATATCCAAGAAACCACAAATTATAATTCATGAGTTTGTCTTGGACTTTCAAGTTGTTTGCCTGAAACCCGCATAGGGTGCGGTGATAAGCATTTCTGAGCCCAAAAATTAGGTTGTACAAAATAAGTTTAATGATCTTGGATGGGCCATAATAGTCTATGGTCTTGAATATGGTATCGAAGACACCATAAAAATTTTCAGAAATAATTTTTAAATCTCCATTTTAATCGTTTGTAACCCGAATAGGAGGTTATTAAAATCATTTTTTGCCAAAAAAAGATGCTGTACAAAAAAAAGTTTTATGATCTTGGATGGGTCATAAAAGTCTATGGTCTTGGATATGGTATCCAAGACACCATAAAGTTTTTTTCACAAGAAATTTTTAAATCTCCATTTTTATCGCCTGAAATCCGCATAGGACGTTGTTAAAATCATTTTTGTGTCGAAAAAAGAGGTTGCACAAAAAAAGTTTTATGATCTTGGATGGGCCATAAAAGTCTATGGTCTTGGATATGGTATCCAAGGCACCATAGAAAAAAAATTTTTTTGTTGAAGGCCAATGGCAAGTACGATATATTTGTTGTACTACATGGTCCAAAAGACGTCATTTGAGATCACCTTGAAATTTTTGTATGGTCTTATGTATGGTATCAAAGAAGCCATACAACCATACATGTCTTACGTATGGTTTCCAAGAAACATTTATGGTGGTCATCCGGGGAGTTTTTCCAAACATTTCCTGCATAAATCGAATAAGAAAAAATAAGAAAACATCGAAAAAAAGATATTTATGGTAAAACAGCTACAGCTCTTTCTGTTCCCCACGAAAAAAGTTTCGATACTGTTGATCATTTAAAATTAACAAATCAACTAGAATAATATGATTACCCTGGCGCATCGGTCCAAATTATATAAAAAATTACAAATTTTGTAGGGACACCAATTTGATGAAGCCATCAACGACATGCCGAATGAAGTGTGAAGCTAAAAAATTGCTTTTTTACAGAAGATATTACCAGTATTATATCATCAGAGAAACATAAAAATAAATGAATTGCGATATTGAAGACTTGTAGGGTTAGTTCTAAACGAAATTTTTGTCAGAAATATAGAAAAATGTTATCCGGCGGGTAGGTATACAATTTAAGCATAACGAAATTGGATTTCTAGCATAATTTCCTCATTAAGTCATTAAAAATGGTTCTTCATATTGATAACTTTTGGAACTTCAAGATCCACAAATTATTCTATTATGCTGGAAGAAAACAACGAAGTCAATTCTGCGGAATAATTTACAAAATTAGAATTATAATTCTGAGAAAGTTCTCGATCTTTTCCTATAAATTTCTATGGGCAATGTCTCATGAAATATAATTCGACAACAAAATCTTCATTAGCCAAAATTTCAAACGAGAGAAGAAATGATGCGTACAGTTTTCTTCCAAAATAAATTGGCCAAGCCAGTGACTTAACAGTGTAGCTTTTATATTTGTTCCGATCCCCACTTTAGTGGGGAGGGAGGAACTATATACTCAACTGGTTTTTTTTGTTTAGTCAATTTTGGCCGATCGATACATTCATAGTAGAGAAATGCGAGTTGTATCATTAAAAAGCCCGTCCAGCGTAGAATGCGAAATTAAAATGATTTTTTCGTTTTTTGTTTTTTACATGGAGTTGTCGAGGTTTAAAGTTTTGTGAACATTCGACTGCTTTTTTGTAGGGACGCCAATTTGATGAAGCCATCAACTACATGCCGAATGAAGTGTGAAGCTAAAAAATTGCTTTTTTACAGAAGATATTACCAGTATTATATCATCAGAAAAACATAAAAATAAATGAATTGCGATATTGAAGACTTGTAGGGGTAGTTCTAAACGAAATTTTTGTCAAAAATATAGAAAAATGTTATCCGGCGGGTAGGTATACAATTTAAGCAGAACGAAATTGGATTTCTAGCATAATTTCCTCATTAAGTCATTAAAAATGGTTCTTCATATTGATAACATTTGGAACTTCAAGATCCACAAATTATTCTATTATGCTGGAAGAAAACAACGAAGTCAATTCTGCGGAATAATTTACGAAATTAGAATTATAATTCTGAGAAAGTTCTCGATCTTTTCCTATAAATTTCTATGGGCAATGTCTCATGAAATATAATTCGACAACAAAATCTTCATTAGCCAAAATTTCAAATGAGAGAAGAAATGATGCGTACAGTTTTCTTCCAAAATAAATTGGCCAAGCCAGTGACTTAACAGTGTAGCTTTTATATTTGTTCCGACCCCCACTTTAGTGGGGAGGGAGGAACTATATACTCAACTGGTTTTTTTTGTTTAGGCAATTTTGGCCGATCGATACATTCATAGTAGAGAAATGCGAGTTGTATCATTAAAAAGCCCGTCCAGCGTAGAATGCGAAATTAAAATGATTTTTTTGTTTTTTGTTTTTTACAAGGAGTTATCGAGGTTTAAAGTTTTGTGAACATTCGACTGCTTTTGTTCACATTTTCAGTAATTTTTGCTAAAATTTTGCACAACTTCGCTTATATAATTCAAAATTAATTAAAATTGTTAACGGCAGATTGTTGTTCTTACCGTTAGAGATAGAAGAGCGTTGCTGAATTTTTTGATGGAAATTTTTTTTGGCTAAAACTTTTGATAAAATTTTCAAAATACAAACTTTTTTCATCAAAAATGGCACAAAATATGCTTTTTTGCTCCATTTTGTTAATTTTTGCCAGAGTTAGTGACCTACAAACCTTAACACAGACTCCCTAATCTCAAAAAGAGCGGTAGTTTCAATTAGGCTCCGAAAGAAAGTCTTCTGGAACTAAAACTTTGCCGTTTTTTGCAGATTTAACGCGATAATTATACAAGATGCATCGTTGTCTTTTTTTTAAAATTTGAAGAATTCCACTCAACAATTGGTCTATCTTGCAAACACTTGGAACACTTGGTCGGTTTGCTGAGCGTGCGACAAAATCAGGAGGAGAGGTTCAATAATATCATGGATTCTTAGAATCAGAGATTTTTTGGTTTTTTTGATGCTGCCTTTTTTCAAAATAATTTGCTTGTTTTTTTAATGTTATTTACTGACAATAGTTTTTATTCACGGCTCCGTTAATGAGAGCTAAAATTTACGTAAATTTGAGACCGAATGTAGATACAGTTTGTTTTCAGAGAACCAAAGGGTGTTTAGGGCTTTGAGGAAAAGTTTTAGTAAAATTTAACTGAATTCTCGTCTTTTGCCTCCAATTGTCATTCTTTTGGCAGTCTGATTTTAAGTTTAACCACTCAAAGATCTGAATTTTTTCCCCAAGAGGCGCAAGTGAACTTTTTCTAATCATTCGGTTGTTACCTAATGTCTCTTATTTTACTGAATGTATTTGTTTTAAGGAAGTTTCTGTGATTTTCTGAACTTGTCAATTTTTTGTACAAATTTAGTCAACATTTTGCTTATTCCCAGGAAGTACGGGTCACCTTTTCCTCCCTATAGAATACAAACTAAATTTGTGGCCAACTGTTTTAACAGAATGTTTTCTTGCTGTAGGTACTACGAGTTTTCATACAAAATTTTCTGATTTTTGTGCATAATCGCCCATTTTTGCTGTTGTTTTGTTTCTTTAGTAAATTGTCACATTTTTTAACAATCTAACTGAAAAAAGCTCTAGAACAATTGAAATTGAACATATCTTTTGTTTTTCATAACATATGATTTGAAGGGCTGCGACACCGCTCTCTTGCAGAAATTGGTAGAGTTTTTTATTTTTGCCCTTTATTTGTTGTTAATTTTTATTGTCATATGCCAAATATTGTGTAATTAAAAGTCTCAGTGGCTAACTATAGATAAACAAATGAACTTAATAAATGATATCGGTAAACAGCTAATGCTTGTTTTGACTTTCGAATTAAATTTCTAAAAAAAGTAACGGTATTCTTCAACTTATCACTTTTGTACTGGTTTGCGTTTTTTTTCGTATTTTACTATATTGTATCATTTTCGTAAATTAGCCTCATTTTTTAGAACTCTCCTTAATGAAATGTTGACTCAAACAATAGTTTTCTGATGTTTAAACGTTTTAAATGATGTCTGCAGGGCTTAGACAATTTGTTTCAGAAGAATTTTGTGAAGTTTAGATACTTTTCAGTTTTTGTGGTTCTTTTTGTTGTCATTTTGTGATAGTCGTTTTACAAAAAAACGTAATGATGGTCAAAGGAGACAAAAATGAAGTTGTTATATTCTCGCGGTTAATATTTTATAATTTTCGGCGCTTCAAAACTGTGGTTTCGTAAAGTTGTTTCTGAAACTTATTAGTTCAGATTTTATTTAATGTTATGTTATAGTGTTTTGATTTAGTCTCATTAATACCAGTCGCAATTAGTTTTCCGAGTAGTTGTAAGACAAACTGTCTACTCTTTTAGTCGAAAGCTTTTGTTGGCCATGAATTTTTAAAATATTTGTTTCTAATAAAAAAAGGGGATAGATTTTTGAGGTCTGCCAATTTTATTTCTTTTAAATTGTAGCTAAGCATCTCTGTATACAATTCACATCATTTATCTATTGAAATACAATTTGTTCTTCATAACGGTTTTATTTTCCTCAAATGGTCTTTCTTCTTGGCACAACCAGTTTTCATAAGACCAATTTTTGTGGTTTTTGTATATTTGCCCTTTTTTGTAGGTTTTTTGTTTTCTTTTCACAGTATCACAATAATGGGCGTCATTTGATTTACAAATTTTGTCACCTGCAAAAATGCAAACGAAGATTTTTATTGTTTTTAGTGACCAGCTTAATATTTAATTGATTGGGGGGACATCGTTTTCGTGCAAAAATTTTTCGTGCAAATTTTTTGTTTTTGCACGTATTTGTTGTTCCTTTTGTAGTCATATGACATATCCTGAATAATGAAAGGCCTCAGTCGCTCTCATAAAGATATAGAAGATTCTCTTAATTATTTGATTCGATGCGTAATGTTTCTAATCAGTTCGAATTGAATTCCTTTTTTTAAAAATAGGCAATGTTTTAAAAAACTTTGCCCCTTTTGCTCACTTCTAGTCAACTTGTTGCCAAGTCGCATTGAAGAAAAGTCCCATATTTTGTTCCAAAAAAGTACCGGTTGATTCTCTTAGTATAAATTTTATCTGATGCCATTTTGATTTAGTTATCGTAATTAATATTTGTAACTATTTGATTTTTATTGCCGTCTTTTCTGGTAGTCATATTATGGTAACCACAGTTCTCATAGGCCCTCTAGAGTAGATTGTTTTATTCTTTTAGTAGTTTGTTGAACGATATGTTGATATATTAATTTTTTTTATCTCTTCCTCATTTGGTAGACAATTAAGTGAAAAATGTAGATGAGCGGGGTCGGAACTTAATGTGCGAACGCACATTACCGAGCCGCCTTGTTTTTTGTATTTCCAGGTGTCTAAGAAAGTATTTAATACAACTAAGTGGACTTAATTCAATGGTTCTTCTAACTTACACGCAAAAAACAAGATTTACCCGAAATTTTTCTAAAAAACTACCACGGTTTGGTAAATTTAGAACCAACGTTTTAGACCATTTCTAACAAGTAATTAAAATTTGTTGTAGTGATGAAAAAACATCGATCTACCAGAAAAATCAACAGCAAAAAGTTTTGAATGTGAACTTGAAAATCTGGAAACTTTGAATTTTTTTCCGGAAGTTTTTTTTAGTTCTCAATTTTCGTACATTATTTATTTCCTGATGAAAAAACTCTCTTCAGTCCAATAAAGAACAAAAGCAGTCAAATTTTGCTTCCTAAATTGTGTCCTTTTATCATATGGGTGCCAAATTCATCAGCTTGATAGTTCTTTTGACGTTCATGCTATGTTCAGTATTTTGCAGTTTTGTTTACTCTCAGCAGAATTTAACGTTCGACATCAACAATTTTTGAGCAGCGATTCCAATTTTACAATTATAATTTTGATATTCTAACTGAAACAAATTGTTTGTGAAGAATTAGATTTGGTAGGTTTCAGTATTATAAAGTTATGGGTGGACTTACCAAATATATGAGGAAGAAGGCATTCATGACTTTGCTGTTATTCCTCAGTACAAGGTTAACTTAACTACTAATGGCTGAACAGAGTTGTTATGTAAAGTATGCAGACCAACATAAACAAGCGAGTGTGTGTGTGTGTGTGTTTGTGTGTGACTATGAGTTAGTAGTAGTGGACGTGGTGTTTAGAGATATGCTGGAGTTAAGGACAGATTCCCACCACTGGTAAACTGAGAATAGAGAGAAAGAGAGAAGAGATAAATTGAGGAAAGTAGTGTCCCACTTACTATGTGGGTAACCATGCACAAAGTGAACAAACGCAACACATTTCAATTCCTACCATTTTCTCTATCCATAACCAACCACTCTTTAAAGTCTGTGTGTGTCACTGTTTTCGGTTGGTTCATTTATACTGAAACTATACTGTGCTCTGCTGTTTGTTTGGCGACAAATATTCATAAATTACTTTTGAATGACTATTTCCCAGTGCCAAAATACCCCCAGCTGCAAGAATATTCAATGCCATAACACCCAATTTATTGTCTTGGAGTTTCATATACAGGCAAACGGGCAGCTGAAAGAATTAAAAGTGGTTTCGCTGAGCTATAATTACGCTAAAAAGACCTTTCGATAATTTTAAAATAAGAGTAAAATATTGGGTATGCTTTTGATATTTTTAAGCATAAGGTATTTTTTTGTTTATTTGAGACGATTCAGACAAAAAAATTATCACTGACAAGAATGGAAGTGGTATCAGATATATTGTGGTAGTACATTAAGATTAATTGACTGGCCTGGAACTTGTCGTCTGTTCCCTCGTTTCCGGGATTGAAAAATTAATTCAGTTATTTTTGCACCGACAAGGGATTCCCTATCGCAACAAGAGAGATTACTTCCATCACTAATTATATAAAGGCTACCATTGACGCAGTTTCCAATTTTAAACTCAAGTAATTTTTAGATGTTTAGTTTTTGCTGAAAAAAGGGAAACGGTGAGGGGGGAGGGGGTGGGTAAGGAGAAGAAGAAACGCCAAATGTGGTTCAATCTAATCTAGTAATCTAAGAGACAGGAAGCTGTCCTTTATGTAACTGATTCGGTTAATCAATTGGTTAAAAGTAACATATAGCGATTCTCACAAAAGGCTCTTTATTCATCGCCAATGCAATATTTTATATAGAATTACGGAATGAAATCGTGAACAAATCAAAGTCATCTCTCGAAATTGTATAGCTGTTAGAATTTAAATATTAATTCTATGATAAGATTGGATACCAGCCAAGAAGCCAGAAGAGAATGACCTCTCATCAGATTGTCCCAGACAGATATATACCGTATACGCTATCAAATTTCCCTAAACTCCTAGTGCATTCGAATCGGCCTCTCATAACAATAAAGGGAGCTCAATTTTCCGAGGCGTTTTTAAGAATTTGGCAGGTTTATGCCTCGACTTATAAATTCATCGTACGTGATCAAAACGTGGTATGGAAAGTCCATGGTCAAATCAAAAAGAACATTAAAAAATTTAAGCTCGATTTAGCAGTCATCGTGACGCGAGCTTGACACAAATGTGAGGCTAGAATGTTTGATTGGATCAATTTTTGAAGGTGGGCCCATAAATTTTGGGTGTGCTTCAAGAGTTGGTTATAGGATATAATGTAGTCGACCTGTATGGCCAATCAAAACTTTCAATTTTTGGGTAAATTCAACGCGAAATGATCCGCGTTGTTTCAAATATCAAGTTTCGTAAGCTTGCATTTAAAAACACTTAAAAGTCACACTAATATCATGAAATGCTAATGGAATGATAACCGTCAGAGATATGCCAGCCACATCTATCCAGAACGATTTCCAAAATAACTATATAGTCTACATGCGGAAAATTCTTATATATTACAAATGTAACCTAATTGTGCAAAAAAGAGTGCAATATTGATTCAGAGGGGAGCCAAGTAGCACAGCAGAGTTCTAAAAATTGGAAAGCAAGTATTATGTGCTGGAGAATGAACGTCAAAGCTCTCTTTTTCAAACACAAACAAAATATGAATCAACATCCTTTCTTGGCAGACTCCAAATTCCTTTGTTTAACATTTCATTTTGCCTAATCGTATCCTTTAAAATTTTCTCAATCTATACAACTTGATTAATTTTTCTCGTTTTTAAGTAGGTTGCAGAGTTCGTCTTTTCGGCTTTCGTAGACAGACTCCAAGTTCCTTGAGCGTTTTTTGGGCCTAGTCCGAACATTTTAAACTTTCTTGATTCTATACAACTTGAATCATTTTCTTGCTTTTAGATTATTTGCGAGCTCTCCTTTTACGCTTTCCTAGACAGACTCTAAATACCAATCCGAACATTTAAAACCTCCTGAACCTATAAAACTTGATTAACATTTCTTGATTTCATAATCAGGTAGTAATGATCAACAGTTTTGTTGTTCCATTAAGCAACAGCCTTCAGAAAGATTTTGGTAAAATGAGCCTAATATACGATCTTCTACCAGAAGTAGGAGCAACTGCAGATGATACTTCGCAAGATGCACAAGAACTACGAGTACAAAGCACGTAAACCTGTTCGAAAAAAACTCAATATCAGAACCTATTAGACAACTCGTTATGCCAGCTGTTCCAAGACCAACAAATTTTTCAGAGCTTTTGTTATAATCGATGTACATTAGAGTATTCAGGAAGAAAAAACAACATGAATTGTTCAATATTAATGGAATGAAGTATAAAAGACTAAGCAGAGCAAATTGATAACAAACAAAATTAAATCAGAATCAACAAATCATGTAAAAACAGATTCAACAAATTGTGGTACAGCAGCGCAAAACCATGGTGTAAAAATTGGTGGTCTGTTTACAGGTGCAAACGAGAAGAACCCCCAGTTGTAAAACAATGTTCCAAGTATTGGAAACATAAATATGCTTTCAATGAATGCAACAAATGTAAAGTTCCCCTTAGAGTTCAAAGAGTTGGTTATATAAGAAGCTTAGAAAGTTGGATATTGGGCTGTATCCTACAACCTATCCAAAAACAGAACAACTAAATTAATTTAATCAGATACTTGTGCATATCTTCCCACACTGGCTAAAAAAATGACTTTTAGAGTACATTTTTGGTTTTGGACAGAAAACCATTACTCTTAACTGTCGTATCTGAAAAGAGCACATAGAGAACAGTACAGAAATATGAAGAGGGATATAAACTTTCTCCAAAAAAATACGAAGATCCAAGAAACAATCGGACAAAACCAAGCAGTCGAATTGGATCACTTGAGCTCAAAACAAGTGAAACAAAAGCTCTGGAGTTCGTTCGAATGGTTAAATTGAGAAAAAATTCCAACGGGACAAGCAGCTGCGGATAAATTCTTGGATTTAACGTATTCTTTTTTAAACAGAAACTAGAGAGAGTTTCAATAGCTCCACAGTCAGAAAAACAAGGACGCCTTTTTGAGCAAGAGGGAAATGACTCAGTAGAAATTACAAAGATTTTGGGAAACGAGACAAGGGAGGCGATTGTTCGGTTCACAGCAATTTCTGCCTACTCCTTTCATTTTCATCCACAACTTGTTGAGCAGATTGTTACATATTATTTAAAACTTAATTTATTTTATACTTCAACCCCCAGAAGAGAAAATTTGTCAGATGGTTAATGTTTCCTAAACAAACGAACAACGCAAGGTTCGATTTACAGCCTTAGCTTACTTTCTATTTCCTTTCAGTTTGTTTTCAATATTGGCCCTTGACTGTGAAGCAGCGCCTTACTAAAGACTTTTTCTAATCGTTTCCTTGATTATTGGGAATAAGTGGCGAACACACACCGCTTCCTGTTATTATATTATAGCAAAGCAAGCAGCTCTTATATTAGAAGCTGGGCTTAGATGTAGGAAACACATCCAAAGAACACTATTGAGCTGAATCAAACACCTTTTTTTTTCGGTTGGGGGAAATACTTAAAACGCAACAACTTAGAGGAACTAAACAAAAATTCATGTAAATCGTTGCATGGCATAAAAATAACTATGGAACTTAAAATTTTCACTCATATGTTACCATAAACTATGCAGTTGTGAGAGAAAAGAGTGAGTGGAGTAGAAATCTGTGTAAAGAAGGATTTGGAGTTTGTTGAACAAAAAGGATGCAATCAAAACAATCTGAAGACCCTAACATTGAAGAACAACACGAATAAGCAGCGGTATTTGATTATGTTTGTGTATATATAATCCTTCTAAAAAGCTAACCATTGTTAATTTCCAAATAATTGAAAACTACTTAGATACCTTACCAATTGACCCTGAAACAACGCATATATTATGTGGAAACGTCAACACTATTTTCTTGTTCATTTCGCAGTTTTCCAAAAAAGTTATCTTGCTGGCAGGAAATAACCTCTCCATAGTAGAGAACACAATTCCCACACTTAAAACATCGAGCACAAAATCAACACTTGATGCGTATTGCAAAAATGCTTTTTCTTCTCTTCAAAATACTGTTTAGTAATAATTCAGACCAACAAACAATAATTACAATTAAAAAAGAAAAATAAAAATTTCGTGGAAAACTGCACAATATCTTAACGAACAAATTGAAAGCCATCACAGACTTCGTTAGCGAATGGTCGTCCGATAAAGTTTTCGGAAATTGCATAAAAAATTGGATGACACTCTAGACAAAAACCTACTGATTATAGATTCAGTTAGAAATGGAGCACGACACACATGGATAGATAATCATTTGAAAAGGGCTGAGGCCAAAAAAGAATCCTATAGTAAATGTGTCTTCATCCACAATTTGTTGACCAGTTTTGTACATGTAATTTATAACAATTTGTTTTCTACTCCTACCCCCCGGAGAGAAAATTTGTCTCAAGGTTAATGATTTCTTAGCAAAACGAACAACGCATGGTTCGATTAACAGCCTTAGCTTACTTTCTATTTTTTGAAGCAGCGCCTCACTAAAAGCAGCGCCTCACTAAAAGCAGCGCCTCACTAAAATCCCTTGACCATGAAGCAGCGCCTCACTAAAAGACTTTTTCTAACCGTTTCTTTGGTTATTGGGAATAAGTGGCGAACACACACTGTTTCCTGTTGTTATATTATAGCAAAGCAAACAGCTTTTATATTAAAAGCTGAGCTTAGTTGTAGGAAACACATCCAAAGATCAGTATTGAGCAGAATCACACAGCTTTTTTGAGCAGAATCACACAGCTTTTCCAAAGATCAGGATTCTGCTCAATACTGATCTTTGGAAACACATCCAAAGATCAGTATTGAGCAGAATCACACAGCTTTCCTCTAGCAAGAAATCAACACTTGATGCGCTTTGCAAAAATGCTTTTTCTTCTCTTCACAATACTGTTTCTAATATTTCAGACCAACAAAGGATTATTACAATTAAAATAGAAAAATAAAAATTTCATGGAAAACTTCATAAGTTTCAATTTCATGGAAAGTTTCATGGAAAATTTCATGGAAAACTTAAGATTAGTGTTTTCTTAACAATACGAACAACGCATGGTTTGATTAACAGCCTTAGCTTACTTTCTATTTTCTTTTGTTTTGCTTTCAAAACTGGCCCTTGACCATGAAGCCGCGCCTCATTAAAAGACATTTTCTAACCGTTTTTTTGGTTATTGGGAATAAGTGGCGAACACACACTGCTTCTTGTTGTTATATTATAGCAAAGCAAGCAGCTCTTATATTAAAAGCTGGGCTTAATTGTTGGAAACACATTCAAAGATCACTATTGAGCTGAATCACACAGCTTTTTTCGGTTGGGAGAATTCCTTAGAACGCAACAATTTAAAAAAACTAAAGAAAAAATCATCTAAATCGTTGCATGGCATAAAAATGACTACGGAACTTAAAAGTTTAACTGATAGATTACCAGAACCTATGCAGTTGTGAGAGAAAAGAGTGAGTGGAGTAGGAATCTGTGTCATGAAGGATTTGGAGTTTGTTGAACAAAAGGATGCGATCAAAACAATCTGCAGACCCTAATATTGAAGCACAACACAAATAAGCAGCGGTATTTGATTATAAATGTGTATCTGTAATCCTTCTAGAAAGCAAACCATTGTTAATTTCTAAACGCTTGGAAAGTACTTAGATACCATACCAATTGACCCTGAAACTACGCGTATATTATGTGGAGACGTTAACAATATTTTCTGGTTCATTTGCAGTTATCCGAACAAATAGTTACTTTGCTGGCAGAGGCAACCTCTCCATAGTAGAGAACACAATTCCAACACGTAAAACCTCCAGCAGGAAATCAACACTTGATGCGCTTTGCAAAAATGCTTTTTCTTCTCTTCACAATACTGTTTCTATTATTTCAGACCAACAAAGGATTATTACAATTAAAATAGAAAAATAAAAATTTCGTGGAAAACTTCACAATATCTTGAACAAATAAAAACCATCACAGACTTTGTTAGCAAATGTTCGTCCGATAAAAATTTTGGGAAAGTGCATAAACAATTGGTTGACATTCTAGACAAAACCTACTGATTATAGGTTCAGATAGAAATGGAGCACGAAACACATAGATAGATAATCAGTTGAAAAGGGCTGAGGCCGAAAAAGATTCCTAAAAGAAATCTGTCTTCCTCCACAATTTGTTGACCAGTTTGTTACATGTTATTTATAACACAATTTGTTTTCTACTTCAAGCCCCAGAGGAGAAAATTGTCACATGATTAGTGTTTTCTTAACAATACGAACAACGCATGGTTTGATTAACAGCCTCAGCTTACTTTCTGTTTTCTTTTGTTTTGCTTTCAAAACTGGCCCTTGACCATGAAGCAGCGCCTCATTAAAAGACTTTTTCTAACCGTTTCTCTGGTTATTGGGAATAAGTGGCGAACACACACTGCTTCTTGTTGTTATATTATAGCAAAGCAAGCAGCTCTTATATTAGAAGCTGGGCTTAATTGTTGGAAACACATTCAAAGATCACTATTGAGCTGAATCACACAGCTTTTTTCGGTTGGGAGAATTCCTTAGAACGCAACAACTTAAAAAAACTAAAGAAAAAATCATCTAAATCGTTGCATGGCATAAAAATGACTACGGAACCTAAAAGTTTAACTGATAGATTACCAGAACCTCTGCAGTTGTGAGAGAAAAGAGTGAGTGGAGTAGGAATCTGTGTCATAAAAGATTTGGAGTTTGTTGAACAAAAGGAATGCGATCAAAACAATCTGCAGATCCTAACATTGAAGAACAACACAAATAGGCAGCGGTATTTGATTATAAATGTGTATATGTAATCCTTCTAGAAAGGAAACCATTGTTAATTTCTTAACAGTTGAAAACTACTTAGATACCTTACCAATTGACCCTAAAACTACTCGTATATTATGTGGAGACGTTAACACTATTTTCTAGTTCATTTTGCAGTTTTCCAAAAAAATAATTACTTTGCTGGCAGGAAACAGCCTCTCCATAGTAGAGAACACAATTCCAACACGTAAAACCTCGAGCAGAAAATCAACACTTGATGCCTTTTGCAAAAATGCTTTTTCTTCTCTTCAAGATACTGTTTTTAATACTTCACAGCAACAAATGATTATTACAATTAAAATAGGAAAACTTCACAGTGTCTTAACGAACATAAAAGCCATCACAGACTTCGTTAGCGAAATGTCATGCAATAAAGTTTTCCGGAAAATGCATAAAAAATTGGTTGACAATCTAGACAAAAACCTACTGATTATAGATTCAGTTAGAAATGGAGCACGAAACACATGGATAGATAATAATTTGAAAAAGGCGGAGGCCAATAAAGAATCCTCTAGGAAATGTGTCTTCATCTACAATTTGTTGACGAGTTTTTTACATGATATTTATAACACAATTTGATTTCTACTTCTACCCCCAGAAAAGAAAATTTGTCTCAAGGTTAATGTTTTCTTAGCAAAACGAACAACGCATGGTTCGATTAAGAGACTGAGCTTACTTTCTATTTTTTTTGTTTTGCTTTTAATACTGAACCTTGACCATGAAGCAGCGCCTCACTAAAAGACTTTTTCTAATCGTTTCTTTGATTATTGGGAATAAGTGGCGAACACACACTGCTTCCTGTTGTTATATTATAGCAAAGCAAGCAGCTCTTATATTAGAAGCTGGGCTTAGTTGTAGGAAACACATCCAAAGAACACTATTGAGCTGAATCACACAGCTTTTTTCGGTTGTGAGAAATCCTTAGAAGGCAACAATTTAGCAGAACTAAACCAAAATTCATCTAAATTGTTCAATGGCATAAAAATAAATACGGATAATAAAATTTTGACTCATAGATTACCGAAAACTATGCAGTTGTGAGAGAAAAGAGTGAGTGGAGTAGGAATCTGTGTCATGAAGGATTTGGAGTTTGTTGAACAAAAGGATGCGATCAAAACAATCTGCAGACCCTAATATTGAAGCACAACACAAATAAGCAGCGGTATTTGAGTAACAATGTGTATATGTCATCCTTCTAGAAAGCAAACCATTGATAATTTCCTGAAGGTTGAAAACTACCTAGATACCTTATCAATTGACCCTAAAACTACGCATATTTTATATGGAGACGTCAACACTATTTTCTGGCCCATTTTGCAGTTTTCTGAAAAAACAGTTGTTTTGCAGGCAGAAAACATCCTCGTTTTGGTAGAAATCCAACACGCAAAACCTCGAACATGAAATCAACTCTTGGTGCATTTTGCGAAAGTGCTATTTCCTCTCTTCACAATACTGTCTCTAATTATCAGAACACCAAACGATAATTAGAGTTACAATAGAAAAACTTAAATTTCTTGAAATACTTACAAAATCTCAACAAACAAATTAAAAGCCTTCACAGACTTTGTTAGCGAATTGTCTTCCGATAACGTTCTCGGTAAAATGCATAAAAAGTTGGTTGACACCTTAGACAAAAATTTACCGATTATAGATTCAGTTAAAAGTGGAGCACTAAAAACATGAATACATAATCATGTGGAAAAGGCTTCTAAGCGAAAGAGGCCAAAAAAGGTTTCTAAGGGAAATGTGTTTTCAAAATCCGGACAAAACCGCTTTTAAAAAGGATTGCATTGTTCAAAACAAGCTTTTTAGAATCTATTTAGACAAAAAGTGTAATTTTTCTAACCAAAAAAAATCCAAAAATCAGCCAATAACGAAAATTCCTCAAAATATTTAATGAAGCATCAGGCAAAGCTCAGCTGCCCAGTATAATTATCAAATTGTAGAAAACATAGAAAATTCAAACAGTTTTTTTGCAAACGTTTTATATAAGAATTCATGCCTTTTTGAGCGGAAACAAGATATTTTCAAAGCTCAAGTTGGTTTATGAAGTCAATTAGGTACTATTGGCGCCATAGCTACACTGACTGAAAAATTTTAAAAACCTGTTAAAAGTTTAACTAAAAGCACTTTTTTGATCTAAGAAAGCATTCGATATAGTCAATCTTGAGCTATTGCTGGAAAGTTTCGAGCACTAGAGAGCGAAAGTTGAATCTTTAAAGAAAATTGTCAACAGCGGAGTCCCACAATGATTAAAACTTGGTCCACTACTTTTCAATATGTTTCTAAATGACATTCTAACCGAAATATCAAAAGAAGCAGTACTATTTTTCATGCCAACGATACAGTTGTTTTTAACAAAGGTAGTGTTGAGAATGTAGGTATAAAGCACAATACCACACTTGAGGCAGCTGCAAACTGGTTTTATAAAAATAATTTAACAATTAACACATCAAAGACAAAACACATCGTGTTTTTAAGCAAATCGCAATGCGAACCAATGCAAACCAATATTTGATTGAGCAGAAACGGAACAAACAAGCGCTTTCAAGTACCTAGAATTAAAAATAAACAACCATTTGAAGTTCAAAGATCAAATAAGTTTTGCCAGAAAGAACCTTTTAAATTTCAGCTCTCTCTTTTACCGATTATGTCTTTTTTAATGAGGACACAGCTGCTTCTAAGCGTTTGTAATGTTTCTGTTAAACCAATCGTTCAATATGCAAATTTAATTTACGGATCTACTAAAGACGCTTTTTAAAAACCAATCTACATCTTGATTTAAAAAATGTCAGTCATGTTCTTGAAACGTTAGCATGAGTCTATCGAATAAACACAAGTTCACAATTTAATCAGCAACGCTTCAGAGTGAAATATTCAAATTACTAAAAAAACTAACAAAATATCAACCACTAAGCGAAGTTTTTTCAACCCTAATTGTGGACTCCGAGTTGAGTTGAGTGAAATAAGGAACAAAGACAACAGGTACAGTATGCACCGGCTGGCAGACAAAAATTCGATGATATTTCTTTGACGGTAAAAATTCATATGATGCTGAAAATGGCTTTTAATTACAGCAATTCCTTTCTTGAAGATGTTAGAACA
Source organism: Convolutriloba macropyga (assembly GCF_964194025.1). Taxonomy (NCBI): domain Eukaryota; kingdom Metazoa; phylum Xenacoelomorpha; order Acoela; family Convolutidae; genus Convolutriloba; species Convolutriloba macropyga. The sequence continues at coordinate 47,236,444 of NC_134480.1, forward strand.
ATCAAGGAAGCAAATATAATAGAATTTTACCATAGGTTTTTGGTTCTTTTATATATTTGTTAACGAGGATTTGTCAAACAGACTTTCACATATAGATTAGCGCAAATGTTTAATTTTTTGTTCTCTAGACTATAGCGCTCCTTCAACAGTTAGCCTCTCTTCGAACTGGAAACTTTTTTGTAACCAAATATTGTCCAATTTAAATTGCGCAACTCTTCCGCGATGTGCCCTCAAACAAACCAGATGGTTTCAATGGCGCCTTGTAGTGTCGCACATTGTAAACATTTGTATTTGTACAGTTTATGTAATGGCTATTGTGTGTTATTGGCGATAGGAACAATTTTTGTTACGGTTGTTTTTATTATAAGAATCATTACCTCCAATGTAAAATAAATACGAAGAACTTCCTCAATTATTTGATTTATTCATAGCTCGGAAATGTGTGAGAAAATAATACATTACAAGGGAACATGATTCCTTTTCAGTAAAGGAAAAAAGAAAGATTTTTGAATGACTTAATCGCGACCTTAAAAAGCAACAATGTCGCTTTACTCTCCAATCGGTGGCCAAACAATGCACATAAGTTTGCACATAATTTAAGGCATTAAAGTTTTGTGGAAACATTTTTTCCGTGGAACAATTGACACTGCGGGGCACTTAATATATAATGCGGTTAAAACTGCTCAATTTGACTGGCAGACATTGAATCACTCTCGCCTGCGTTTAATCTGTATTGTTGTTCAACAATTAAAAGACGATTTTTAGAATCTATAAGAACATTTTTAAAAAGTAATCGTGACGATGTTTATCTGTGATAAACTGCAGTATGATATGCTTAGGGTAATTTCCACTAATTGTTTATAACCAGAGTGTCATCCTGAGTATGACTTATGAAAAGACTAATGATGGTCCCATGAAAAGACTAATGATGGACCCATGAAAAGACTTTAACTCGACTTTGTTTGCAAGCATTGTGTCGAGCTTAAGTCCAACCCAAATTTTGGGTCGAGCCCAAGTCTTTTAGTAAAATTTTGGGTCCAGCAAAAATCTTTTGCGAAAACTCTGAGTCTAGCTAAAGTCCAGAATGTCTTAAAGTCCAGCTAAAATCTTTTCATAGCTCAAATGAGTCGATTATGGTCTTTTCATAGTACATTTGGTCGATCATTGTCTTTTCATAAGTCTGTACCTAGACCTGGGTAGTCTTCTTGCTTATAATACAGTTTTGGCTCAACTGTCTGGTACAAAGAGTTTAACTGTAGAGTATACAGGAGTGCTAAATACATTTATGACAGTAGCTTATTGATTCTAATACGTAAACGATTGTTGATGATCTTGATCTAAAGTATGAATTCAATGACTGATTAAGTCCGCGTCATGCTTGCCGAAAAATGGAGGAAATATACTATCAGATTTTACCCCATCACCTAGACACTTTTGTTCAATCATTTCAAGCGTTTGATTATATTTCCCAATTGAATGTTAATAATAGAAAAATACTTGCAATAAAATTGCCAAGAATTTCAAATGAAGCCTTAATTGATCTTAAAAAAGGCAGTTTTTCTAAATTTTGAGACTTAAGGAACAGTGCTGATCAAATTGCAAATGATAAAGGGATTATCCAGATTGAGGTTATCCTTTTTTGTACCCAAAATCATACAGGTCATTCAAGCACTCATCCTGTTTTCCACAAATGTTTTTATGATGAGAAAGCCAGTTGGTTTGGTGCACCTGCTGGTTTATAATAATTCTCAATGATAACAAATGTTAGATGTGTTACTTTTAAATTTCTACCCTGTAAGAGATGACAAAATATTTTCACTGCAGTAACTGATGAAGTGTCTTAGGAAGTATTGGTCAGTTATTGATGATGAGTGATGAGGACAATGTGGTCATAGTTGCTATACGATCAAAATTCCAGAATCACTGGCGAGAATTGTTATTATAAGTTATAATAGACTTAGTTAAACTGCTGCTGCTATTTTTTGTAGCAATGCTTCCCGAGGGAGTGACTCCAACAGGACCAGATTGAGTCAGAATACATACTTTGGGTCTCCTGGACTACAGCTGCAGCCACGCATCAGTGCCACTGGTGCAAGTGGAAGTGGAAGTGGAGGTGGAGTAGGTGGAATAAGGGGTCCAAATGGGGGCACATCTCTCTCCGCTGCCCCCAACAACTCCAGACAGACCTTCTTTTCATCTGGAGTCATCTCTAACTCAAACAAAGTTTGTTCTACTCAGCTTAATGTTCTCTTAACCTCATTCATAAATTAATAATATCTATCAAAACGTTCATTTAGAAATTTAGTCTCAATTCATTAGTGAAAAAGAACCATAACTAAATTCCCAAAGCATGAACAGATTTTTCCGTTCCTAGATGGAACTGCTTTTTTTCCAAAATAATACATTGGTTGAAAAGAATGACATGCATGTCTCATGAGCTAGCTCTCTTTCTATATGGGAATTTCACAAAATTAGGTAGAGAAAAAGCTTTTGATGAAAGTGGTAATTGAAAAGATCATAACTTCATAAACAGGATGTTTGTTCTATTGTATGATTAGCAACACTAATTCCAGAATCGGTAAAACTAGTGGACCCGTTCAAAAGTTCAAAGACACATTTACTTAGCCCGTAATTTTTTGTTCTACAATACCTGTTTTTCATTTGTTTTCATGTGGTACCTATACCTTCAATTCGGTTGCATCTGACCGCATGAAGAGTATTTCTTTTTTGTTTGCTCTGATCAAACGAAGAAAAAAATCACAATCGGACTCAAGATTCTGGACTCTGCGGATTGTATTTTTTGAATTACGGAGAAATACTTGAACGGTTCTAGGACAATAGATCGAAAAACAACAGATCGAATGCGAAACTTGAGACAATTGATCGGAAACTGAATAATTCAAGTTGCGTATTGGCCAATCTGATTCAAGCGCTCATTTATTATACAGCATGTAACATGTTCTGTTGTGATATTTTGTTCGGTTGTGATAGATTCGGTGACGTTCAACTATGCCGACGTAATACTATGCCGATTATAAGGGTGCCAAAAAATTATTCAATTTTTATCTTAATATTTTTCTTAACTAATCATGTCATAATACGGAGATGACGCAAAAAATTATCGGCCAATCACAGTCGAGAACAAATTTCGGCATTCTTATAAAATTTCTTGTTTATTAGTAAAAGAAAACTGCAGAAAGACAAATATTAAGTATACAATAGTAATTGCGGGCAATGGCCATGCTTCAGCGGCCCGTGGGACTTGATATGAATCTATCACAACCGAACATGTGATCAATATTTTTCTTGACTAATCATGTCATAATACGGAGATGACGCAAAAAATTATCGGCCAATCACAGTCGAGAACAAATTTCGGCATTCTTATAAAATTTCTTGTTTATTAGTAAAAGAAAACTGCAGAAAGACAAACATTAAGTATACAATAGTAATTGCGGGCAATGGCCATGCTTCAGCGGCCCGTGGGACTTGATATGAATCTATCACAACCGAACATGTGATCAGCGTACCCTGAAAGTTTTTTAAATTTACTTTAGATGCTCTTGAATTCATAAAAAGGCTCTTTTCATGTTTGCGGTACTCTTGAAATAAGTTCCACTTTCGGCACTCTTAAACGTCGACATAGTATTACGTCGGCATAGTTGCACGTAATCGATAGATTCATATCAAGTTTCACGGGCCGCTAAGGCATGGCCATAATGTGGTAATTGTATTGCAGCCCGCAAATAATGGTGAATGTGAACCAATAAGAATAGAGATTAATTTTTGATCTATTGTCCCCAATTTTCTGTTTTCGATCTGTTGTCCTTTCGATCTATGGTCCTTTTGATCTTGTGTTATAACATTCACTAGCATAGTTATTATGTAACAGTAGCAGTGTTAAATTTCCGCTCACTCTTTTATCTTTGCCGTTTTTGAGCAACTATTGCCATATAAAGTAAACGAGAATATTGTCAACATCTATCGTTCACGGGAAAATTGAGAGAATGAAGGCAATTATGAGGTGGTATTCTAACTGTTTTTATAAATTAAAAAATCAATGTCCTAAAATGTCTAATTCGACCCAGGTTGTTTTCTTGTCCTGAACCGGTTAAGTACTTCGCATTTTATTATATCTTCGAAAGATAAAAATGTTAAGCTATAAACATATAAGCACTAAACCTTAGTGAACAGATTAAAGAGACTTATAAAAAACCACGGTTGTACTAAAAAAGCGTTAAGAACAGATTTTGGGTTTTTTTTTATTCAACAACTCAACTACGACATGAAACGTTTTAACTATCAACGATTACCAAATTTTAGCCTTGAGAGTAAAGGGTCAATTTCAAACTGCTCTGATTGAACATTGTGAAACTGTTTGTTCACTTACTTTTCCCAGAGATCTATTTTTAGTGAACCCCCATCAAAGTATCAATCTGTGAAATTCAATCAATCAATCTGCGATCAATAATGCTACATCTGTCTAATTTTAGAAAAAGCTTCTGTGGTTAAAGCTGTTCGTCATATGTTTGAAAAAATATCTTAGCTAAAAATTTAAAACTGTCGTCTACAGTCAAATTGATTAAATATTACGAAAACAACATAAAACCGGCATTTAAAAAAATTGTTTTTTATCTGTGAGGTCTTAGGATTAGAGTCTTTTTCGTGCTTGGATTGTTTATTCTGAGCTATCGGACTTTTTTTGCTATTTTCGTAGTACTATTGATGATTGTTGAAGCAGGTTATTTTATGACGCAATCGTTATGCCGAAATACGCATTCATTTTACTCCTTTGCATCTGCATAATAACTTTGCCTCAGAACTATTACTTTTTCTCTGAGTTTTTCAAGTTGAGGTATCCAGATCGAATGTCCTCACATTAGACCAAGTCCGAGCGCCCATCTGCGCATCGTGTGTTTGAATTTATTGGCTTGAAAAAGTCTTCGAGCACTGTGTAGACTCGACAATGGTCTGGAACTTGTCTGATCAGAAATCAATTCAATCTGGCATCGTCTGCTCAGATGCAGATTGGAGCACATGCTTGTCTCATCCAGAGTGGCTATCGAACGCACTCCCCGGGCCGATGAATTTTGACAAAATCATGTGGATAAGATAAGCGGTATCTAGCAGCGTACAAGTCAGCAGGTTCACCGCATTTTTTCAACATAATTTTGCATTGAAAGCGTTGAATTGTGCATTTCTAAGCGTAGATGTTTCATAACTTTGCGGTGAATACGCTTAGAGCTATGGTTGTGAACTTCGATCTACAGACCTTCTGATTGCTTGTCGTCTGTCCTACCACTGTTCCACCAAACTTTATTGCTCTCGAAAATCACATTCTTTGTAAGTTATGTGAATCAACTCTAAATTCAACGAAAAATTATGTAAGATCAACGATATATTAACTGCAAATTTATGTAAGATCTAAGCTAAATTAGATCTACGCTAAATTGAACGAAAATTTATGTGAGATCAATGCTAAATTCAACACAAAATTATGTAAGATCTAATCTAAATTCAAGGCAAAGTTATGTAAGATCAGCGTCAAAATTAACGCAAAATTATGTAAGATCTTCGTTTAAAAACGCAAAATTATGTAGGATCACCTTCAAGCGTAGATCGTACATAAATGCAACACATCAACCGCCAATCCTACATAATTTTGCGTTTTTTAGCGTTGACACCTCGGCCCGAATATAGTCTTATCACATCAACTACTCAGGGGCGCTTTCACTCTGAGCGTCTACCTGGGTTGCTATTTGAGCTCTGTATAAATTAATACAGGTTTAATTATCTCGTCAATTACGTTGCTGCAATTGCTCTGCTCATTTTCAGATTTGCTCCATCCACCTTCATGTAAATGTGTTTCTTTTCATTTATCTTTTGAGTGGTTCAAAATTTTGCCAAAAGCGCATTTCAATCTCACGATAGCACAAAGCTACACTGACCGAGAGATGAACTTCTACTACAGCCAGTGTGTTTTCTAGGAAAAAACGTATCAAAGTACACTGATCACCCATATTGCCACAATGGAAAAACGTTTCCTCTACGATTGGCAAAAAAGATATTAATTTTACTTATTAGTGTGTGCTCAGAAGTATTTTGTCTTTTAGAAGTATTCGGGAGGGAGAAGGAGCAGTGGTACAGGAGACGAGAGTACCTCTACTACCAGTTCCAGTGAAGTGAGCAGTTCCTGGCTGGATGTGACCAATCTGTCCTCCTACCCCTCATTCGCAGAACATGACTGGATGAGTGACTCTGAGAGCGAGCTGGACAATAATATTCAACAGATCCTCAGAATGAGTGTCATCACAAACCAGGGTATGATTAAATCTTCTTTTCGTCCAAAACAAAGACATGAAATATGCTGAAAAAAAAATCAGTCAGGAAGGTTTTTTTCACTGGTTAAATAGTTTCAATAAGTTACTACATACGCTACTAAAAAGCCCTTATCTAAAAAAAATTCACCACGCCAGCTATTGTAAAAAAATCAACATACAGGCTGAAAAAATCAACACATAGGCTGGTAAAAAAAATCAACACACAGGCTGGTAAAAGAAATCAACACACAGGCTGCTAAAAAAAACAATACACATGCTGGTAAAAATAATCAACGCACAGGCTGAAAAAATCAACACACAGGCTGGTAAAGAAATCAACACATAGGCTGGTAAAGAAAATCAAAACACAGGCTGGTAAAAAAAATCAACAGACAGGCTGAAAAAATCAACACACAGGCTGGTAAAAAAATCAATACACAGGCTGGTAAAAATAATCAACACGCAGGCTGAAAAAATCAGCACACAGGCTGGTAAAAGAAATCAACACACAGGCTGCTAAAAAAATCAACACACAGGCTGGTAAAAGAAATCAACACACAGGCTGCTAAAAAAATCAACACACAGGCTGGTAAAAAAAAATCAAAACACAGGCTGGTGAAAAAATGAACACACAGGCCGAAAAAATCAACACACAGGCTGGTAAAAAAATCAACACACAGTCTGATAAAAAAAAATCAACACACAGGCTGGTAAAAGAAATCAACACACAGGCTGCTAAAAAAACCAATACACATGCTGGTAAAAATAATCAACGCACAGGCTGAAAAAATCAACACACAGGCTGGTAAAGAAATCAACACATAGGCTGGTAAAGAAAATCAAAACACAGGCTGGTAAAAAAAACCAACACACAGGCTGAAAAAATCAACACACAGGCTGGTAAAAAAATCAATACACAGGCTGGTAAAAATAATCAACACGCAGGCTGAAAAAATTAGCACACAGGCTGGTAAAAGAAATCAACACACAGGCTGCTAAAAAAATCAACACACAGGCTGCTAAAAAAAATCAACACACAGGCTGGTAAAAAAAAATCAAAACACAGGCTGGTAAAAAAAATGAACACGCAGGCTGGTAAAAAAATTAACACACAGGCTGGTAAAAAAATCAATACACAGGCTGGTAAAAATAATCAACACGCAGGCTGAAAAAATCAGCACACAGGCTGGTAAAAGAAATCAACACCCAGGCTGCTAAAAAAATCAACACACAGGCTGGTAAAAGAAATCAACACACAGGCTGCTAAAAAAAATCAACACACAGGCTGGTAAAAAAAATCAAAACACAGGCTGGTAAAAAAATGAACACACAGGCTGGTAAAAAAATCAACACACAGGCTGGTAAAAAAATCAATACACAGGCTGGTAAAAATAATCAACACGCAGGCTGAAAAAATCAGCACACAGGCTGAAAAAATCAACACACAGGCTGGTAAAAAAAATCAATACACAGGCTGGTAAAAATAATCAACACGCAGGCTGAAAAAATCAGCACACAGGCTGGTAAAAGAAATCAACACACAGGCTGCTAAAAAAATCAACACACAGGCTGGTAAAAGAAATCAACACACAGGCTGCTAAAAAAAATCAACACTCAGGCTGGTAAAAAAAATCAAAACACAGGCTGGTAAAAAAATGAACACACAGGCTGAAAAAATCAACACACAGGCTGGTAAAAGAAATCAACACACAGGCTGCAAAAAAATCAACACTCAGGCTGGTAAAAAAAATCAATACACAGGCCGGTAAAAACAATCAACGCACAGGCTGATGAAAAAAATTAACACACAAGCTGGTAAAAAAATCAACACACAGGCAGAAAAAATCAACACACAGGCCGGTAAAAAAAATCAACACACAGGCTGATAAAAAAAATCAACACACAGGCTGTTAAAAAAATCAACACACTGGCTGGTAAAAAAAATCAATACACAGGCTGGTAAAAATAATCAACACACAGGCTGAAAAAGTAGTGTGTGCTCAGAAGTATTTTGTCTTTTAGAAGTATTCGGGAGGGAGAAGGAGCAGTGGTACAGGAGACGAGAGTACCTCTACTACCAGTTCCAGTGAAGTGAGCAGTTCCTGGCTGGATGTGACCAATCTGTCCTCCTACCCCTCATTCGCAGAACATGACTGGATGAGTGACTCTGAGAGCGAGCTGGACAATAATATTCAACAGATCCTCAGAATGAGTGTCATCACAAACCAGGGTATGATTAAATCTTCTTTTCGTCCAAAACAAAGACATGAAATATGCTGAAAAAAATCAGTCAGGAAGGTTTTTTTCACTGGTTAAATAGTCTCAATAAGTTGCTACATACGCTACTAAAAAGCCCTTATCTAAAAAAAATTCACCACGCCAGCTATTGTAAAAAAAATCAACATACAGGCTGAAAAAATCAACACACAGGCTGGTAAAAAAAATCAACACACAGGCTGGTAAAAGAAATCAACACACAGGCCGCTAAAAAAACCAATACACATGCTGGTAAAAATAATCAACGCACAGGCTGAAAAAATCAACACACAGGCTGGTAAAGAAATCAACACATAGGCTGGTAAAGAAAATCAAAACACAGGCTGGTAAAAAAAATCAACATACAGGCTGAAAAAATCAACACACAGGCTGGTAAAAAAAATCAATTCACAGGCTGGTAAAAATAATCAACACGCAGGCTGAAAAAATCAGCACACAGGCTGGTAAAAGAAATCAACATACAGGCTGCTAAAAAAATCAACACACAGGCTGGTAAAAGAAATCAACACACAGGCTGTTAAATAAAATCAACACACAGGCTGGTAAAAAAAAATCAAAACACAGGCTGGCAAAATAATCAACACACAGGCTGGCAAAAAAGTCAACACACAGGCTGGTAAAAAAATGAACACACAGGCTGAAAAAATCAACACACAGGCTGGTAAAAGAAATCAACACGCAGGCTGCAAAAAAATCAATACACAGGCTGGTAAAAATAATCAACGCACAGGCTGATAAAAAAAATTAACACACAAGCTTGTAAAAAAAATCAACACACAGGCCGAAAAAATCAACAAACAGGCTGGTAAAAAAATCAACACACATACTGATAAAAAAGATCAACACACAGGCTGTTAAAAAAATCAACACACAGGCTGGTAAAAAAATCAATACACAGGCTGGTAAAAAAATGAACACACAGGCTGAAAAAATCAACACACAGGCTGGTAAAAGAAATCAACACACAGGCTGGTAAAAAAATCAATACACAGGCTGGTAAAAATAATCAACGCACAGGCTGATAAAAAAAATTAACACACAAGCTTGTAAAAAAAATCAACACACAGGCCGAAAAAATCAACAAACAGGCTGGTAAAAAAATCAACACACATACTGATAAAAAAAAATCAACACACAGGCTGTTAAAAAAATCAACAAACAGGCTGGTAAAAAAAATCAATACACAGGCTGGTAAAAATAATCAACACACAGGCTGAAAAAATCAGCGCAAAGGCTGGTAAAAGAAATCAACACACATGCTGCTAAAAAAATCAACACACAGGCTGGTAAAAGAAATCAACACACAGGCTGCTAAAAAAATCAACACACAGGCTGGTAAAAAAATCAATACACAGGCTGGTAAAAAAATCAACACAGAGGCTGGTAAAAAAAAATCAACACACAGGCTGTGTAAAAAAATCAACACACAGGCTGGTAAAAAAATGAACACACAGGCAGAAAAAATCAATACACAGGCTGGTAAAAGAAATCAACACACAGGTTGCAAAAAAAATCAACACACAGGCTGGTAAAAAAATCAATACACAGGCTGGTAAAAATAATCAACGCACAGGCTTCTAAAAAAATCAACACACAGGCTGGTAAAAGAAATCAACACACAGGCTGCTAAAACAAATCAACATACAGGCTGGTAAAAAAAATCAATACACAGGCTGGTAAAATATTCAACACAGAGGCTGGTAAAAAAAATCAACACACAGGCTGGTAAAAAATCAACACACAGGCTGATAAAATCAACACACAGGCTGGTAAAAGAAATGAACACACAGGCTGCAAAAAAAATCAACACACAGGCTGGTAAAAAAGTCAGTGCACAGATTGGTGAAAATAATCAACGCACAGGCTGATAAAAAAAATTAACACACAAGCTGGTAAAAAAATCAAGACATAGGCCGAAAAAATCAACACACAGGCTGGCAAAAAAAACAACACACAGTCTGATAAAAAAATCAACACAAAGGCTGGTAAAAAAAAATCAACACACAGGCTGGTAAAAAAATCAACACACAGGCTGGTAAAAAAAAATCAATACACAGGCTGGTAAAAATAATCAACTCACAGGCTGGTAAAAAAAATCAACACACAGGCTGGTAAAGAAATCAACACACAGGCCGAAAAAATCAACACACAGGCTGGTAAAAGAAATCAACACACAGTCTCATAAAAAAATCAACACAAAGGCTGGTAAAAAAAATCAACACACAGGCTGGTAAAAAAATCAACACACAGGCTGGTAAAAAAAATCAATACACAGGCTGGTAAAAATAATCAACTCACAGGCTGATAAAAAAAATTAACACACAAGCTGGTAAAAAATCAACACACAGGCCAAAAAAATCAACACACAGGCTGGTAAAAAAAATCAACACACAGTCTGATAAAAAAAAATCAACACACAGGCTGCAAAAAAATCAACACACAGGCTGGTAAAAAAAATTCAACACACAGTCTGATAAAAAAAATCAACACACAGGCTGGTAAAAAAAAATCAACACGCAGGCTGGTAAAAAATTCAACACACAGGCCGAAAAAATCAACACACAAGCTGGTAAAAAAAATCAACACACAGTCTGATAAAAAAATCAACACAAAGGCTGGTAAAAAAAATCAATACACAGGCTGGTAAAAACAATCAATGCTAAGGCTGAAAAAAAATTAACACAAAAGCTGGTAAAAAAGTCAACACACAGGCCGAAAAAATCAACACACAGGCTGGTAAAAAAAATCAACACACAGTCTGATAAAAAAATCAACACACAGGCTGCAAAAAAATCAACAAACAGGCTGGTAAAAAAAATCAACGCACAGGCTGAAAAAATCAACACACAGGCTGGTAAAAAAAACAACTTACAGTCTGATAAAAAAAATCAACACACAGGCTGGTAAAAAAAATCAACACACAGGCTGGTATTAAAATCAACACACAGGCTGGTAAAAAAAATCAACACACAGGCTAATAAAAAAATCAATACACAGGCTGGTAAAAATAATCAACGCACAGGCTGATAAAAAAAATAACACACAAGCTGGTAAAACAATCAACACACAGGCCGAAAAAATCAACACACAGGCTGGTAAAAAAAACCAACACACAGTCTGATAAAAAAATCAACACACAGGCTGCAAAAAAATCAACACACAGACTGGTAAAAAAATTCAACAATTAGTCTGATAAAAAAAATCAACACACAGGCTGGTAAAAAAAATCAACACACAGGCTGGTAAAAAAATCAAAACACAGGCCGAAAAAATCAACACACAGGCTGGTAAAAAAATCAATACACAGGCTGGTAAAAATAATCAACGCACGGGCTGATAAAAAAATTACCACACAAGCTGGTAAAAAAATCAACACACAGGCCAAAAAAATCAACACAAGGCTGGTAAAAAAAATCAACACACAGTGTGATGAAAAAAATAAACACACAGGCTGCAAAAAAAATCAACAAACAGGCTGGTAAAAATAATCAACACACAGTCTGATAAAAAAAATCAACACTCAGGCTGGTAAAGAAAATCAACACACAGGCTGGTAAAAAAATCAACACACAGGCCAAAAAAATCAAGACACAGGCTGGTAAAAAAATCAACACACACAGTCTGATAAAAAAATCAACACACAGGCTGGTAAAAAAAAATCAACACACAGGCTGGTAAAAAAATCAACACACAGTCTGTCAAAAAATCAACACACAGGCTGGTAAAAAAAATCATCACACCATCTGATAAAAAAAAATCAACACACAGGCTGTTAAAAAAATCAACACACAGGCTGAAAAAATCACCACACAGGCTGGTAAAAAAATCAACACACAGGCTGGTAAAAAAAATCAACACGCAGATTGGTAAAAAAATCAACACACAGGCCGAAAAAATCAGCACACAGGCTGGTAAAAATAATCAACACACAGTCTGATAAAAAAAATCAACACACAGGCTGGTAAAAAAAATCAACACACAGGCTGGTAAAAAAATCAACACACAGGCCGAAAAAATCAAGACACAGGCTGGTAAAAAAATCAACACACAGTCTGATAAAAAAATCAACACACAGGCTGGTAAAAAAAATCAACACACAGTCTGATAAAAAAATCAACACACAGGCTGGTAAAAAAAATCAATACACAGGCTGGTAAAAATAATCAACGCACGGGCTGATAAAAAAATTACCACACAAGCTGGTAAAAAAATCAACACACAGGCCAAAAAAATCAACACAAGGCTGGTAAAAAAAATCAACACACAGGCTGGTAAAAATAATTAACACACAGTCTGATAAAAAAAATCAACACTCAGGCTGGTAAAAAAATCAACACACAGGCCGAAAAAATCAAGACACAGGCTGGTAAAAAAATCAACACACACAGTCTGATAAAAAAATCAACACACAGGCTGGTAAAAAAAATCAACACACAGGCTGGTAAAAAAATCAACACACAGTCTGTCAAAAAATCAACACACAGGCTGGTAAAAAAAATCATCACACCATCTGATAAAAAAAAATCAACACACAGGCTGTTAAAAAAATCAACACACAGGCTGAAAAAATCAACACACAGGCTGGTAAAAAAATCAACACACAGGCTGGTAAAAAAATCAACACGCAGATTGGTAAAAAAATCAACACACAGGCCGAAAAAATCAACACACAGGCTGGTAAAAAAATCAACACACAGTCTGATAAAAAAATTCAACACACAGGCTGGTAAAAAAAATCAACACACAGGCTGGTAAAAAAATCAACACACAGGTTGGTAAAAAAAATCAACACACAGGCTGTTAAAAAATCAACACACAGGCTGGTAAAAAAAATCATCACACCGTCTGATAAAAAAAATCAACACACAGGTTGGTAAAAAAAATCAACACACAGGCTGTTAAAAAATCAACACACAGGCTGGTAAAAATAATCAACACACAGTCTGATAAAAAAAATCAACACACAGGCTGGTAAAAAAAATCAACACACAGGCTGGTAAAAAAATCAACACACAGGCCGAAAAAATCAAGACACAGGCTGGTAAAAAAATCAACACACAGTCTGATAAAAAAAATCAACACACAGGCTGGTAAAAAAAAATCAACACACAGGCTGGTAAAAAAAATCAACACACAGGTTGGTAAAAAAAATCAACACACAGGCTGTTAAAAAATCAACACACAGGCTGGTAAAAAAAATCATCACACCGTCTGATAAAAAAAATCAACACACAGGCTGTTAAAAAATCAACACACAGGCTGAAAAATCAACACACAGGCTGGTAAAAAAATCAACACACAGGCTGGTAAAAAAAAATCAACACGCAGATTGGTAAAAAAATCTACACACAGGCTGAAAAAATCAAAACACAGGCTGGTAAAAAAATCAACACACAGTCTGATAAAAAAAATCAACACACAGGCTGTTAAAAAAATCAACACACAGTCTGATAAAAAAATCACTACATAGGCTGTTCAAAAAATCAACACACAGGCTGGTAAAAAAATCAACACACAGTCTGATAAAAAAATCAACACACAGGCTGTTAAAAAAATCAACAAACAGGCTGGTAAAAAAATCATCACACCGTCTGATAAAAAAAATCAACACACAGGCTGTTAAAAAAATCAACTGACAGAATGAAAAAATCAACACACAGGCTGGTAAAAAAAACCAACACACAGGCTGGTAAAAAAAATCAACACACAGGCTGGTAAAAAAATCAACACACAGGCTGGTAAAAAAAATCAATACACAGGCTGGTAAAAATAATCAACGCACATGCTGATAAAAAAATTAACACACAAGCTGGTAAAAAAATCAACACACAGGCCGAAAAAATCAACACACAGGCTGGTAAAAAAATCAACTCACAGACTGATAAAAAAAATCAACACACAGGCTGCAAAAAAAATCAACACACAGGCTGGTAAAAAAAATCAAAACACAGGCTGGTAAAAATAATCAACGCACAGGCTGATAAAAAAAATTAACACACAAGCTGGTAAAAAAATCAGCACACAGGCCGAAAAAATCAACACACAGGCTGGTAAAAAAAATCAACACACATTCTGATAAAAAAAACCCACACACAGGCTGGTGAAAAAAAATCAACACACAGGCTGGTACAAAAATCAACACACAGGCCGAAAAAATCAACACACAGGCTGGTAAAAAAAATCAACACACAGTCTGATAAAAAAAAATTAACACACAGGCTGTTAAAAAAATCAACACACAATCTGATAAAAAAAATCAACACACAGGCTGTTAAAAAAATCAACACACAGGCTGGTAAAAAAAATCAACACACAGTCTGATAAAAAAAATCAACACACAGGCTGTTAAAAAAATCAACACACAGGCTGGTAAAAAAAATCATCACACCGTCTGATAAAAAAATCAACACACAGGTTGTTAAAAAAATCAACACACAGGCTGGTAAAAAAAAATCAACACACAGGCTGGTAAAAAAAATCAACACACAGGCCGAAAAAATCAACACACAGGCTGGTAAAAAAATCAACACACAGTTTGATAAAAAAATCAACACACAGGCTGTTAAAAAAATCAACACACAGTCTGATAAAAAAATCAACACACAGGCTGTTAAAAAAATCAACACACAGGCTGGTAAAAAAAATCAACACACAGTCTGATAAAAAAATCAACACACAGGCTGTTAAAAAAATCAACACACAGGCTGAAAAAACCAACACACAGGCTGGTAAAAGAAATCAACACACAGGCTGCAAAAAAAATCAACAAACAGGCTGGTAAAAAAAATCAATACACAGGCTGGTAAAAGTAATCAACGCACAGGCTGATAAAAAAATTAACACACAAGCTGGTAAAAAAAATCAACACACAGGCCGAAAAAATCAACACACAGGCTGGTACAAAAAAATCAACACACAGTCTGATAAAAAAAAATCATCACACCGTCTGATTAAAAAAATCAACACACAGGCTGTTAAAAAAATCAACACACAGGCTGGTAAAAAAAATCAACACACAGTCTGGTAAAAAAATCAACACACAGGCCGAAAAAATCAACACACAGGCTGGTAAAAAAATCAACACACAGTCTGATAAAAAAAATCAACACACAGGCTGTTAAAAAAATCAACACACAGTCTGATAAAAAAAATCAACACACAGGTTTTCAAAAAAATCAACACACAGGCTGGTAAAAAAATCAACACACAGTCTGATAAAAAATCAACACACAAGCTGTTAAAAAAATCAACACACAGGCTGAAAAAATCAACACACAGTCTGATAAAAAAAATCAACACACAGGTTTTTAAAAAAATCAACACACAGACTGCAAAAAAAATCAACACACAGGCTGGTAAAAAAAATCAATACACAGGCCGGTAAAAATAATCAACGCACAGGCTGATTAAAAAAATTAACACACAAGCTGGTAAAAAAATCAACACACAGGCCAAAAAAATTAACACACAGGCTGGTAAAAAAATCAACACACAGTCTGATAAAAAAAATCAACACACAGGCTGGTAAAAAAAATCAACACACAGGCTGGTAAAAAAATCAACACACAGGCTGGTAAAAGAAATCAACACACAGGCTGCAGAAAAAATCAACACACAGGCTGGTAAAAAAAATCAATACACAGGCTGGTAAAAATAATCAACGCACAGGCTGATAAAAAAAATTAACACACAAGCTGGTAAAAAAATCAACACACAGGCTGGTAAAAAAAATCAACACACAGTCTGATAAAAAATCAACACACAGGCTGGTAAAAAAAAATCAACACACAGGCTGGTAAAAAAATCAACACACAGGCCGAAAAAATCAACACACAGGCTGGTAAAAAAAATCAACACACAGTCTGATTAAAAAAATCAACACACAGGCTGTTAAAAAAATCAACACATAGTCTGATTAAAAAAATCAACACACAGGCTGTTAAAAAAATCAACACACAGGCTGGTAAAAAAAATCGTCACACCGTCTGATAAAAAAAATCAACACACAGGCTGTTAAAAAAATCAACACACAGGCTGGTAAAAAAAATCATCACACCGTCTGATAAAAAAAATCAACACACAGGCTGTTAAAAAAATCAACACACAGGCTGTTAGAAAAAAATCAACACACAGTCTGGTAAAAAAATCAACACACAGGCCAAAAAAATCAACATACAGGCTGGTAAAAAAAATCAACACACAGTCTGATAAAAAAAACAACACACAGGCTGTTAAAAAATTAGCTCACAGTCTGATAAAAAAAATCAACACACAGGTTTTTAAAAAAATCAACACACAGGCTGGTAAAAAAAATCAACACAGAGTCTGATAAAAATCAACACACAAGCTGTTAAAAAAATCAACACACAGGCTGAAAAAATCAACACACAGTCTGATAAAAAAATCAACACACGGGCTCGTAAAAAAAATCAACACACAGGCTGGTAAAAAAATCAAAACACAGGCTGGTAAAAGAAATCAACACACAGGCTGCAAAAAAAAAAATCAACACACAGGTTTTAAAAAAAATCAACACACAGACTGCAAAAAAAACAACACACAGGCTGGTAAAAAAAATCAATACACAGGCTGGTAAAAATAATCAACGCACAGGCTGATAAAAAAAAATTAACACACAAGCTGGTAAAAAAATCAACACACTGGCCGAAAAAATTAACACACAGGCTGGTAAAAAAAATCAACACGCAGTCTGATAAAAAAAATCAACACACGGGCTCGTAAAAAAAATCAACACACAGGCTGGTAAAAAAATCAACACACAGGCTGGTAAAAGAAATCAACACACAGGCTGCAAAAAAAATCAACACACAGGCTGGTAAAAAAATCAATACACAGGCTGGTAAAAATAATCAACGCACAGGCTGATAAAAAAAAATTAACACACAAGCTGGTAAAAAAATCAACACACAGGCTGGTAAAAAAAATCAACACACAGTCTGATAAAAAAAATCAACACACAGGCTGGTAAAAAAATCAACACACAGGCTGGTAAAAAAATCAACACACAGGCCGAAAAAATCAACACACAGGCTGGTAAAAAAAATCAACATACAGTCTGATTATAAAAATCAACACACAGGCCGTCAAAAAAATCAACACACAGTCTGATAAAAAAATCAACACACTGGCTGTTAAAAAAATCAACACACAGGCAGGTAAAAAAAATCATCAAACCGTCTGATAAAAAAAATCAACACACAGGCTGTTTAAAAAATCAACACACAGGCTGAAAAAATCAACACACAGGCTGGTAAAAAAATCAACAAACAGGCTGAAAAAATCAACACACAGTCTGATAAAAAAATCAACACAGAGTCTGATAAAAAATCAACACACAAGCTGTTAAAAAAATCAACACACAGGCTGAAAAAATCAACACACAGTCTGATAAAAAAATCAACACACGGGCTCGTAAAAAAAATCAACACACAGGCTGGTAAAAAAATCAAAACACAGGCTGGTAAAAGAAATCAACACACAGGCTGCAAAAAAAAAAATCAACACACAGGTTTTAAAAAAAATCAACACACAGACTGCAAAAAAAACAACACACAGGCTGGTAAAAAAAATCAATACACAGGCTGGTAAAAATAATCAACGCACAGGCTGATAAAAAAAATCAACACACGGGCTCGTAAAAAAAATCAACACACAGGCTGGTAAAAAAATCAACACACAGGTTTTAAAAAAAATCAACACACAGACTGCAAAAAAAACAACACACAGGCTGGTAAAAAAAATCAATACACAGGCTGGTAAAAATAATCAACGCACAGGCTGATAAAAAAAATCAACACACGGGCTCGTAAAAAAAATCAACACACAGGCTGGTAAAAGAAATCAACACACAGGCTGCAAAAAAAAAATCAACACACAGGTTTTAAAAAAAATCAACACACAGACTGCAAAAAAAACAACACACAGGCTGGTAAAAAAAATCAATACACAGGCTGGTAAAAATAATCAACGCACAGGCTGATAAAAAAAATCAACACACGGGCTCGTAAAAAAAATCAACACACAAGCTGGTAAAAAAATCAACACACTGGCCGAAAAAATTAACACACAGGCTGGTAAAAAAAATCAACACGCAGTCTGATAAAAAAAATCAACACACGGGCTCGTAAAAAAAATCAACACACAGGCTGGTAAAAAAATCAACACACAGGCTGGTAAAAGAAATCAACACACAGGCTGCAAAAAAAATCAACACACAGGCTGGTAAAAAAATCAATACACAGGCTGGTAAAAATAATCAACGCACAGGCTGATAAAAAAAATTAACACACAAGCTGGTAAAAAAATCAACACACAGGCTGGTAAAAAAAATCAACACACAGTCTGATAAAAAAAATCAACACACAGGCTGGTAAAAAAAATCAACACACAGGCTGGTAAAAAAATCAACACACAGGCCGAAAAAATCAACACACAGGCTGGTAAAAAAATCAACACACAGTCTGATTATAAAAATCAACACACAGGCCGTCAAAAAAATCAACACACAGTCTGATAAAAAAATCAACACACTGGCTGTTAAAAAAATCAACACACAGGCTGGTAAAAAAAATCATCAAACCGTCTGATAAAAAAAATCAACACACAGGCTGTTTAAAAAATCAACACACAGGCTGAAAAAATCAACACACAGGCTGGTAAAAAAATCAACAAACAGGCTGGTAAAAAAAATCAACACACAAGCTGGTAAAAAAAATCAACACACAGGCTAGTAAAGATAATCAACACACAGGCTGTTGAAAATAATTAACACACAGGCTGGTAAAAAAAATCAACACACAGGCTGGTAAAAAAATCTACACAGGCTGGTAAAAAAATCGACACACAGGCTGGCAAAAAAATCAACACACAGGCTGCAAAAAAGAAATCAACACACAGGCTGGTAAAAAAATCAATACACGGGCTGGTAAAAATAATCAACGCACAGGCTGATAAAAAAAATTGACACACAAGCTGGTAAAAAAATCAACACACAGGCCGAAAAATTCAACACACAGGCTGGTAAAAAAAATCAATACACAGGCTGGTAAAAAAATCAACACACAGGCTGGTAAAATAAATCAACACACAGGCTGAAAAAATCAACACACAGGCTGTTAAAAAAATCAACAAACAGGCTGGTAAAAAAAAATAACACACAAGCTGGTAAAAAAGTCAACACACAGGGCAAAAAAATCAACACACAGGCTCGTAAAAAAAATCAACACACAGTCTGATAAAAAAAATCAACACACAGGCTGGTAAAAAAAATCAACACACAGGCTGGTAAAAAAATCAACACGCAGGCCGAAAAAATCAACACACAGGCTGGTAAAATAAATCAACACACAGGCTGAAAAAATCAACACACAGGCTGTTAAAAAAGTCAACAAACAGGCTGGTAAAAAAAAATAACACACAAGCTGGTAAAAAAGTCAACACACAGGGCAAAAAAATCAACACACAGGCTCGTAAAAAAAATCAACACACAGTCTGATAAAAAAAATCAACACACAGGCTGTTAAAAAAATCAAAAAACAGGCTGGTAAAAAAAAATAACACACAAGCTGGTAAAAAAGTCAACACACAGGGCAAAAAAATCAACACACAGGCTCGTAAAAAAAATCAACACACAGTCTGATAAAAAAAATCAACACACAGGCTGGTAAAAAAAATCAACACACAGGATGGTAAAAAAATCAACACACAGTCTGATAAAAAAATCAACACACAGGCTGTTAAAAAAATCAGCACACAGTCTGATAAAAAAATCAACACACAGGCTGTTAAAAAAATCAACACACAGGCTGGTAAAAAAAATCATCACACCGTCTGATAAAAAAATCAACACACAGGCTGTTAAAAAAATCAACACACAGGCTGAAAAAATCAACACACAGGCTGGTAAAAAAATCAACACACAGGCTGGTAAAAAAAATCAACACACAGGCTGGTAAAAAAATCAACACACAGGCTAGTAAAGATAATCAACACACAGGCTGTTGAAAATAATTAATAATTAACAAACAGGCTGGTAAAAAAATCAACACACAGTCTGATAAAAAAATCAACACACAGGCTGTTAAAAAAATCAGCACACAGTCTGATAAAAAAATCAACACACAGGCTGGTAAAATAAATCAACACACAGGCTGAAAAAATCAACACACAGGCTGTTAAAAAAATCAACAAACAGGCTGGTAAAAAAAAATAACACACAAGCTGGTAAAAAAGTCAACACACAGGGCAAAAAAATCAACACACAGGCTCGTAAAAAAAATCAACACACAGTCTGATAAAAAAAATCAACACACAGGCTGGTAAAAAAAATCAACACACAGGCTGGTAAAAAAATCAACACGCAGGCCGAAAAAATCAACACACAGGCTGGTAAAATAAATCAACACACAGGCTGAAAAAATCAACACACAGGCTGTTAAAAAAATCAACAAACAGGCTGGTAAAAAAAAATAACACACAAGCTGGTAAAAAAGTCAACACACAGGGCAAAAAAATCAACACACAGGCTCGTAAAAAAAATCAACACACAGTCTGATAAAAAAAATCAACACACAGGCTGTTAAAAAAATCAACAAACAGGCTGGTAAAAAAAAATAACACACAAGCTGGTAAAAAAGTCAACACACAGGGCAAAAAAATCAACACACAGGCTCGTAAAAAAAATCAACACACAGTCTGATAAAAAAAATCAACACACAGGCTGGTAAAAAAATCAACACACAGGATGGTAAAAAAATCAACACACAGTCTGATAAAAAAATCAACACACAGGCTGTTAAAAAAATCAGCACACAGTGTGATAAAAAAATCAACACACAGGCTGTTAAAAAAATCAACACACAGGCTGGTAAAAAAAATCATCACACCGTCTGATAAAAAAATCAACACACAGGCTGTTAAAAAAATCAACACACAGGCTGAAAAAATCAACACACAGGCTGGTAAAAAAATCAACACACAGGCTGGTAAAAAAAATCAACACACAGGCTGGTAAAAAAATCAACACACAGGCTAGTAAAGATAATCAACACACAGGCTGTTGAAAATAATTAATAATTAACAAACAGGCTGGTAAAAAAATCAACACACAGTCTGATAAAAAAATCAACACACAGGCTGTTAAAAAAATCAGCACACAGTCTGATAAAAAAATCAACACACAGGCTGTTAAAAAAATCAACACACAGGCTGGTAAAAAAAATCATCACACCGTCTGATAAAAAAATCAACACACAGGCTGTTAAAAAAATCAACACACAGGCTGAAAAAATCAACACACAGGCTGGTAAAAAAATCAACACACAGGCTGGTAAAAAAAATCAACACACAGGCTGGTAAAAAAATCAACACACAGGCTAGTAAAGATAATCAACACACAGGCTGTTGAAAATAATTAATAATTAACAAACAGGCTGGTAAAAAAAATCAACACACAGGCTGGTAAAAAAAATCTACACACAGGCTGGTAAAAAAATCGACACACAGGCTGGCAAAAAAAATCAACACACAGGCTGCAAAAAAAATCAACACACAGGCTGGTAAAAAAAATCAATACACGGGCTGGTAAAAATAAACAACGCACAGGCTGATAAAAAAAATTAACACACAAGCTGGTAAAAAAATCAACACACAGGCCGAAAAATTCAACACACAGGCTGGTAAAAAAAATAAATACACAAACTGGTAAAAAAATCAACACACAGGCTGGTAAAATAAATCAACACACAGGCTCGTAAAAAAATCAACACACAGTCTGATAAAAAAATCAACACACAGGCTGGTAAAAAAAATCAACAAACAGGCTGGTAAAAAAATCAACACACAGGCCGAAAAATTCAACACACAGGCTGGTAAAAAAAATCAATACACAGGCTGGTAAAAAATCAACACACAGGCTGGTAAAATAAATCAACACACAGGCTGAAAAAATCAACACACAGGCTGTTAAAAAAATCAACAAACAGGCTGGTAAAAAAAAATAACACACAAGCTGGTAAAAAAGTCAACACACAGGCCAAAAAAATCAACACACAGGCTCGTAAAAAAAATCAACACACAGTCTGATAAAAAAAATCAACACACAGGCTGGTAAAAAAATCAACACACAGGCTGGTAAAAAAATCAACACGCAGGCCGAAAAAATCAACACACAGGCTGGTAAAAAAAATCAACACACAGTCTGATAAAAAAATCAACACACAGGCTGTTAAAAAAATCA
Organism: Convolutriloba macropyga; assembly: GCF_964194025.1. Classification (NCBI taxonomy): domain Eukaryota; kingdom Metazoa; phylum Xenacoelomorpha; order Acoela; family Convolutidae; genus Convolutriloba; species Convolutriloba macropyga. The sequence goes on from NC_134480.1 coordinate 47,259,298, forward strand.
GCACACAGTCTGATAAAAAAATCAACACACAGGCTGTTAAAAAAATCAACACACAGGCTGGTAAAAAAAATCATCACACCGTCTGATAAAAAAATCAACACACAGGCTGTTAAAAAAATCAACACACAGGCTGAAAAAATCAACACACAGGCTGGTAAAAAAATCAACACACAGGCTGGTAAAAAAAATCAACACACAGGCTGGTAAAAAAATCAACACACAGGCTAGTAAAGATAATCAACACACAGGCTGTTGAAAATAATTAATAATTAACAAACAGGCTGGTAAAAAAATCAACACACAGGCTGGTAAAAAAAATCTACACACAGGCTGGTAAAAAAATCGACACACAGGCTGGCAAAAAAATCAACACACAGGCTGCAAAAAAAATCAACACACAGGCTGGTAAAAAAAATCAATACACGGGCTGGTAAAAATAAACAACGCACAGGCTGATAAAAAAAATTAACACACAAGCTGGTAAAAAAATCAACACACAGGCCGAAAAATTCAACACACAGGCTGGTAAAAAAAATAAATACACAAGCTGGTAAAAAAATCAACACACAGGCTGGTAAAATAAATCAACACACAGGCTCGTAAAAAAAATCAACACACAGTCTGATAAAAAAATCAACACACAGGCTGGTAAAAAAAATCAACACACAGGCTGGTAAAAAAATCAACACACAGGCCGAAAAAATCAACACACAGGCTGGTAAAAAAAATCAACACACAGTCTGATAAAAAAATCAACACGCAGGCTGTTAAAAAAATCAACACACAGTCTGATAAAAAAAATCAACACACAGGCTGTTAAAAAAATCAACACACAGGCTGGTAAAAAAAATCATCACACCGTCTGATAAAAAAATCAACACACAGGCTGTTAAAAAAATCAACACACAGGCTGAAAAAATCAACACACAGGCTGGTAAAAAAATCAACACACAGGCTGGTAAAAAAAATCAGGACACAGGCTAGTAAAGATAATCAAAACACAGGCTGTTGAAAATAATTAACACACAGGCTGGTAAAAAAAATCAACACACAGGCTGGTAAAAAAAATCTACACAGGCTGGTAAAAAAATCGACACACAGGCTGAAAAAATCAACACACAGGCTGGTAAAAAAATCAACAAACAGGCTGGTAAAAAAAATCAACACACAGGCTGGTAAAAAAAATCAACACACAGGCTAGTAAAGATAATCAACACACAGGCTGTTGAAAATAATTAACACACAGGCTGGTAAAAAAAATCAACACACAGGCTGGTAAAAAAAATCTACACAGGCTGGTAAAAAAATCGACACACAGGCTGGCAAAAAAATCAACACACAGGCTGCAAAAAAAAAATCAACACACAGGCTGGTAAAAAAATCAATACACGGGCTGGTAAAAATAATCAACGCACAGGCTGATAAAAAAAATTGACACACAAGCTGGTAAAAAAATCACCACACAGGCCGAAAAATTCAACACACAGGCTGGTAAAAAAAATCAATACACAGGCTGGTAAAAAAATCAACACACAGGCTGGTAAAATAAATCAACACACAGGCTGAAAAAATCAACACGCAGGCTGTTAAAAAAATCAACAAACAGGCTGGTAAAAAAAAATAACACACAAGCTGGTAAAAAAGTCAACACACAGGCCAAAAAAATCAACACACAGGCTCGTAAAAAAATCAACACACAGTCTGATAAAAAAAATCAACACACAGGCTGGTAAAAAAAATCAACACACAGGCTGGTAAAAAAATCAACACGCAGGCCGAAAAAATCAACACACAGGCTGGTAAAAAAAATCAACACACAGTCTGATAAAAAAATCAACACACAGGCTGTTAAAAAAATCAGCACACAGTCTGATAAAAAAATCAACACACAGTCTGTTAAAAAAATCAACACACAGGCTGGTAAAAAAAATCATCACACCGTCTGATAAAAAAATCAACACACAGGCTGTTAAAAAAATCAACACACAGGCTGAAAAAATCAACACACAGGCTGGTAAAAAAATCAACACACAGGCTGGTAAAAAAAAATCAACACACAGGCTGGTAAAAAAATCAACACACAGGCTAGTAAAGATAATCAACACACAGGCTGTTGAAAATAATTAATAATTAACAAACAGGCTGGTAAAAAAAATCAACACACAGGCTGGTAAAAAAAATCAACACACAGGCTAGTAAAGATAATCAACACGCAGGCTGTTGAAAATAATTAACACACAGGCTGGTAAAAAAATCAACACACAGGCTGGTAAAAAAAATCTACACAGGCTGGTAAAAAAATCGACACACAGGCTGGCAAAAAAATCAACACACAGGCTGCAAAAAAAAATCAACACACAGGCTGGTAAAAAAATCAATACACGGGCTGGTAAAAATAATCAACGCACAGGCTGATAAAAAAAATTGACACACAAGCTGGTAAAAAAATCACCACACAGGCCGAAAAATTCAACACACAGGCTGGTAAAAAAAATCAATACACAGGCTGGTAAAAAAATCAACACACAGGCTGGTAAAATAAATCAACACACAGGCTGAAAAAATCAACACGCAGGCTGTTAAAAAAATCAACAAACAGGCTGGTAACAAAAAATAACACACAAGCTGGTAAAAAAGTCAACACACAGGCCAAAAAAATCAACAAACAGGCTCGTAAAAAAATCAACACACAGTCTGATAAAAAAAATCAACACACAGGCTGGTAAAAAAAATCAACACACAGGCTGGTAAAAAAATCAACACGCAGGCCGAAAAAATCAACACACAGGCTGGTAAAAAAAATCAACACACAGTCTGATAAAAAAATCAACACACAGGCTGTTAAAAAAATCAGCACACAGTCTGATAAAAAAATCAACACACAGTCTGTTAAAAAAATCAACACACAGGCTGGTAAAAAAAATCATCACACCGTCTGATAAAAAAATCAACACACAGGCTGTTAAAAAAATCAACACACAGGCTGAAAAAATCAACACACAGGCTGGTAAAAAAATCAACACACAGGCTGGTAAAAAAAATCAACACACAGGCTGGTAAAAAAAATCAACACACAGGCTAGTAAAGATAATCAACACACAGGCTGTTGAAAATAATTAATAATTAACAAACAGGCTGGTAAAAAAAATCAACACACAGGCTGGTAAAAAAAATCTACACACAGGCTGGTAAAAAAATCGACACACAGGCTGGCAAAAAAAATCAACACACAGGCTGCAAAAAAAATCAACACACAGGCTGGTAAAAAAAATCAATACACGGGCTGGTAAAAATAAACAACGCACAGGCTGATAAAAAAAATTAACACACAAGCTGGTAAAAAAATCAACACACAGGCCGAAAAATTCAACACACAGGCTGGTAAAAAAAATAAATACACAAGCTGGTAAAAAAATCAACACACAGGCTGGTAAAATAAATCAACACACAGGCTCGTAAAAAAAATCAACACACAGTCTGATAAAAAAATCAACACACAGGCTGGTAAAAAAAAATCAACACACAGGCTGGTAAAAAAATCAACACACAGGCCGAAAAAATCAACACACAGGCTGGTAAAAAAAATCAACACACAGTCTGATAAAAAAATCAACACGCAGGCTGTTAAAAAAATCAACACACAGTCTGATAAAAAAAATCAACACACAGGCTGTTAAAAAAATCAACACACAGGCTGGTAAAAAAAATCATCACACCGTCTGATAAAAAAATCAACACACAGGCTGTTAAAAAAATCAACACACAGGCTGAAAAAATCAACACACAGGCTGGTAAAAAAATCAACACACAGGCTGGTAAAAAAATCAAGACACAGGCTAGTAAAGATAATCAAAACACAGGCTGTTGAAAATAATTAATAATTAACAAACAGGCTGTTTAAAAAAATCAACACACAGGCTGGTAAAAAAAAATCAACACTCAGGCTGGTAAAAAAATCAACACACAGGCCGAAAAAATCAACACACAGGCTGGTAAAAAAATCAACACACAGTCTGATAAAAAAATCAACACACAGGCTGTTAAAAAAATCAACACACAGTCTGATAAAAAAATCAACACACAGGCTGCTAAAAAAGTCAGCACACAGGCTGGTAAAAAAATCATCACACCGTCTGATAAAAAAATCAACACACAGGCAGTTAAAAAAATCAACACACAGGCTGAAAAAATCAACACACAGGCTGGTAAAAAAATCAACACACAGGCTGGTAAAAAAAATCAACACACAGGCTGGTAAAAAAATCAACACACAGGCTAGTAAAGATAATCAACACACAGGCTGTTAAAAATAATTAATAATTAACAAACAGGCTGGTAAAAAAAATCAACACACAGGCTGGTAAAAAAAATCTACACACAGGCTGCAAAAAAAATCAACACACAGGCTGGTAAAAAAAAATCAACACACAGGCTGGTAAAAAAATCAACACACAGGCCAAAAAAATCAACACACAGGCTGGTAAAAAAAAAATCAACACACAGTCTGACAAAAAAATCAACACACAGGCTGTTAAAAAAATCAACACACAGTCTGATAAAAAAAATCAACACACAGGCTGTTAAAAAAATCAACACACAGGCTGGTAAAAAAAATCATCACACCGTCTGATAAAAAAATCAACACACAGGCTGGTATAAAAATCAACACACAGGCTGGTAAAAAAAATCAACACACAGGCTGGTAAAAAAATCAACACACAGGCTAGTAAAGATAATCAACACACAGGCTGTTGAAAATAATTAATAATTAACAAACAGGCTGGTAAAAAAAATCAACACACACGCTGGTAAAAAAATCTACGCACAGGCTGGTAAAAAAATCGACACACAGGCTGGCAAAAAAAAATCAACACACAGGCTGCAAAAAAAAATCAACACACAGGCTGGTAAAAAAAATCAATACACAGGCTGGTAAAAAAAATTATCACACCGTCTGATAAAAAAATCAACACACAGGCTGTTAAAAAAATCAACACACAGGCTGAAAAAATCAACACACAGGCTGGTAAAAAAATCAACACACAGGCTGGTAAAAAAAATCAACACACAGGCTGGTAAAAAAATCAACACACAGGCCGAAAAAATCAACACACAGGCTGGTAAAAAAATCAACACACAGTCTGATAAAAAAATCAACACACAGGCCGAAAAAATCAACACACAGGCTGGTAAAAAAATCAACACACAGTCTGATAAAAAAATCAACACACAGGCTGTTAAAAAAATCAACACACAGTCTGATAAAAAAATCAACACACAGGCTGGTAAAAAAAAATCAACACTCAGGCTGGTAAAAAAATCAACACACAGGCCGAAAAAATCAACACACAGGCTGGTAAAAAAATCAACACACAGTCTGATAAAAAAATCAACACACAGGCTGTTAAAAAATCAACACACAGTCTGATAAAAAAATCAACACACAGGCTGTTAAAAAAGTCAGCACACAGGCTGGTAAAAAAATCATCACACCGTCTGATAAAAAAATCAACACACAGGCAGTTAAAAAAATCAACACACAGGCTGAAAAAATCAACACACAGGCTGGTAAAAAAATCAACACACAGGCTGATAAAAAAAATCAACACACAGGCTGGTAAAAAAATCAACACACAGGCTAGTAAAGATAATCAACACACAGGCTGTTGAAAATAATTAATAATTAACAAACAGGCTGGTAAAAAAAATCAACACACAGGCTGGTAAAAAAAATCTACACACAGGCTGCAAAAAAAATCAACACACAGGCTGGTAAAAAAAAATCAACACACAGGCTGGTAAAAAAATCAACACACAGGCCAAAAAAATCAACACACAGGCTGGTAAAAAAAATCAACACACAGTCTGACAAAAAAATCAACACACAGGCTGTTAAAAAAATCAACACACAGTCTGATAAAAAAAATCAACACACAGGCTGTTAAAAAAATCAACACACAGGCTGGTAAAAAAAATCATCACACCGTCTGATAAAAAAATCAACACACAGGCTGGTAAAAAAATCAACACACAGGCTGGTAAAAAAAATCAACACACAGGCTGGTAAAAAAATCAACACACTGGCTAGTAAAGATAATCAACACACAGGCTGTTGAAAATAATTAATAATTAACAAACAGGCTGGTAAAAAAAATCAACACACACGCTGGTAAAAAAATCTACGCACAGGCTGGTAAAAAAATCGACACACAGGCTGGCAAAAAAAATAAACACACAGGCTGCAAAAAAAATCAACACACAGGCTGGTAAAAAAAAATCAATACACAGGCTGGTAAAAAAAATTATCACACCGTCTGATAAAAAAATCAACACACAGGCTGTTAAAAAAATCAACACACAGGCTGAAAAAATCAACACACAGGCTGGTAAAAAAATCAACACACAGGCTGGTAAAAAAAATCAACACACAGGCTGGTAAAAAAATCAACACACAGGCTAGTAAAGATAATCAACACACAGGCTGTTGAAAATATTTAATAATTAACAAACAGGCTGGTAAAACAAAACAACACACAGGCTGGTAAAAAAATCTACACACAGGCTGGTAAAAAAATCGACACACAGGCTGGCAAAAAAAATCAACTCACAGGCTGCAAAAAGAATCAACACACAGGCTGGTAAAAAAAAATCAACACACAGGCTGGTAAAAAAATCAACACACAGGCCGAAAAAATCAACACACAGGCTGGTAAAAAAAATCAACACACAGTCTGATAAAAAAATCAACACACAGGCTATTAAAAAAATCAACACACAGTCTGATAAAAAAAATCAACACACAGGCTGTTAAAAAAATCAACACACAGGCTGGTAAAAAAAATCATCACACCGTCTGATAAAAAGTCAACACACAGGCTGTTAAAACAATCAACACACAGGCTGAAAAAAATCAACACACAGGCTGGTAAAAAAATCAACACACAGGCTGGTAAAAAAAAATCAACACACAGGCTGTTAAAAAAATCAACACACAGGCTAGTAAAGATAATCAACACACAGGCTGTTGAAAATAATTAATAATTAACAAACAGGCTGCAAAAAAAATCAACACACGGGCTGGTAAAAAAAAATCAACACACAGGCTGGTAAAAAAATCAACACACAGGCCGAAAAAATCAACACACAGGCTGTTAAAAAAATCAACACACTGTCTGATAAAAAAAATCAACACACAGGCCGTTAAAAAAATCAACACACAGTCTGATAAAAAAAATCAACACACAGGCTGTTAAAAAAATCAACACACAGGCTGGTAAAAAAAATCATCACACCATCTGATAAAAAAATCAAGACACAGGCTGTTAAAAAAATCAACTCACAGGCTGAAAAAATCAACACACAGGCTGGTAAAAAAATCAACACACAGGCTGGTAAAAAAATCAACACACAGGGTGGTAAAAAAAAACAACACACAGGCTAGTAAAGATAATCAACACACAGGCTGTTGAAAATAATTAATAATTAACAAACAGGCTGGTAAAAAAAATGAACACACAGGCTGGTAAAAAAAATCTACACACAGGCTGGTCAAAAAATCGACACACAGGCTTGCAAAAAAAATCAACACACAGACTGCAAAAAAAATCAATACACAGGCTGGTAAAAAAAATCAATACACAGGCTGGTAAAAAAAATCAACGCACAGGCTGATAAAAAAATTAACAAACAAGCTGGTAAAAAAATCAACACACAGGCCGAAAAATTCAACACACAGGCTGGTAAAAAAAATCAATACACAGGCTGGTAAAAAAATCAACACACAGGGTGGTAAAAAAATCAACACACAGGTAGGTAAAAAAAATCATCACACCGTCTGATAAAAAAATCAACACACAGGCTGTTAAAAAAATCAACACACAGGCTGAAAAAATCAACACACAGGCTGGTAAAAAAATCAACACACAGGCTGGTAAAAAAAAATCAACACACAGGCTGGTAAAAAAAATCAACACACAGGCTAGTAAAGATAATCAACACACAGGCTGTTGAAAATAATTAATAATTAACAAACAGGCTGGTAAAAAAAATCAATACACAGGCTGGTAAAAAAAATCTACACACAGGCTGCAAAAAAAATCAACACACAGGCTGGTAAAAAAAAATCAACACACAGGCTGGTAAAAAAAATCAACACACAGGCCGAAAAAATCAACACAGGGTGGTAAAAAAAATCAACACACAGTCTGATAAAAAAATCAACACACAGGCTGTTAAAAAAATCAACACACAGGCTGGTAAAAAAAATCATCACACAGTCTGATAAAAAAACCAACACACAGGCTGGTAAAAAATTCAACACACAGGCTGGTAAAAAAATCAACACACAGGCTGGTAAAAAAATCAACAAACAGGCTAGTAAAGATAATCAACACACAGGCTGTTGAAAATAATTAATAATTAACAAACAGGCTGGTAAAAAAAATCAACACACAGGCTGGTAAAAAAAATCTACACACAGGCTAGTAAAAAAATCGACACACAGGCTGGCAAAAAAAATCAACAAACAGGCTGCAAAAAAAATCAACACACAGGCTGGTAAAAAAAATCAATACACAGGCTGGTCAAAAAAATTATCACACCGCCTGATAAAAAAATCAACACACAGGCTGGTAAAAAAATCAACACACAGGCCGAAAAAATCAACACACAGGCTGGTAAAAAAATCAACACACTGTCTGATAAAAAAAATCAACACACAGACCGTTAAAAAAATCAACACACAGTCTGATAAAAAAAATCAACACACAGGTTGTTAAAAAAATCAACACACAGGCTGGTAAACAAAATCATCACACCATCTGATAAAAAAATCAAGAAACAGGCTGTTAAAAAAATCAACTCACAGGCTGAAAAAATCAACACACAGGCTGGTAAAAAAATCAACACACAGGCTGGTAAAAAAAATCAACACACAGGGTGGTAAAAAAAAACAACACACAGGCTAGTAAAGATAATCAACACACAGGCTGTTGAAAATAATTAATAATTAACAAACAGGCTGGTAAAAAAAATGAACACACAGGCTGGTAAAAAAAATCTACACACAGGCTGGTCAAAAAATCGACAGACAGGCTTGCAAAAAAAATCAACACACAGACTGCAAAAAAAATCAATACACAGGCTGGTAAAAAAAATCAATACACAGGCTGGTAAAAATAATCAACGCACAGGCTGATAAAAAAATTAACAAACAAGCTGATAAAAAAATCAACACACAGGCCGAAAAATTCAACACACAGGCTGGTAAAAAAAATCAATACACAGGCTGGTAAAAAAATCAACACACAGGCTGGTAAAAAAATCAACACACAGGTTGGTAAAAAAAATCATCACACCGTCTGATAAAAAAATCAACACACAGGCTGTTAAAAAAATCAACACACAGGCTGAAAAAATCAACACACAGGCTGGTAAAAAAATCAACACACAGGCTGGTAAAAAAAAATCAACACACAGGCTGGTAAAAAAATCAACACACAGGCTAGTAAAGATAATCAACACACAGGCTGTTGAAAATAATTAATAAATAACAAACAGGCTGGTAAAAAAAATCAATACACAGGCTGGTAAAAAAAATCTACACACAGGCTGCAAAAAAAATCAACACACAGGCTGGTAAAAAAAAATCAACACACAGGCTGGTAAAAAAAATCAACACACAGGCCGAAAAAATCAACACAGGGTGGTAAAAAAAATCAACACACAGTCTGATAAAAAAATCAACACACAGGCTGTTAAAAAAATCAACACACAGGCTGGTAAAAAAAATCATCACACAGTCTGATAAAAAAACCAACACACAGGCTGGTAAAAAAATCAACACACAGGCTGGTAAAAAAATCAACACACAGGCTGGTAAAAAAATCAACAAACAGGCTAGTAAAGATAATCAACACACAGGCTGTTGAAAATAATTAATAATTAACAAACAGGCTGGTAAAAAAAATCAACACACAGGCTGGTAAAAAAAATCTACACACAGGCTGGTAAAAAAATCGACACACAGGCTGGCAAAAAAAATCAACAAACAGGCTGCAAAAAAAATCAACACACAGGCTGGTAAAAAAAATCAATACACAGGCTGGTCAAAAAAATTATCACACCGTCTGATAAAAAAATCAACACACAGGCTGTTAAAAAAATCAACACACAGGCTGGTAAAAAAATCAACACACAGGCTGGTAAAAAAAATCAACACACAGGCTGGTAAAAAAATCAACATACAGGCTAGTAAAAATAATCAACACACAGGCTGTTGAAAATAATTAATAATTAACAAACAGGCTGGTAAAACAAAACAACACACAGGCTGGTAAAAAAATCTACACACAGACTGGTAAAAAAATCGACACACAGGCTGGCAAAAAAAATCAACACACAGGCTGCAAAAAGAATCAACACACAGGCTGGTAAAAAAAATCAACACACAAGCTGGTAAAAAAATCAACACACAGGCCGAAAAAATCAACACACAGGCTGGTAAAAAAAATCAACACACAGTCTGATAAAAAAATCAATACACAGGCTGTTAAAAAAATCAACACACAGGCTGGTAAAAAAAATCATCACACCGTCTGATAAAAAAGTCAACACACAGGTTGTTAAAAAAATCAACACACAGGCTGAAAAACTCAACACACAAGCTGGTAAAAAAATCAACACACAGGCTGGTAAAAAGAATCAACACACAGGCTGTTAAAAATATCAACACACAGGCTAGTAAAGATAATCAACACACAGGCTGTTGAAAATAATTAATAATTAACAAACAGGCTGGTAAAAAAAATCAACACACAGGCTGGTAAAAAAAATCAACACACAGGCTGCAAAAAAAATCAACACACAGGCTGGTAAAAAAAATCAACACACAGGCTGGTAAAAAAATTAACACACAGGCCGAAAAAATCAACACACAGGCTGGTAAAAAAATCAACACACAGTCTGATAAAAAAATCAACACACAGGCTATTAAAAAAATCAACACACAGTCTGATAAAAAAAATCAACACACAGGCTGTTAAAAAAATCAACACACAGGCTGGTAAAAAAAATCATCACACTGTCTGATAAAAAAATCAAGACACAGGCTGTTAAAAAATCAACTCACAGGCTGAAAAAATCAACACACAGGCTGGTAAAAAAATCAACACACAGGCTGGTAAAAAAATCAACACACAGGCTGGTAAAAAATCAATACACAGGCTAGTAAAGATAATCAACAAACAGGATGTTGAAAATAAATAATAATTAACAAACAGACTGGTAAAAAATGAACACACAGGCTGGTAAAAAAAATCTACACACAGGCTGGTAAAAAAATCGACACACAGGCTGGCAAAAAAAATCAACACACAGGCTGCAAAAAAAATCAACACACAGGCTGGTAAAAAAAATCAATACACAGGCTGGTAAAAATAATCAACGCACAGGCTGAAAAAAAAAATTAACACACAAGCTGGTAAAAAAATCAACACACAGGCCGAAAAATTCAACACACAGGTTGGTAAAAAAAATCAATACACAGGCTGGTAAAAAAATCAACACACAGGCTGGTAAAATTAATCAACACACAGTCTGATAAAAAAAATCAACACACAGGTTGGTAAAAAAAATCAACACACAGGCTGGTAAAAAAATCAACACACAGGCCGAAAAAATGAACACACAGGCTGGTAAAAAAATCAACACACAGTCTGATAAAAAAATCAACACACAGGCTGTTAAAAAAATCAACACACAGTCTGATAAAAAAAATCAACACACAGGCTGTTAAAAAAATCAACACACAGGCTGGTAAAAAAAATCATCACACCGTCTGATAAAAAAATCAACACACAGGCTGTTAAAAAAATCAACACACAGTCTGATAAAAAAAATCAACACACAGGCTGTTAAAAAAATCAACACACAGGCTGGTAAAAAAATCATCACACCGTCTGATAAAAAAATTAACACACAGGCTGTTAAAAAAAATCGACACACAGGCTGAAAAAATCAACACACAGGCTGGTAAAAAAATCAACACACAGGCTGGTAAAAAAATCAACACACAGGCTGGTAAAAAAATCTACACACAGGCTGGTAAAAAAATTGACACACAAGCTGGCAAAAAAAATCAACACACAGGCTGCAAAAAAAATCAACACACAGGCTGGTAAAAAAAAATCAACACACAGGCTGGTAAAAAAATCAACAGACAGGCCGAAAAAATCAACACACAGGCTGGTAAAAAAAATCAACACACAGTCTGATAAAAAAATCAACACACAGGCTGTTAAAAAAATCAACACACAATCTGATAAAAAAAATCAACACACAGGCTGTTAAAAAATCAACACACAGGCTGGTAAAAAAATCATCACACCGTCTGATAAAAAAATCAACACACAGGCTGTTAAAAAAATCAACACAAAAGCTGAAAAAATCAACACACAGGCTGGTAAAAAAATCAACACACAGGCTGGTAAAAATAATCAACACACAGGCTGGTAAAAAAATCAACACACAGGCTAGTAAAGATAATCAACACACAGGCTGTTGAAAATAATTAATAATTAACAAACAGGCTGGTAAAAAAAATCAACACACAGGCTGGTAAAAAAAATCTACACACAGGCTGGTAAAAAAATCGACACACAGTCTGGCAAAAAAATCAACACACAGGCTGCAAAAAAAATCAACACACAGGCTGGTAAAAAAATCAATACACAGGCTGGTAAAAAAAATTAACACAAAAGCTGGTAAAGAAATCAACACACAGGCCGAAAAATTCAACACACAGGCTGGTAAAGAAAATCAATACACAGATTGGTGAGAAAATCAACACACAGGCTGAAAAAATCAACACACAGGCTGGTGAAAAATCAACAAACAGGCTGGTAAAAAAAATCAACACACAGGCTGGTAAAAAAATCAACACACAGGCTAGTAAAGAAAATCAACACACAGGCTGTTGAAAATAATCAACACACAGGCTGGTTAAAAAAAATCAACACACAGGCTAGTAAAAAAATCTATACACAGGCTGTTGAAAAAAATCGACACACAGGCTGCAAAAAAAATCAACACACTATCTGGTGAGAAAAACTTAAAAAAACACAGGCTGGTAAAACAATCAACACACAGGCTGGTAAAAAATCAAAACGCAGGCTGGTAAAAAAAATTAACACACAGGCTGAAAAAATCAACAGACAGGCTGGTAAAAAAATCAACACACAGGCTGCAAAAAAAATCAACACACAGGCTGGTAAAAAAATCAACACACAGGCTGGTAAAAAAATCGACACACAGGCCGAAAAAATCAACACACAGGCTGGTAAAAAATCAACACACAGTCTGATAAAAAAATCAACACACAGGCTGTTAAAAAAATCAACACACGGTCTGATAAAAAAAATCAACACACAGGCTGTTAAAAAAATCAACACACAGGCTGGTAAAAAAAATCATCACACATTCTGATAAAAAAATCAACACACAGGCTGTTAAAAAAATCAACACAGAGGCTGAAAAAATCAACACACAGGCTGGTAAAAAATCAACACACAGGCTGGTAGAAAAAATCAACACACAGGCTGGTAAAAAAATCAACACACAGGCTAGTAAAGATAATCAACACACAGTCTGTTGAAAATAATTAATAATTAACAAACAGGCTGGTGAGAAAAAATCAACACACAGGCTGGTAAAAAAAATCTACACACTGTCTGGTAAAAAAATCGACCCACAGGCTGGCAAAAAAAATCAACACACAGGCTGCAAAAAAAAATCAACACACAGGCTGCTAAAAAAAATCAATACACAGGCTGGTAAAAATAATCAACGCACAGGCTGATAAAAAAAATTAACACACAAGCTGGTAAAAAAATCAACACACAGGCCGAAAAATTCAACACACAGGCTGGTAAAAAAAATCAATACACAGGCTGGTAAAAAAATCAACACACAGGCTGGTAAAATAAATCAACACACAGGCTCGTAAAAAAATCAACACACAGTCTGACAAAAAAAATCAACACACAGGCTGGTAAAAAAAATCAACACACAGGCTGGTAAAAAAATCAACACACAGGCCGAAAAAATGAATACACAGGCTGGTAAAAAAAATCAACACACAGTCTGATAAAAAAATCAACACACAGGCTGTTAAAAAAATCAACACACAGTCTGATAAAAAAAATCAACACGCAGGCTGTTAAAAAAATCAACACACAGGCTGGTAAAAAAATCATCACACCGTCTGATAAAAAAATCAACACACAGGCTGGTAAAAAAATCAACACACTGGCTGGTAAAAAAATCAACACACAGGTTGGTAAAACAATCAACACACAGGCTAGTAAAGATAATCAACACACAGGCTGCTGAAAATAATTAATAATTAACAAACAGGCTGGTAAAAAAAATCAACACACAGGCTGGTAAAAAAAATCTACACACAGGCTGGTAAAAAAATTGACACACAGGCTGGCAAAAAAAGATCAACACACAGGCTGGTAAAAAAATCAACACACAGGCCGAAAAAATCAACACACAGGCTGGTAAAAAAATCAACACACAGTCTGATAAAAAAATCAACACACAGGCTGTTAAAAAAATCAACACACAGGCTGGTAAAAAAAATCATCACACCGTCTGATAAAAAAATCAACACACAGGCTGTTAAAAAAATCAACACACAGGCTGGTAAAAAAATCAACACACAGGCTGGTAAAAAAATCAACACATAGGCCAAAAAAATTAACACACAGGCTGGTAAAAAAAATCAACACACAGGCTGGTAAAACAATCAACACACAGGCTAGTAAAGATAATCAACACGCAGGCTGCTGAAAATAATTAATAATTAACAAACAGGCTGGTAAAAAAAATCAACACACAGGCTGGTAAAAAAAATCTACACACAGGCTGGTAAAAAAATTGACACACAGGCTGGCAAAAAAAGATCAACACACAGGCTGGTAAAAAAATCAACACAGAGGCTGGTAAAAATAATCAACACACAGGCTAGTAAAGATAATCAACACACAGGCTGTTGAAAATAATTAATAATTAACAAACAGGCTGGTAAAAAAAATCAACACACAGGCTGGTAAAAAAAATCTACACACAGGCTGGTAAAAAAATCGACACACAGGCTGGCAAAAAAAATCAGCACACAGGCTGCAAAAAAAATCAACACACAGGCTGGTAAAAAAAATCAATACACAGGCTGGTAAAAAAAATTAACACACAAGCTGGTAAAAAAATCAACACGCAGGCCAAAAAATTCAACACACAGGCTGGTAAAAAAAATCAATACACAGGCTGGTAAAAAAAATCAACACACAGGCTGGTAAAAAAATCAACACACAGGCTGTAAAAAAATCATCAAACAGGCTGGTAAAAAATCAACACTCAGGCTGGTAAAAAAAATCAACACACAGGCTGTAAAAAAATCAACAAACAGGCTGGTAAAAAATCAACACACAGGCTGGTAAGGAAAATCAACACACAGGCTGGTAAAAAAATCAACACACAGGCTGGTAAAAAAACAAAACACAGGCTGGTAAAAAAACCAACACACAGGCCGAAAAAATCAACACACAGGCTGGTAAAAAAATCAACACACAGGCTGGTAAATAAAACCAACACACAGGCTGTTGAAAAAAATCAACCCACAATTGGTAAAAAAAATTAAAACACAGGCTGGTAAAAAAAACAACACACAGGCTAAAAAAATCAACACACAGGCTGGTAAAAGAAATCAACAAACAGGCTGGTAAAAAAATCAACACACTAGCTGGTGAAAAAAAATTAAAAAAAAACACAGGCTGGTAAAAAAAATCAACACACAGGCTGTAAAAAAATCAACAAACAGGCTGGTAAAAAATCAACACACAGGCTGGTAAGGAAAATCAACACACAGGCTGGTAAAAAAATCAACACACAGGCTGGTAAAAAAACAAAACACAGGCTGGTAAAAAAACCAACACACAGGCCGAAAAAATCAACACACAGGCTGGTAAAAAAATCAACACACAGTCTGATAAAAAAAATCAACACACAGGCTGGTAAAAAAAATCAACACACAGGCTGGTAAAAAAATCAACACACAGGCCGAAAAAATCAACACACAGGCTGGTAAAAAAAATCAACACACAGTCTGATAAAAAAATCAACACACAGGCTGTTAAAAAAATCAACACACAGGCTGGTAAAAAAAATCATCACACCGTCTGATTAAAAAAATCAACACACAGGCTGTTAAAAAAATCAACACACAGGCTGAAAAAATCAACACACAGGCTGGTAAAAAAATCAACACACAGGCTGGTAAAAATAATCAACACACAGGCTAGTAAAGATAATCAACACACAGGCTGTTGAAAATAATTAATAATTAACAAACAGGCTGGTAAAAAAAATCAACACACAGGCTGGTAAAAAAAATCTACACACAGGCTGGTAAAAAAATCGACACACAGGCTGGCAAAAAAAATCAACACACAGGCTGCAAAAAAAATCAACACACAGTCTGATAAAAAAAATCAACACACAGTCTGATAAAAAAAATCAACACACAGGCTGGTAAAAAAAATAAACACACAGGCTGGTAAAAAAAATCAACACACAGTCTGATAAAAAAATCAACACACAGGCTGTTAAAAAAATCAACACACAGGCTGGTAAAAAAAATCATCACACCGTCTGATTAAAAAAATCAACACACAGGCTGTTAAAAAATCAACACACAGGCTGAAAAAATCAACACACAGGCTGGTAAAAAAATCAACACACAGGCTGGTAAAAATAATCAACACACAGGCTAGTAAAGATAATCAACACACAGGCTGTTGAAAATAATTAATAATTAACAAACAGGCTGGTAAAAAAATCAACACACAGGCTGGTAAAAAAAATCTACACACAGGCTGGTAAGAAAATCGACACACAGGCTGGCAAAAAAAATCAACACACAGGCTGCAAAAAAATCAACACACAGGCTGGTAAAAAAAAAATCAATACACAGGCTGGTAAAAAAAATTAACACACAAGCTGGTAAAAAAATCAACACGCAGGCTAAAAAAATCAACACACAGGCTGGTAAAAAAATCAACACACAGGCCGAAAAAATCAACACTCAGGCTGGTAAAAAAATCAACACACAGGCTGTAAAAAAATCAACAAACAGGCTGGTAAAAAATCAACACACAGGCTGGTAAGGAAAATCAACACACAGGCTGGTAAAAAAATCAACACACAGGCTGGTAAAAAAACAAAACACAGGCTGGTAAAAAAACCAACACACAGGCCGAAAAAATCAACACACAGGCTGGTAAAAAAATCAACACACAGGCTGGTAAAGAAAACCAACACACAGGCTGTTGAAAAAAATCAACCCACAGCTGGTAAAAAAAATCAAAACACAGGCTGGTAAAAAAAACAACACACAGGCTAAAAAAATCAACACACAGGCTGGTAAAAGAAATCAACAAACAGGCTGGTAAAAAAAATCAACACACTAGCTGGTGAAAAAAAATTAAAAAAAAAAACACAGGCTGGTAAAAAAAATCAACACACAGGCTGTAAAAAAATCAACAAACAGGCTGGTAAAAAATCAACACACAGGCTGATAAGGAAAATCAACACACAGGCTGGTAAAAAAATCAACACACAGGCTGGTAAAAAAACAAAACACAGGCTGGTAAAAAAACCAACACACAGGCCAAAAAAATCAACACACAGGCTGGTAAAAAAATCAACACACAGGCTGGTAAAGAAAACCAACACACAGGCTGTTGAAAAAAATCAACCCACTGCTGGTAAAAAAAATCAAAACACAGGCTGGTAAAAAAAACAACACACAGGCTAAAAAAATCAACACACAGTCTGATAAAAGAAATCAACAAACAGGCTGGTAAAAAAAATCAACACACTAGCTGGTGAAAAAAAAATTAAAAAAAAACACAGGCTGGTAAAACAATCAACACACAGGCTGGTAAAAAATCAAAACGCAGGCTGGTAAAAAAAATTAACACACAGGCTGAAAAAATCAACAGACAGGCTGGTAAAAAATCAAAACACAGGCTGGTAAAAAAATCAACACACAGGCTGGTAAAAAAAATCAACACACAGGCTGGTAAAAAAATCAACACACAGGCCGAAAAAATCAACACACAGGTTGGTAAAAAAAATCAACACACAGTCTGATAAAAAAATCAACACACAGGCTGTTAAAAAAATCAACACACAGTCTGATAAAAAAAATCAACACACAGGCTGTTAAAAAAATCAACACACAGGCTGGTAAAAAAATCATCACACCGTCTGATAAAAAAATCAACACACAGACTGTTAAAAAAATTAACACACAGGCTAAAAAAATCAACACACAGGCTTGTAAAAAAATCAACACACAGGCTGGTAAAAAAAAATCAACACACAGGCTGGTAAAAAAAATCAATACACAGGCTGGTAAAAATATTCAACCCACAGGCTGGTTAAAAAAATCAACACACAAGCTAGTAAAAAATCAAAACACAGGACAAAAAAATCAACACAACGGCTGGTAAAAAAAATCAACACACAGGCTGTAAAAAAATACACAAACAGGCTGGTAAAAAATCAACACACAGGCTGGTAAGGAAAATCAACACACAGGCTGGTAAAAAAATCAACACACAGGCTGGTAAAAAACAAAACACAGGCTGATAAAAAAAATCAACACACAGGCCGACAAAAATCAACACACAGGCTGGTAAAAATATCAACACACAGGCTGGTAAAGAAAATCAACACACAGGCTGTTGAAAAAAATCAACCCACAGCTGGTAAAAAAAATCAAAACACAGGCTGGTAAGAAAAACAACACACAAGCTGAAAAAATCAACACACAGGCAGGTAAAAGAAATCAACAAACAGGCTGGTAAAAAAAATCAACACACAGGCTGGTAAAAAAATCAATACACAGGCTGGTAAAAATATTCAACACACAGGCTGGTTAAAAAAATCAACACACAAGCTAGTAAAAAAAATCAAAACACAGGACAAAAAAATCAACACAACGGCTGGTAAAAAAATCAACACACAGGCTGTAAAAAAATCAACACACAGGCTTGTAAAAATCAACACTCAGGCTGGTAAAAAAATCAACACATAGGCTGGTAAAAAAAATCTACACACAGGCTGTTAAAAAACTCGACACACAGGTTGCAAAAAAAAAATCAACACACTAGTTGGTGAAAAAAATTAAAAAAAAACACAGGCTGGTAAAAAAATCAACACACAGGCTGGTAAAAAATCAAAACGGAGGCTGGTAAAAAAAATCAACACACAGGCTGAAAAAATCAACAGACAGGCTAGTAAAAAAATCAAAACACAGGCTGGTAAAAAAAACAACACACAGGCTAAAAAAATCAACACACAGGCTGATAAAAGAAATCAACACACAGGCTGGTAAAAAAAATCAACACACAAGCTGGTAAAAAAAATCAAAACACAGGACAAAAAAATCAACACAACGGCTGGTAAAGAAAATCAACACACAGGCTGTAAAAAAATCAACACACAGGCTTGTAAAAATCAACGCACAGGCTAGTAAAGAAAATCAACACACAGACTGTTGAAAATAATCAACACACAGGCTGGTAAAAAAAATCAACACATAGGCTGGTAAAAAAAATCTACACACAGGCTGTTAAAAAAAATCGACACACAGGTTGCAAAAAAAAATCAACACACTAGTTGGTGAAAAAAATTAAAAAAAAAACACAGGCTGGTAAAAAAATCAACACACAGAATGGTAAAAAATCAAAACGGAGGCTGGTAAAAAAAATCAACACACAGGCTGAAAAAATCAACAGACAGGCTGGTAAAAAAATCAAAACACAGGCTGGTAAAAAAAAACAACACACAGGCTAAAAAAATCAACACACAGGCTGGTAAAAGAAATCAACACACAGGCTGGTAAAAAAAATCAACACACAGGCTGGTAAAAAAATCAATACACAGGCTGGTAAAAATATTCAACCCGCAGGCTGATTAAAAAAATCAACACACAAGCTAGTAAAAAAATCAAAACACAGGACAAAAAAATCAACACACCGGCTGGTAAAAAAATCAACACACAGGCTGTAAAAAAATCAACAAACAGGCTGGTAAAAAATCAACACACAGGCTGGTAAAGAAAATCAAAACACAGGCTGGTAAAAAATCAACACACAGGCTAGTAAAAAACAAAACACAGGCTGGTAAAAAAATCAACACACAGGCCGAAAAAATCAACACACAGGCTGGTAAAAAAAATCAACACACAGGCTGGTAAAGAAAATCAACACACAGGTTGTTGAAAAAAATCAACACACAGCTGGTAAAATAATCAAAACACAGGCTGGTAAAAAAAATCAACACACAGGCTGGTAAAAGAAATCAACAAACAGGCTGGTAAAAAAAATCAACACACAGGCTGGTAAAAAAAATCAATACACAGGCTGGTAAAAGTATTCAACACACAGGCTGCTTAAAAAAATCAACACACAAGCTAGTAAAAAAAATCAACACACAGGCTGGTAAAGAAAATCAACACACAGGCTGTTGAAAAAAATCAACACACAGCTGGTAAAAAAATCAAAACACAGGCTGGTAAAAAAAATCAACACACAGGCTGGTAAAAGAAATCAACACACAGGCTGTTGAAAAAAATCAACACACAGCTGGTAAAAAAATCAAAACACAGGCTGGTAAAAAAAATCAACACAACGGCTGGTAAAAAAAAAATCAACACACAGGCTGTAAAAAATCAACACACAGGCTTGTAAAAAATCAACACACAGGCTGGTAAAGAAAATCAACACACAGGCTGGTAAAAAAATCAACACACAGGCTGCTAAAAGAAACAAAACACAGGTTGGTAGAAAAATCAACACACAGGCCGAAAAAATCAACACACAGGCTGGTAAAAAAATCAACACACAGACTGATAAAGAAAATCAACACACAGGCTGATGAAAAAAATCAACACACAGGCTGGTAAAAAAATCAACACACAGGCTGGTAAAAAAATCTACACACAGGCTGGTAAAAAAAGTCAACACACAGGCTGGTAAAAAAAACAACACACAGGCTGGTAAAAAATTCAACACACACGCTGTTACAAAAATCAACACACAGGCTGCAAAAAAATCAACACACTGGCTGGTTAAAAAATCAAAACACAGGCTGGTAAAAAAAAATCAACACACAAGTTGGTTAAAAAATCAAAACACAAGCTGGTAAAAAAAGTCGACACAGGCTGAAAAAATCAACAGACAGGCTGGTAAAAAAAATCAAAACACAGGCTGGTAAAAAAACAACGCACATACTGAAAAAATCAACACACAGGCTGGTAAAAGAAATCAACACACAGGCTGGTAAAAAAATCAACACACAGGCTGGTAAAAGAAATCAACACACAGGCTGTTAAAAAAATCAACACACAGGCTGGTAAAAAAATCAATACACAGGCTGGTAAAAGAAATCAACACACAGGCTGGTAAAAAAATCAACACACAGGCTGGTAAAAGAAATCAACACACAGGCTGGTAAAAAAATCAACACACAGGCTGGTAAAAAATCAATACACAGGCTGGTAAAAATATTCAACACACAGGCTGGTTAAACAAATCAACACACAAGCTAGTAAAAAAATCGAAACACAAGCCAAAAAAATCAAAACACCGGCTGGTAAAAAAAATCTTTACACAGGCTGTAAAAAAATCAACACACCGGCTGGTAAAAAATCAACACACAGGCTGGTAAAAAAATCAACACACAGGTTGGTTAAAAAATCAAAACACAGGCTGGTAAAAAAAATCAACACACAGGCTGAAAAAATCAACAGACAGGCTGGTAAAAAAAATCAAAACACAGGCTGGTAAAAAAACAACGCACAGACTGAAAAAATCAACACACAGGCTGGTAAAAGAAATCAACACACAGGCTGGTAAAAAAATCAACACACAGGCTGGTAAAAAAAATCAATACAAAGGCTGGTAAAAATATTCAACACACAGGCTGGTAAAAAATACAAAACACAGGCTGGTAAAAAAAATCAACACACAGGCTGAAAAAATGAACAGACAGGCTGGTAAAAAAAATCAAAACACAGGCTGGTAAAAAAATCAACACACAGGCTGAAAAAATCAACAGACAGGCTGGTAAAAAAAATCAAAACACAGGCTGGTAAAAAAACA
Organism: Convolutriloba macropyga; assembly: GCF_964194025.1. Classification (NCBI taxonomy): domain Eukaryota; kingdom Metazoa; phylum Xenacoelomorpha; order Acoela; family Convolutidae; genus Convolutriloba; species Convolutriloba macropyga. Next base: position 47,281,530 of record NC_134480.1, read on the forward strand.
ACGCACAGACTGAAAAAATCAACACACAGGCTGGTAAAAGAAATCAACACACAGTCTGATAAAAAAAAATCAACACACAGGCTGGTAAAAAAAATCAACACACAGGCTGGTAAAAAAATCAACACACAGGCTGGTAAAAAAAATCAATACACAGGCTGGTTAAAAAAATCAACACACAAGCTAGTAAAAAAATCGAAACACAAGCCAAAGAAATCAACACATCGGCTGGTAAAAAAAATCTTTACACAGGCTGTAAAAAAATCAACACACCGGCTGGTAAAAAATCAACACGCAGGCTGGTAAAGAAAATCAACACACAGGCTGGTAAAAAAAATTATTACACAGGCTGGTAAAAAAAATCAACACACAGGCTGTTACAAATATCAACACACAGGCTGCAAAAAAAATCAACACACTGTCTGGTGAAAGAAGTTAAAAAAAACACAGGCTGGTAAAAAAATCAACGCACAGGTTGGTAAAAAAATCAAAACACAGGCTGGTAAAAAAATCAACACTCAGGCTGGTAAAAAAATCAACACACAGGCTGTTACAAAAATCAACACACTGGCTGGTGAAAAAAATTAAAAAAAACACAGGTTGGTAAAAAAACCAAAACACAGGCTGGTAAAAAAAATCAACAGACAGGCTGGTAAAAAAATCAAAACACAGGCTGGTAAAAAAAACAACACACGGACTGAAAAAATCAACACACAGGCTGGTAAAAGAAATCAACACACAGGCTGGTAAAAAAATCAACACACAGGCTGGAAAAAAAATGAATACACAGGCTGCTAAAAATATTCAACACACAGGCTGGTTAAAAAAATCAACACACAGGCTAGTAAAAAAATCAAAACACAAGCCAGAAAAAATCAACACACCGGCTGGTAAAAAAAAATCTTTACACAGGCTGTAAAAAATCAACACACCGGCTAGTAAAAAATCAACACACAGGCTGGTAAAGAAAATCAACACACAGGCTGGTAACAATATCAACGCACAGGCTGAAAGAATCAACACACAGTTTGGTAAAAAAATCATCACACAGGCTGTTAAAAAATCAACACAAAGGCTGGTAAAAAATCAACACACAGGCTGGTAAAGGAAATCAACACACAGGCTGATAAAAAAATCAACACACAGGCTGGTAAAAAATATCAACACACAGGCTGGTACAAAAATCAACACACAGGCTGGAAAAAAAATGAATACACAGGCTGGTAAAAACATTCAACACGCAGGCTGGTTAAAAAAATCAACACACAAGCTAGTAAAAAAATCAAAACACAAGCCAGAAAAAATCAACACACCGGCTGCTAAAAAAGTCTTTACACAGGCTGTAAAAAAATCAACACACCGGCTGGTAAAAAATCAACACACAGGCTGGTAAAAAAATCAACACACAGGCTGGTAAAAAAATCAACGCACAGGCTGAAAGAATCAACACACAGTTTAATAAAAAAATCATCACACAGGCTGTTAAAAAATCAACACAAAGGCTGGTAAAAAATCAACACACAGGCTGGTAAAGAAAATCAACACACAGGCTGATAAAAAAATCAACACACAGGCTGGTAAAAAATATCAAAACACAGGCTGGTACAAAAATCAACATACAGGCTGGCAAAAAAAACAAAACACAGGCTGGTAAAAAAAATCAACACACAGGCCGAAAAAATCAAAACACAGGCTGGTAAGAAATCAACACTCAGGCTGGTAAAAAGACAACACGCGGGCTGGTAAAAAAAATCAAATCACAGGCCGGTAAAAAAATCAACACAGGCTGAAAAAATCAAAACACAGGCTGGTAAAAGATATCAACACACAGGCTGGTAAAAAAATCAACACACAGGCTGGTAAAAAAATCAATACACAGGCTGGTAAAAATATTCAACACACAGGCTGGTTAAAAAAATCAACACACAAGCTAGTAAAAAATCAAAACACAGGCCAAAAAAATCAACACAGCGACTGGTAAAAAAAATCAACACACAGGCTGTAAAAAAATCAACACACAAGCTAGTAATAAAATCAAAACACAAGCCAGAAAAAATCAACACACCGGCTGGTAAAAAAAATCTTTACACAGGCTGTAAAAAAATCAACACACCGGTTGGTAAAAAATCAACACACAGGCTGGTAAAAAAATCAACACACAGGCTGGTAAAAAAATCAACACACAGGCTGATAAAAAAAATCAACGCACAGGCTGAAAGAATCAACACACACTTTGGTAAAAAAAATCAACACACAGGCTGGTAAAAAATATCAACACACAGGCTGGTACAAAAATCAACACATAGGCTGGCAAAAAAAAACAAAACACAGGCTGGTAAAAAAAATCAACACACAGGCCGAAAAAATTAAAACACAGGCTGGTAAAGAATTAACACACAGGCTGGTAAAAAGACAACACGCAGGCTTGTAAAAAATCAAATCACAGGCCGGTAAAAAAAATCAACACAGGCTGAAAAAATCAAAACACAGGCTGGTAAAAGATATCAACACACAGGCTGGTAAAAAAATCAACACACAGGCTGTTAAAAAAATCAATACACGGGCTGGTAAAACTATTCAACACACAGGCTGGTTAAAAAAATCAACACTCAAGCTAGTAAAAAATCAAAACACAAGCCAAAAAAATCTACACAGCGACTGGTAAAAAAAATCAACACACAGGCTGTAAAAAAATCAACACACAGGCTGGTAAAAAATCAACACACAGGCTGGTAAGTAAATCAACACACAGACTGAAAAAATCAACAGACAGGCTGGTAAAAAAATCAAAACACAGGCTGGTAAAAAATCAACACTCAAGCTAGTAAAAAATCAAAACACAGGCCAAAAAAATCAACACAGCGACTGGTAAAAAAAATCAACACACAGGCTGTAAAAAAAATCAACACACAGGCTGGTAAAAAATCAACACACAGGCTGGTAAGTAAATCAACACACAGACTGAAAAAATCAACAGACAGGCTGTTAAAAAAATCAATACACAGGCTGGTAAAAATATTCAACACACAGGCTGGTTAAAAAAATCAACACTCAAGCTAGTAAAAAATCAAAACACAGGCCAAAAAAATCAACACAGCGACTGGTAAAAAAATCAACACACAGGCTGTAAAACACTCAAGCTAGTAAAAAATCGAAACACAGGCCAAAAAAATCAACACAGCGACTGGTAAAAAAAATCAACACACAGGCAGTGAAAAAAAACAACACACAGGCTGGTAAAAAATCAACACACAGGCTGGTAAGTAAATCAACACACAGACTGAAAAAATCAACACACAGGCTGGTAAAAGAAATCAATACACAGGCTGATAAAAATATTCAACACACAGGCTGGTTAAAAAAATTCAACACACAAGCTGGTAAAAGAAATCAACACACAGGCTGGTAAAAAAAATCAAAACACAGGCTGGTAAAAAAAATCAACACACAGGCTGGTAAAAGAAATCAACACACAGGCTGCAAAAAAATCAACACACAGGCTGGTAAAAAAAATCAATACACAGGCTGATAAAAATATTCAACACACAGGCTGGTTAAAAAAAATCAACACACAACCTGGTAAAAAAAATCAACACACAGGCTGGTAAAAAAATCAAAACGCAGGCTGGTAAAAAAAATCAACACACAGGCTGAAAAAAATCAACACACAGGCTGGTAAAAGAAATCAACACACAGGCTGCTAAAAAAATTAACACACAGGCTGGTAAAAAATATCAACACACAGGCTGGTGAAAAAATCAACAAACAGGCTGGTAAAAAAAATCAATACACAGGCTGATAAAAATATTCAACACACAGGCTGGTTAAAAAAAATCATTACACAAGCTGGTAAAAAAATCAACACACAGGCTGGTAAAAAAATCCAAACACAGGCTAGTAAAAAAAATCAACACACAGGCTGAAAAAATCAACACACAGGCTTGTAAAAGAAATCAACACACAGGCTGCTAAAAAAATCAACACACAGGTTGTTAAAAAATATCAACACACAGGCTGGTAAAAAATTTGACAAACAGGCTAGTAAAAAAAAACAAATCACAGGCTGGTAAAAAAAATCAATACACAGGCCGAAAAAATCAACACACAGGCTGGTAAAAAAATCAAAACAGAGGCCGGTAAAAAAGATCAACACAGGCTGAAAAAATGAAAACACAGGCTATTAAAAAAATCAACACTCAGGCTGAAAAAATCAACACACAGGCTGGTAAAAAAAATCAATACACAGGCTGATAAAAATATTCAACACACAGGCTGTTTAAAAAAAATCAACACACAAGCTGGTAAAAAAAATCAGCACAAAGGCTGGTAAAATAATCAAAACACAGGCTGGTAAAAAAAATCAACACAGGCTGAAAAAATCAACACACAGGCTGGTAAAAGAAATCAACACTTAGGCTGCTAAAAAAATTAACACACAGGCTGGTAAAAATATCAACTCACAGGCTGGTAAAAAAATCAACACACAGGCTGGTAAAAAATATCAATACACAGGCGGATAAAAATATTCAACACACAGGCTGGTTGAAAAAAATCAACACACAAGCTGGTAAGAAAAATCAACACACAGTCTGGTAAAAAAAATCAAAACACAGGCTGGTAAAAAAAATCAACACACAGGCTGAAAAAATCAACACACAGGCTGGTAAAAGAAATCAACACAAAGGCTTCTAAAAAAATCAACACACAGGCTGTTAAAAAATATCAACACACAGGCTGGTAAAAAAGTCAACACAAAGGCTGGTAAAAAAAACAAATCACAGGCTGGTAAAAAAATCAACACACATGCCGAAAAAATCAAAACACAGGCTGGTAAAAAAAATCAACACACAGGCTGGTAAAAAGACAACACACAGGCTGGTAAAAAAATCAAAACAGAGGCCGGTAAAAAAAATCAACACAGGCTGAAAAAATCAAAACATAGGCTGGTAAAAAAATCAACACTCAGGCTGGTAGAAAAAAATCAACACACAAGCTAGTAAAAAAATCAAAACAGAGGCCAAAAAAATCAACACAGCGGCTGGTAAGAAAAATCAACACACAGGCTGGTAAAAAAAATCAAAACACAGGCTGGTAAAAAAATCAACACACAGGCTGAAAAAATCAACACACAGGCTGGTAAAAGAAATCAGCACACAGGCTTCTAAAAAAATCAACACACAGGCTTCTAAAAAAATCAACACACAGGCTGTTAAAAAATATCAACACACAGGCTGGTAAAAAAAATCAACACAAAGGCTGGTAAAAAAAATCACAGGCTGTTAAAAAAAAATCAACACACAGGCTGGTAAAAAAATCAAAACACAGGCTGGTAAAAAAATCAACACACAGGCTGAAAAAATCAACACACAGGCTGGTAAAAGAAATCAGCACACAGGCTTCTAAAAAAATCAACACACAGGCTGTTTAAAAATATCAACACACAGGCTGGTAAAAAAATCAACACAAAGGCTGGTAAAAAAAATCAAAACAGAGGCCGGTAAAAAAAATCAACACAGGCTGAAAAAATCAAAACATAGGCTGGTAAAAAAAATCAACACTCAGGCTGGTAGAAAAAAATCAATACACAGGCTGGTAAAAATATTCAACACACAGGCTGGTTAAAAAAATCAACACACAAGCTAGTAAAAAAATCAAAACAGAGGCCAAAAAAATCAACACAGCGGCTGCTAAAAAAAATCAACACACAGGCTGTAAAAAAATCAACACACAGGCTGGTAAAAAATCAACACACAGGCTGGTAAAAAAATCAACACACAGGCTGGTAAAAAAATCAATACACGGGCTGATAAAAATATTCAACACACAGGCTGGTTAAAAAAATCAACACACAAGCTGGTAAGAAAAATCAACACACAGGCTGGTAAAAAAAATCAAAACACAGGCTGGTAAAAAAATCAACACACAGGCTGAAAAAATCAACACACAGGCTGGTAAAAGAAATCAGCACACAGGCTTCTAAAAAAATCAACACACAGGCTGTTAAAAAATATCAACACACAGGCTGGTAAAAAAAATCAACACAAAGGCTGGTAAAAAAAAATCACAGGCTGTTAAAAAAAATCAACACACAGGCTGGTAAAAAAATCAAAACACAGTCTGGTAAAAAAAATCAACACACAGGCTTAAAAAATCAACACACAGGCTGGTAAAAGAAATCAGCACACAGGCTTCAAAAAAATCAACACACAGGCTGTTAAAAAATATCAACACACAGGCTGGTAAAAAAATCAACACAAAGGCTGGTAAAAAAAATCAAAACAGAGGCCGGTGAAAAAAATCAACACAGGCTGAAAAAATCAAAACACAGGCTGGTAAAAAAAATCAACACTCAGGCTGGTAGAAAAAAATCAATACACAGGCTGGTAAAAATATTCAACACACAGGCTGGTTTAAAAAAATCAACACACAAGCTAGTAAAAAAATCAAAACAGAGGCCCAAAAAATCAACACAGCGGCTGCTAAAAAAATCAACACAGAGGCTGGTAAAAATATCAATACACAGGCGGATAAAAATATTCAACACACAGGCTGGTTAAAAAAAATCAACACACAAGCTGGTAAGAAAAATCAACACACAGGCTGGTAAAAAAAATCAAAACACAGGCTGGTAAAAAAAATCAACACACAGGCTGAAAAAATCAACACACAGGCTGGTAAAAGAAATCAACACACAGGCTTCTAAAAAAATCAGCACACAGGCTGTTAAAAAATATCAACACACAGGCTGGTAAAAAAGTCAACAGAAAGGCTGGTAAAAAAACAAATCACAGGCTGGTAAAAAAATCAACACACATGCCGAAAAAGTCAACACACAGGCTGGTAAAAAAATCAACTCACAGGCTGGTAAAAAGGCAACACACAGGCTGGTAAAAAAATCAAAACAGAGGCCGGTAAAAAAAATCAACACAGGCTGAAAAAATCAAAACATAGGCTGGTAAAAAAAAATCAACACTCAGGCTGGTAGAAAAAAATCAATACACAGGCTGGTAAAAAAATCAACACACAGGCTGAAAAAATCAACACACAGGCTGGTAAAAGAAATCAGCACACAGGCTTCTAAAAAAATCAACACACAGGCTGTTAAAAAATATCAACACACAGGCTGGTAAAAAAATCAAAACAGAGGCCAAAAAAAATCAACACAGCGGCTGGTAAAAAAAATCAACACACAGGTTGTAAAAAAATCAACACACAGGCTGGTAGAAAATCAACACACAGGCTGGTAAAAAAATCAACACACAGGCTGGTAAAAAAATCAATACACGGGCTGATAAAAATATTCAACACACAGGCTGGTTAAAAAAATCAACACACAAGCTGGTAAGAAAAATCAACACACAGGCTGGTAAAAGAAATCAGCACACAGGCTTCTAAAAAAATCAACACACAGGCTGGTAAAAAAATCAACACACAGGCTGGTAAAAAGACAACACACAGGCTGGTAAAAAAATCAAAACAGAGGCCGGTAAAAAAAATCAACACAGGCTGAAAAAATCAAAACATAGGCTGGTAAAAAAAATCAACACTCAGGCTGGTAGAAAAAAATCAATACACAGGCTGGTAAAAAAATCAACACACAGGCTGAAAAAATCAACACACAGGCTGGTAAAAGAAATCAGCACACAGGCTTCTAAATAAATCAACACACAGGCTGTTAAAAAATATCAACACACAGGCTGGTAAAAAAATCAAAACAGAGGCCAAAAAAAATCAACACAGCGGCTGGTAAAAAAAATCAACACACAGGCTGTAAAAAAATCAACACACAGGCTGGTAGAAAATCAACACACAGGCTGGTAAAAAAATCAACACACAGGCTGGTAAAAAAAATCAATACACGGGCTGATAAAAATTTTCAACACACAGGCTGGTTAAAAAAATCAACACACAAGCTGGTAAGAAAAATCAACACACAGGCTGGTAAAAAAATCAAAACACAGGCTGGTAAAAAAATCAACACACAGGCTGAAAAAATCAACACACAGGCTGGTAAAAGAAATCAGCACACAGGCTTCTAAAAAAATCAACACACAGGCTGTTAAAAAATATCAACACACAGGCTGGTAAAAAAATCAACACAAAGGCTGGTAAAAAAAAATCACAGGCTGGTAAAAAAAAATCAACACACAGGCTGGTAAAAAAATCAAAACACAAGCTAGTAAAAAAATCAAAACAGAGGCCAAAAAAATCAACACAGCGGCTGGTAAAAAAAATCAACACACAGGCTGTAAAAAAATCAACACACAGGCTGCTAGAAAATCAACACACAGGCTGGTAAAAAAATCAACACACAGGCTGGTAAAAAAAATCAATACACGGGCTGGTAAAAATATTCAACACACAGGCTGGTTAAAAAAATCAACACACAAGCTAGTAAAAAAATCAAAACAGAGGCCAAAAAATCAACACAGCGGCTGGTAAAAAAAATCAACACACAGGCTGTAAAAAAATCAACACACAGGCTGGTAGAAAATCAACACACAGGCTGGTAAAAAAATCAACACACAGGCTGGTAAAAAAATCAATACACAGGCTGATTTAAATATTCAACACACAGGCTGGTTAAAAAAATCAACACACAAGCTGGTAAAAAAATCAAAACACCGGCTGGTAAAAAAATCAACACACAGGCTGAAAAAATCAACACACAGGCTGGTAAAAGAAATCAGCACACAGGCTTCTAAAAAAATCAACACACAGGCTGTTAAAAAATATCAACACACAGGCTGGTAAAAAAATCAACACAAAGGCTGGTAAAAAAAAATCACAGGCTGGTAAAAAAAAATCAACACACAGGCTGGTAAAAAAATCAAAACACAGGCTGGTAAAAAAAATCAACACACAGGTTGAAAAAATCAACACACAGGCTGGTAAAAGAAATCAGCACACAGGCTTCTAAAAAAATCAACACACAGGCTGTTAAAAAATATCAACACACAGGCTGGTAAAAAAATCAACACAAAGGCTGGTAAAAAAATTAAATCACAGGCTGGTAAAAACACCACACACAGGCTGGTAAAAAAAATCAAAACAGAGGCCGGTAAAAAAAATCAACACAGGCTGAAAAAATCAAAACACAGGCTGGTAAAAAAAATCAACACTCAGGCTGGTAGAAAAAAATGAATACACAGGCTGGTAAAAATATTCAACACACAGGCTGGTTTAAAAAAATCAACACACAAGCTAGTAAAAAAATCAAAACAGAGGCCAAAAAAATCAACACAGCGGCTGCTAAAAAAATCAACACACAGGCTGTAAAAAATCAACAGACAGGCTGGTAAAAAATCAACACACAGGCTGGTGAAGAAAATCAACACACAGGCTGGTAAAAAAAAATCAACACACAGGCTGAAAAAATCAACAGACAGGCTGGTAAAAAATTCAAAACACAGGCTGGTAAACAAAACAACACACAGGTTGAAAAAATCAACACACAGGCTGGTGAAAGTAATCAACACACAGGCTGGTAAAAAAAAATCAACACTCAGGCTGGTAAAAAAATCAATACACAGACAGGTAAAAATATTCAAAACACAGGCTGGTAAAAGTAATCAACACACAGGCTGGTAAAAAAATCAACACTCAGGCTGGTAAAAAAATCAATACACAGACTGGTAAAAATATTCAACACACAGGCTGGTTAAAAAAATCAACACACAAGCTAGTAAAAAAATCAAAACACAGGCCAAAACAGTCAACACACCGGCTGGTAAAAAAAATCAACAGACAGGCTGGTAAAAAATCAACACACAGGCTGGTAAAGAAAATCAACACAGAGGCTGGTAAAAAAAATCAACAAACAGGCTGGTAAAAAAATCAACACACAGGCTGGTAAAAAAATCAAAACACAGGCTGAAAAAATCAACACACAGGTTGGTAAAAAAATCATCACACAGGCTGTAAAAAAATCAACACACAAGCTGGTAAAAATCAACACACAAGCTAGTAAAAAAATCAAAACACAGGCCGAAAAATCGACACACCGGCTGGTAAAAAAAATCAACACACAGGCTGGTAAAAAATCAACACACAGGCTGGTAAAGAAGAAAATCAACACACAGGCTGGTAAAAAAATCAACACACAGGCTGGTAAAAAAAATCAACACACAGGCTGAAAAAATCAACACACAGGTTGGTAAAAAAAACATCACGGGCTGGTAAAAAAATCAACACACAGGCTGGTAACGAAAAACAACACACAGGCTGAAAAAATCAAAACACAGTTTGGTGAAAAAATCAACACACCGGCTGGTAAAAAAATCAACACACAGGCTGAAAAAATCAACAGACAGGCTGGTAAAAAAATCAAAACACAGGCTGGTAAAAGTAATCAACACACAGGCTGGTAAAAAAATCAACACTCAGGCTGGTAAAAAAATCAATACACAGACTGGTAAAAATATTCAACACACAGGCTGGTTAAAAAAATCAACACACAAGCTAGTAAAAAAATCAAAACACAGGCCAAAACAATCAACACACCGGCTGGTAAAAAAAATCAACAGACAGGCTGGTAAAAAATCAACACACAGGCTGGTAAAGAAAATCAACACAGAGGCTGGTAAAAAAAATCAACAAACAGGCTGGTAAAAAAATCAACACACAGGCTGGTAAAAAAATCAAAACACAGGCTGAAAAAATCAACACACAGGTTGGTAAAAAAATCATCACACAGGCTGTAAAAAAATCAACACACAAGCTGGTAAAAATCAACACACAAGCTAGTAAAAAAATCAAAACACAGGCCGAAAAATCAACACACCGGCTGGTAAAAAAAATCAACACACAGGCTGGTAAAAAATCAACACACAGGCTGGTAAAGAAGAAAATCAACACACAGGCTGGTAAAAAAATCAACACACAGGCTGGTAAAAAAAATCAACACACAGGCTGAAAAAATCAACACACAGGTTGGTAAAAAAAACATCACGGGCTGGTAAAAAAATCAACACACAGGCTGGTAACGAAAAACAACACACAGGCTGAAAAAATCAAAACACAGTTTGGTGAAAAAATCATCACACAGGCTGTAAAAAAATTAACACACAGGCTGGTAAACAATCAACATACAAGCTAGTAAAAAAATCAAAACACAGGCTGGTAAAAAATCAACACACAGGCTGGTAAAAAATCTACACACAGGCTGGTAAAAAACTCAACACACAGGCTGGTAAAAAAAATCAACACAGAGGCTGAAAAAATCAACACACAGTTTGGTAAAAAAAATCATCACACAGGCTGTAAAAAAATCAACACACAGGCTCGTAAAAAATCAACACACAGGCTGGTAGAATATCTACACACAGGCCGATAAAAAAATCAACACACAGGCTGGTAAAAAAATCAACACACAGGCTGGTAAAAAAAATCAACACACAGGCTGTAAAAAAATCAACACACAGGCTGGTAAAAAATCAACACACAAGCTGGTAAAAATCAACACACAAGCTAGTAAAAAAATCAAAACACAGGCCAAAAAATCAACACACCGGCTGGTAAAAAAAATCAACACACAGGCTGGTAAAAAATCATCACACAGGCTGGTAAAGAAGAAAATCAACACACAGGCTGTTAAAAAAATCAACACACAGGCTGGTAAAAAAATCAACACACAGGCTGTTAAAAAAAATCAACACACAGGCTGAAAAAATCAACACACAGGTTGGTAAAAAAACATCACACGGGCTGGTAAAAAAATCAACACACAGGCTGGTAAAGAAAAACAACACACAGGCTGAAAAAATCAAAACACAGTTTGGTAAAAAAATCATCACACAGGCTGTAAAAAAATCAACACACAGGCTGGTAAACAATCAACACACAAGCTAGTAAAAAAATCAAAACACAGGCTGGTAAAAAATCAACACACAGGCTGGTAAAAAAATCTACACACAGGCTGGTAAAAAACTCAACACACAGGCTGGTAAAAAAATCACCACACAGGCTGAAAAAATCAACACACAGTTTGGTAAAAAAATCATCACACAGGCGGTAAAAAATCAACACACAGTCTGGTAAAAAATCAACACACAGGCTGGTAAGTAAATCAACACACAGACTGAAAAAATCAACACACAGGCTGGTAAAAGAAATCAATACACAGGCTGATAAAAAAATCAACACACAGGCTGGTAAAAAAATCAACACACAGGCTGGTAAAAAAAATCAACACACAGGCTGTAAAAAAATCAACACACAGGCTGGTAAAAAATCAACACACAAGCTGGTAAAAATCAACACACAAGCTAGTAAAAAAATCAAAACACAGGCCAAAAAATCAACACACCGGCTGGTAAAAAAAATCAACACACAGGCTGGTAAAAAATCATCACACAGGCTGGTAAAGAAGAAAATCAACACACAGGCTGTTAAAAAAATCAACACACAGGCTGGTAAAAAAATCAACACACAGGCTGTTAAAAAAAATCAACACACAGGCTGAAAAAATCAACACACAGGTTGGTAAAAAAACATCACACGGGCTGGTAAAAAAATCAACACACAGGCTGGTAAAGAAAAACAACACACAGGCTGAAAAAATCAAAACACAGTTTGGTAAAAAAATCATCACACAGGCTGTAAAAAAATCAACACACAGGCTGGTAAACAATCAACACACAAGCTAGTAAAAAAATCAAAACACAGGCTGGTAAAAAATCAACACACAGGCTGGTAAAAAAATCTACACACAGGCTGGTAAAAAACTCAACACACAGGCTGGTAAAAAAATCACCACACAGGCTGAAAAAATCAACACACAGTTTGGTAAAAAAATCATCACACAGGCGGAAAAAAATCAACACACAGTCTGGTAAAAAATCAACACACAGGCTGGTAGAATATCTACACACAGGCCGATAAAAAAAATCAACACACAGGCTGGTAAAAAAATCAACACACAGGCTGGTAAAAAAAAATCAACACACAGGCTGTAAAAAAATCAACACACAGGCTGGTAAAAAATCAACACACAGGCTGGTAAAAAAATCTACACACAGGCTGGTAAAAAACTCAACACACAGACTGGTAAAAAAAATCAACACACAGGCTGAAAAAATCAACACACAGTTTGGTAAAAAAAATCATCACACAGGCTGTAAAAAAATCAACACACAGGCTGGTAAAAAATCAACACACAGGCCGATAAAAAAAATCAACACACAGGCTGGTAAAAAAAAATCAACACACAGGCTGGTAAAAAAATCAACACACAGGCTGGTAAAAAATACAAAACACAGGCTGGCAAAAAAATCAACAAACAGGCTGGTAAAAGATATCAACACACAGGCTGGTAAAAAAATCAAAATACAGGGTGGTAAAAATATTCAACACACAGGCTGGTTAAAAAAATCAACACACAAGCTAGTAAAAAAATCAAAAGACAGGCCAAAAAAATTAACACACCGGCTGGTAAAAAAATCAACACACAGACTGTAAAAAAATCAACACACAGGCTGGTAAAAAATCAACACACAGGCTGGTAAAGAAAATCAACTCACAGGTTGGTAAAAAAATCAACACACAGGCTGGTAAAAAATCAACACACAGGCTGGTAAGAAAATCAACTCACAGGCTGATAAAAAAAATCAACACACAGTTTGGTAAAAAATATCAACACACAGGCTGGTAAAGAAATCAACACACAGGCTGGTAAAAAAAATACAAAACACAGGCTGGCAAAGAAAATCAACACACAGGCCGAAAAAATCAACAAACAAGCTGGTAAAAAAAATCAACACACAGGCTGGTAAAAAGACAACACACAAGCTGGTAAAAAAATCAAAACACAGGCCGGTAAAAAAAATCAACACAGGCTGAAAAAATCAAAACACAGGCTGGTAAAAGATATCAACACACAGGCTGGTAAAAAAATCAACACACAGGCTGGTAAAAAAAATCAATACACAGGGTGGTAAAAACATTCAACACACAGGCTGGTTAAAAAATCAACACACAAGCTAGTAAAAAAATCAACACACAGGCTGGTAAAAAAAAATCAACACACAGGCTGTAAAAAAATCAACACACAGGCTGGTAAAAAATCAACACACAGGCTGGTAAAAAAATCTACACACAGGCTGGTAAAAAACTCAACACACAGACTGGTAAAAAAAATCAACACGCAGGCTGAAAAAATCAACACACAGTTTGGTAAAAAAAATCATCACACAGGCTGTAAAAAAATCAACACACAGGCTGGTAAAAAATCAACACACAGGCCGATAAAAAAAATCAACACACAGGCTGGTAAAAAAAAATCAACACACAGGCTGGTAAAAAAATCAACACACAGGCTGGTAAAAAATACAAAACACAGGCTGGCAAAAAAATCAACAAACAGGCTGGTAAAAGATATCAACACACAGGCTGGTAAAAAAATCAAAATACAGGGTGGTAAAAATATTCAACACACAGGCTGGTTAAAAAAATCAACACACAAGCTAGTAAAAAAATCAAAAGACAGGCCAAAAAAATTAACACACCGGCTGGTAAAAAAATCAACACACAGGCTGTAAAAAAATCAACACACAGGCTGGTAAAAAATCAACACACAGGCTGGTAAAGAAAATCAACTCACAGGTTGGTAAAAAAATCAACACACAGGCTGGTAAAAAATCAACACACAGGCTGGTAAGAAAATCAACTCACAGGCTGATAAAAAAAATCAACACACAGGCTGGTAAAAAATATCAACACACAGGCTGGTAAAGAAATCAACATACAGGCTGGTAAAAAAAATACAAAACACAGGCTGGCAAAGAAAATCAACACACAGGCCGAAAAAATCAACAAACAAGCTGGTAAAAAAAATCAACACACAGGCTGGTAAAAAGACAACACACAAGCTGGTAAAAAAATCAAAACACAGGCCGGTAAAAAAAATCAACACAGGCTGAAAAAATCAAAACACAGGCTGGTAAAAGATATCAACACACAGGCTGGTAAAAAAATCAACACAAAGGCTGGTAAAAAAAAATCAATACACAGGGTGGTAAAAACATTCAACACACAGGCTGGTTAAAAAATCAACACACAAGCTAGTAAAAAAATCAAAACACAGGCCAAAAAAATTAACACACCGGCTGGTAAAAAAATCAACACACAGGCTGTAAAAAAATCAACACACAGGCTGGTAAAAAATCAACAAACAGGCTGGTAAAGAAAATCAACTCACAGGTTGGTAAAAAAATCAACACACAGGCTGGTAAAAAAATCAACACTCAGGTTGAAAAAATCAACACACAGGTTGGTAAAGAAATCATCACACAGGCTGTAAAAAAATCAACACACAGGCTGGTAAAAAATCAACACACAGGCTGGTAAAGAAAATCAACACACAGGCTGATAAAAAAAATCAACACAAGGGCTGGTAAAAAATATCAACACACAGGCTGGTAAAAAAATCAACACACAGGCTGGTAAAAAAAACAAAACACAGGCTGGTAAAAAAAATCAACACACAGGCCGAAACAATCAACACACATGCTGGTAAAAAAAAATCAACACACAGGCTTGTAAAAAGACAACACACAGGCTGGTAAAAAAAATCAAAACACAGGCCGGTAAAAAAAATCAACACAGGCTGAAAAATTCAAAACAGAGGCTGGTAAAAGATATCAACACACAGGCTGGTAAAAAAATCAACACACAGGCTGGTAAAAAAAACAAATCACAGGCTGGTAAAAAAAATTAACATGCAGGCCGAAAAAATCAACACACAGGCTGGTAAAAAAATCAATACACAGGCTGGTAAAAAAAATCAACACATATGCTGGTAAAAAAATTAACACACAAGCTGGTAAAAAAATCAGCACACAGGCGGAAAAAATCAACACACAGGCTGTTAAGAAAAGCAACAGACACGCTTGTAAGAATTTCAACACACCGGCTGGCAAAAAAAATCAACACACAGGCTGTAAAAAAATCAACACACAGGCTGGAAAAAAATCAACACACAGGTTGGTAAAAAAATCAACACACACAGGTTGGTAAAAAAATCAACACAGAGGCTGTAAAAAAATCAACACACAGTCTGGTAAAAAATCAACACACAAGCTGGTAAAGATAAACAACACACAGGCTGATAAAAAAAATCAGCACACAGGCTGGTAAAAAATATCAACACACAGGCTAGTAAAAAAATCAACACAGGCTGGTAAAAAATACAAAACACATGCTGGTAAAAAAATCAACACACAGGCCAAAAAAATCAACAAACAGGCTGGTAAAAAAACAACACACAGGCTGGTAAAAAGACAACACACAGGCTGGTAAAAAAAATCAGAACACAGGCCGGTAAAAAAATCAACACAGGCTGAAAAAATCAAAACACAGGCTGGTAAAATATATCAACACACAGGCTGTTTAAAAAATCAACACACAGGCTGGTAAAAAAATCAATACACAGGGTGGTAAAAATATTCAACACACAGGCTGGTTAAAAAAATCAACACACAAGCTAGTAAAAAAATCCAAACACAGGCCAAAAAAATCAACACACCGGCTGGTAAAAAAAATCAACACACAGGCTGTAAAAAAATCAAAACACAGGCTGGTAAAAAATCAACACACAGGCTGGTAAAAAAATCAACACACAGGCTGGTAGAAAAAATCAACACACAGGCTGTTAAGAAAATCAACAGACAGGCTTGTAAGAAATTCAACACACCGGCTGGTAAAAAAATCAACACACAGGCTGTAAAAAAATCAACACACAGGCTGGAAAAAAATCAACACACAGGCTGGTAAAAAAATCAACACACACAGGCTGGTAAAAAAAATCAACACACAGGCTGGTAAAAAAATCAACACATATGCTGAAAAAATCAACACACAGGTTGGTAAAAAAATCAACACAGAGGCTGTAAAAAAATCAACACACAGTCTGTTAAAAAATCAACACACAAGCTGGTAAAGAAAATCAACACACAGGCTGATAAAAAAAAATCAGCACACAGGCTGGTAAAAAATATCAACACACAGGCTGGTAAAAAAATCAACACATATGCTGAAAAAATCAACACACAGGTTGGTAAAAAAATCAACACAGAGGCTGTAAAAAAATCAACACACAGTCTGTTAAAAAATCAACACACAAGCTGGTAAAGAAAATCAACACACAGGCTGATAAAAAAAAATCAGCACACAGG
Source organism: Convolutriloba macropyga (assembly GCF_964194025.1). Classification (NCBI taxonomy): domain Eukaryota; kingdom Metazoa; phylum Xenacoelomorpha; order Acoela; family Convolutidae; genus Convolutriloba; species Convolutriloba macropyga. The sequence goes on from NC_134480.1 coordinate 47,298,698, forward strand.
CTGTAAAAAAATCAACACACAGGCTGGAAAAAAATCAACACACAGGCTGGTAAAAAAATCAACACACACAGGCTGGTAAAAAAAATCAACACACAGGCTGGTAAAAAAATCAACACATATGCTGAAAAAATCAACACACAGGTTGGTAAAAAAATCAACACAGAGGCTGGAAAAAAATCAACACACAGTCTGTTAAAAAATCAACACACACAGGCTGGTAAAAAAAATCAACACACAGGCTGGTAAAAAAATCAACACATATGCTGAAAAAATCAACACACAGGCTGGTAAAAAAATCAACACACAGGCTGGTAAAAAAAACAAATCACAGGCTGGTAAAAAAAATTAACATGCAGGCCGAAAAAATCAACACACAGGCTGGTAAAAAAATCAATACACAGGCTGGTAAAAAAAATCAACACATATGCTGGTAAAAAAATTAACACACAAGCTGGTAAAAAAATCAGCACACAGGCGGAAAAAATCAACACACAGGCTGTTAAGAAAAGCAACAGACACGCTTGTAAGAATTTCAACACACCGGCTGGCAAAAAAAATCAACACACAGGCTGTAAAAAAATCAACACACAGGCTGGAAAAAAATCAACACACAGGTTGGTAAAAAAATCAACACACACAGGTTGGTAAAAAAATCAACACAGAGGCTGTAAAAAAATCAACACACAGTCTGGTAAAAAATCAACACACAAGCTGGTAAAGATAATCAACACACAGGCTGATAAAAAAAATCAGCACACAGGCTGGTAAAAAATATCAACACACAGGCTAGTAAAAAAATCAACACAGGCTGGTAAAAAATACAAAACACATGCTGGTAAAAAAATCAACACACAGGCCAAAAAAATCAACAAACAGGCTGGTAAAAAAACAACACACAGGCTGGTAAAAAGACAACACACAGGCTGGTAAAAAAAATCAGAACACAGGCCGGTAAAAAAATCAACACAGGCTGAAAAAATCAAAACACAGGCTGGTAAAATATATCAACACACAGGCTGTTTAAAAAATCAACACACAGGCTGGTTAAAAAAATCAACACACAAGCTAGTAAAAAAATCCAAACACAGGCCAAAAAAATCAACACACCGGCTGGTAAAAAAAATCAACACACAGGCTGTAAAAAAATCAAAACACAGGCTGGTAAAAAATCAACACACAGGCTGGTAAAAAAATCAACACACAGGCTGGTAGAAAAAATCAACACACAGGCTGTTAAGAAAATCAACAGACAGGCTTGTAAGAAATTCAACACACCGGCTGGTAAAAAAATCAACACACAGGCTGTAAAAAAATCAACACACAGGCTGGAAAAAAATCAACACACAGGCTGGTAAAAAAATCAACACACACAGGCTGGTAAAAAAAATCAACACACAGGCTGGTAAAAAAATCAACACATATGCTGAAAAAATCAACACACAGGTTGGTAAAAAAATCAACACAGAGGCTGTAAAAAAATCAACACACAGTCTGTTAAAAAATCAACACACAAGCTGGTAAAGAAAATCAACACACAGGCTGATAAAAAAAAATCAGCACACAGGCTGGTAAAAAATATCAACACACAGGCTGGTAAAAAAATCAACACAGGCTGGTAAAAAATACAAAACACATGCTGGTAAAAAAATCAACACACAGGCCAAAAAAATCAACAAACAGGCTGGTAAAAAAAACAACACACAGGCTGGTAAAAAGACAACACACAGGCTGGTAAAAAAATCAAAACACAGGCCGGTAAAAAAATCAACACAGGCTGAAAAAGTCAAAACACAGGCTGGTAAAATTTATCAACACACAGGCTGTTAAAAAAATCAACACACAGGCTGGTAAAAAATCAATACACAGGGTGGTAAAAATATTCAACACACAGGCTGGTTAAAAAAATCAACACACAAGCTAGTAAAAAAATCCAAACACAGGCCAAAAAAATCAACACATCGGCTGGTAAAAAAATCAACACACAGGCTGTAAAAAAATCAACACACAGGCTGGTAAAGAAAATCAACACGGGTTGGTAAAAAAATCAACACTCAGGCTGAAAAAATCAACACATAGGTTGATAAAAAAATCATCACACAGGCTGTAAAAAAATCAACACACAGGCTGGTAAAAAATCAACACACAGGCTGATAAAGAAAATCAACACACAAGCTGATAAAAAAAAATCAACACAAAGGCTGGTAAAAATATCAACACACAGGCTGGTAAAAAAATCAACACACAGGCTGGTAAAAAAAAACAAAACACAGGCTGGTAAAAAAAATCAACACACAGGCCGAAAAAATCAACACACATGCTGTTAAAAAAAAATCAACACACAGGCTGGTAAAAAGACAACACACAGACTGGTAAAAAAATCAAAACACAGGCCGGTAGAAAAAATCAAGACAGGCTGAAAAAATCAAAACACAGGCTGGTAAAAGATATCAACACACATGCTGGTAAAAAAATCAACACACAGGCTGGTTAAAACAATCAATACACAGGCTGGTAAAAAAAATCAACACAAAAGCTGAAAAAATCAACACACAAGCTGGTAAAAAAATCAATACACAGGCTGGTAAAAAAAATCAACACATATGCTGGTAAAAAAAATAACCCACAAGCTGATATAAAAATCAACACACAGGCGGAAAAAATCAACACACAGGCTGTAAAAAAATCAACACACAGGCTGGTAAAAAATAAAAACACAGGCTGGTAAAGAAAATCAACACACAGGCTGGTAAAAAAATCACACACAGGCCAAAAAAATCAACACACCGGCTGGTAAAAAAATCACACACAGGCCAAAAAAGTCAACACACATGCTGGTAAAAAAATCAACACCTCGGCTGGTAAAAAAAAATCAACACACTGGCTGGTAAAAAAATCAACACACAGGCTGGTAAAAAAAAATCAACACACAGGCTGAAAACATCAACACACAGGTTGTTAAAAAATCATCACACAGGCTGTATAAAAATCAACACACAGGCTGGTAAAAAATCAACAAATTGGCTGGCAAAGAAAATCAACACACAGGTTGATAAAAAATCAACACACAGGCTGGTAAAAAACAACAACACAAAGGCTGGTAAAAAAATCAACACACAGGCTGTTAAAAAAACGAAAACACCGGCTGGTAAAAAAAATCAACCCACAGGATGGTAAAAAGTCAACACACAGGCTGGTAAAAAATCAAAACACAGGCCGGTAAAGAAAACAACACAGGCGGAAAAAATCAAAACACAGGCTGGTAAAAGATATCAACACACAGGTTGGTAAAAAAATCAACACACAGGCTGGTAAAAAAATCAATACACAGGCTGGTAAAAAAAATCAACACGCAGGCTGAAAAAATCAACACACAGGCTGGTAAAAAAATCAAAACACAGGCTGGTAAAAAAAGTCAACACATATGCTGTTAAAAAAAATCAACACACAAGCTGGTAAAAAAATCAACACACAGGCGGAAAAAATCAAAACACAGGCTGGTAAAAAAATCAACACACAAGCTGGTAAAAAAATCAACCCACAGGATGGTAAAAAGTCAACACACAGGCTTGTAAAAAATCAAAACACAGGCCGGTAAAAAAAACAACACAGGCGGAAAAAATCAAAACACAGGCTGGTAAAGAAAATCAACACACAGGCTGGTAAAAAAATCACACACAGGCCAAAAAAATCAACACACCGGCTGGTAAAAAAATCACACACAGGCCAAAAAAATCAACACACAGGCTGGTAAAAAAATCACACACAGGCCAAAAAAATCAACACACAGGCTGGTAAAAAAAATCAACACACAGGCTGAAAACATCAACACACAGGTTGTTAAAAAATCATCACACAGGCTGTAAAAAAATCAACACACAGGCTGGTAAAAAATCAACAAATTGGCTGGTAAAGAACATCAACACACAGGCTGATAAAAAATCAACACACAGGCTGGTAAAAAACATCAACACAAAGGCTGGTAAAAAAATCAACACACAGGCTGGTAAAAAAAACGAAAACACCGGCTGGTAAAAAAAATCAACCCACAGGATGGTAAAAAGTCAACACACAGGCTGGTAAAAAATCAAAACACAGGCCGGTAAAAAAAACAACACAGGCGGAAAAAATCAAAACACAGGCTGGTAAATGATATCAACACACAGGTTGGTAAAAAAATCAACACACAGGTTGGTAAAAAAATCAATACACAGGCTGGTAAAAAAAATCAACACGCAGGCTGAAAAAATCAACACACAGGCTGGTAAAAAAATCGAAACACAGGCTGGTAAAAAAGTCAACACATATGCTGGTAAAAAAAATCAACACACAAGCTGGTAAAAAAAATCAACACACAGGCGGAAAAAATCAAAACACAGGCTGGTAAAAAAATCAACACACAAGCTGGTAAAAAATATCAACCCACAGGATGGTAAAATGTCAACACACAGGCTGGTAAAAAATCAAAACACAGGCCGGTAAAAAAAACAACACAGGCGGAGAAAATCAAAACACAGGCTGGTAAAGAAAATCAACACACAGGCTGGTAAAAAAATCACACACAGGCCAAAAAAATCAACTCACCGGCTGGTAAAAAAATCACACACAGGCCAAAAAAATCAACACACAGGCTGGTAAAAAAATCACACACAGGCCAAAAAAATCAACACACAGGCTGGTAAAAAAAAATCAACACACAGGCTGAAAACATCAACACACAGGTTGTTAAAAAATCATCACACAGGCTGTAAAAAAATCAACACACAGGCTGGTAAAAAATCAAAAAATTGGCTGGTAAAGAACATCAACACACAGGCTGATAAAAAATCAACACACAGGCTGGTAAAAAACATCAACACAAAGGCTGGTAAAAAAATCAACACACAGGCTGGTAAAAAAAACGAAAACACCGGCTGGTAAAAAAATCAACCCACAGGATGGTAAAAAGTCAACACACAGGCTGGTAAAAAATCAAAACACAGGCCGGTAAAAAAAACAACACAGGCGGAAAAAATCAAAACACAGGCTGGTAAAAGATATCAACACACAGGTTGGTAAAAAAATCAACACACAGGTTGGTTAAAAAGTCAATACACAGGCTGGTAAAAAAAATCAACACGCAGGCTGAAAAAATCAACACACAGGCTGGTAAAAAAATCAAAACACAGGCTGGTAAAAAAGTCAACACATATGCTGGTAAAAAAATCAACACCCAAGCTGGTAAAAAAAATCAACACACAGGCGGAAAAAATCAAAACACAGGCTGGTAAAAAAATCAACACACAAGCTGGTAAAAAATATCAACCCACAGGATGGTAAAAAGTCAACACACAGGCTGGTAAAAAATCAAAACACAGGCCTGTAAAAAAACAACACAGGCGGAAAAAATCAAAACACAGGCTGGTAAAGAAAATCAACACACAGGCTGGTAAAAAAATCACACACAGGCCAAAAAAATCAACACACCGGCTGGTAAAAAAATCACACACAGGCCAAAAAAATCAACACACAGGCTGGTAAAAAAATCACACACAGGCCAAAAAAATCAACACACAGGCTGGTAAAAAAATCAACACACAAGCTGGTAAAAAAATCACACACAGGCCAAAAAAATCAACACACCGGCTGGTAAAAAAATCACACACAGGCCAAAAAAAATCAACACACAGGCTGGTAAAAAAATCAACACATCGGCTGGTAAAAAAAAATCAACACACTGGCTGGTTAAAAAATCAACACACAAGCTGGTAAAAAAAAATCAACACACAGGCTGAAAATATCAACACACAGGTAGTTAAAAAATCAACACACAGGCTGGTAAAAAATCAACAAACTGGCTGGTAAAAAAATCAACACACAGGCTGATAAAAAATCATCACACAGGCTGTAAAAAAATCAACACACAGGCTGGTAAAAAATCAACAAACTGGCTGGTAAAAAAATCAACACACAGGCTGATAAAAAATCAACACACAGGCTGGTAAAAAATATCAACACACAGGCTGGTAAAAAAAACCAAAACACCGGCTGGAAAAAAATCAACCCACAGGATGGTAAAAAGTCAACACACAGGCTGGTAAAAATTCAAAACACAGGCCGGTAAAAAAAAAACAACACAGGCGGAAAAAATCAAAACATAGGCTGGTAAAAGATATCAACACACAGGTTGGTAAAAAAATCAACACACAGGCTGAAAAAATCAACACACAGGCTGGTAAAAAAATCAAAACACAGTCTGGTAAAAAAAATCAACACATATGCTGGTAAAAAAATCAACACACAAGCTGGTAAAAAAAGTCAACACACAGGCGGAGAAAATCAAAACACAGGCTGGTAAAAAATCAACACACAAGCTGGTAAAAAAAATCAACCCACAGGATGGTAAAAAGTCAACACACAGGCTGGTAAAAAATCAAAACACAGGCCGGTAAAAAAAACAACACAGGCGGAAAAAATCAAAACACAGGCTGGTAAAGAAAATCAACACACAGGCTGGTAAAAAAATCACACACAGGCCAAAAAAATCAACACACCGGCTGGTAAAAAAATCACACACAGGCCAAAAAAATCAACACACAGGCTGGTAAAAAAATCACACACAGGCCAAAAAAATCAACACACAGGCTGGTAAAGAAATCAACACACAGACTGGTAAAAAAATCACACACAGGCCAAAAAAATCAACACAACGGCTGGTAAAAAAATCACACACAGGCCAAAAAAATCAACACAGAGGCTGGTAAAAAAATCAACACATCGGCTGGTAAAAAAAATCAACACACTGGCTGGTAAAAAAATCAACACACAGGCTGGTAAAAAAAATCAACACACAGGCTGGTAAAAAAAACCAAAACACCGGCTGGTAAAAAAAATCAACCCACAGGATGGTAAAAAGTCAACACACAGGCTGGTAAAAAATAAAAACACAGGCCGGTAAAAAAAACAACACAGGCGGAAAAAATCAAAACACCGGCTGGTAAAAGATATCAACGCTTAGGTTGGTAAAAAAATCAACACACAGGCTGGTAAAAAAAATCAATACACAGGCTGGTAAAAAAAATCAACACGCACGCTGAAAAAATCAAGACACAGGCTGGTAAACAATCAAAACACAGGCTGGTAAAAAAATCAACACATATGCTGGTAAAAAAAATCAACACACAAGCTGGTAAAAAAATCAACACACAGGCGGAAAAAATCAAAACACCCTGTGTTTTGATTTTTTCCGCCTGTGTGTTGATTTTTACACTGGCTGGTGAAAAAATAAACACACAGGCTGAAAAAATCAACACACCGGCTGTTAAAAAAATCACACACAGGCCAAAAAAATCAACACACAGGCTGGTAAAAAAATCAACACATCGGCTGGTAAAAAAAAATCAACACACTGGCTGGTAAAAAAATCAACACACAGGCTGGTAAAAAAAATCAACACACAGGCTGAAAACATCATCACACAGGCTGTAAAAATTCAACACACAGGCTGGTAAAAAATCAACAAACTGGCTGGTAAAGAAAATCAACACACAGGTTGAAACAAAAAATCAACACACAGGCTGGTAAAAAACATCAACACAAAGGCTGGTAAAAAAATCAACACACAGGCTGGAAAAAAAACCAAAACACCGGCTGGTATAAAAAGCAACCCACAGGATGGTAAAAAGTCAACACACAGGCTGGTAAAAAATCAAAACACAGGCCGGTAAAAAAAACAACACAGGCGGAAAAAATCAAAACACAGGCTGGTAAAAGATATAAACACACAGGTTGGTAAAAAAATCAACACACAGGCTGGTAAAAAAAATCAATACACAGGCTGGTAAAAAAATCAACACGCAGGCTGAAAAAATCAACACACAGGCTGGTAAAAAAAAAATCAAAACACAGGCTGGGAAAAAAAATGAACACATATGCTGGTAAAAAAATCAACACACAAGCTGGTAGAAAAATCAACACACAGGCTGGTAAAGAAAATCAACAGACAGGCTGTTAAAAAATTGAACACACAGGCTGGTAAAAAAATCAACGCACAGATTGGTAAGAAATCAACACACAGGCCCTTAAAAAAATCAACACACGGGCTGTTAAAAAAATGAACACACAGGCTGGTAAAAAAAATCAACACACAGGCTGGTAAAAAAAATCAACACACAGGCTGATAAAAAAAATCAAAACACAGGCTGGTAAAAAAAATCAACACACAGGCTGGTAAGAAAATCAACACCCAGGCTGTTTAAAAAATTTATAAAAAAGACAGGCTGGTAAAAAAATCAACACATAGGCTGAAAAAATCAACACAAAAGCTGGTAAAAGAATCAACACACAGGCTGGTAAAAATCAACACACAGTCTGGTAAAAAAATCAACACACAGGATGATAAAAAACTCAACACACAGGCTATTAAAAAAACTCAACACACAGGCTGGTAAAAAAATGAACACACAGGCTGGTAAAAAAAATCAACAAACAGGCTGGTAAAAAAAATCAACACACAGGCTGAAAATATCAACACACAGGTTGTTAAAAAATCATCACACAGGCTGTAAAAAAATCAACACACAGGCTGGTAAAAAATCAACAAACTGGCTGGTAAAAAAATCAACACACAGGCTGATAAAAAATCAACACACAGGCTGGTAAAAAATATCAACACACAGGCTGGTAAAAAAAACCAAAACACCGGCTGGTAAAAAAATCAACCCACAGGATGGTAAAAAGTCAACACACAGGCTGGTAAAAATTCAAAACACAGGCCGGTAAAAAAAACAACACAGGCGGAAAAAATCAAAACATAGGCTGGTAAAAGATATCAACACACAGGTTGGTAAAAAAATCAACACACAGGCTGAAAAAATCAACACACAGGCTGGTAAAAAAATCAAAACACAGTCTGGTAAAAAAAATCAACACATATGCTGGTAAAAAAATCAACACACAAGCTGGTAAAAAAAGTCAACACACAGGCGGAAAAAATCAAAACACAGGCTGGTAAAAAAATCAACACACAAGCTGGTAAAAAAAATCAACCCACAGGATGGTAAAAAGTCAACACACAGGCTGGTAAAAAATCAAAACACAGGCCGGTAAAAAAAACAACACAGGCGGAAAAAATCAAAACACAGGCTGGTAAAGAAAATCAACACACAGGCTGGTAAAAAAATCACACACAGGCCAAAAAAATCAACACACCGGCTGGTAAAAAAATCACACACAGGCCAAAAAAATCAACACACAGGCTGGTAAAAAAATCACACACAGGCCAAAAAAATCAACACACAGGCTGGTAAAAAAATCAACACACAGACTGGTAAAAAAATCACACACAGGCCAAAAAAATCAACACAACGGCTGGTAAAAAAATCACACACAGGCCAAAAAAATCAACACAGAGGCTGGTAAAAAAATCAACACATCGGCTGGTAAAAAAAATCAACACACTGGCTGGTAAAAAAATCAACACACAGGCTGGTAAAAAAAATCAACACACAGGCTGGTAAAAAAAACCAAAACACCGGCTGGTAAAAGTTATCAACGCACAGGTTGGTAAAAAAATCAACACACAGGCTGGTAAAAAAAATCAATACACAGGCTGGTAAAAAAAATCAACACGCACGCTGAAAAAATCAAGAAACAGGCTGGTAAAAAAATCAAAACACAGGCTGGTAAAAAAATCAACACATATGCTGGTAAAAAAAATCAACACACAAGCTGGTAAAAAAATCAACACACAGGCGGAAAAAATCAAAACACCCTGTGTTTTGATTTTTTCCGCCTGTGTGTTGATTTTTACACTGGCTGGTGAAAAAATCAACACACAGGCTGGTAAAAAAAATCAACACACAGGCTGAAAAAATCAACACACCGGCTTTTAAAAAAATCACACACAGGCCAAAAAAATCAACACACAGGCTGGTAAAAAAATCAACACATCGGCTGGTAAAAAAAAATCAACACACTGGCTGGTAAAAAAATCAACACACAGGCTGGTAAAAAAAATCAACACACAGGCTGAAAACATCATCACACAGGCTGTAAAAATTCAACACACAGGCTGGTAAAAAATCAACAAACTGGCTGGTAAAGAAAATCAACACACAGGTTGAAACAAAAAATCAACACACAGGCTGGTAAAAAACATCAACACAAAGGCTGGTAAAAAAATCAACACACAGGCTGGAAAAAAAACCAAAACACCGGCTGGTAAAAAAAGCAACCCACAGGATGGTAAAAAGTCAACACACAGGCTGGTAAAAAATCAAAACACAGGCCGGTAAAAAAAACAACACAGGCGGAAAAAATCAAAACACAGGCTGGTAAAAGATATAAACACACAGGTTGGTAAAAAAATCAACACACAGGCTGGTAAAAAAATCAATACACAGGCTGGTAAAAAAATCAACACGCAGGCTGAAAAAATCAACACACAGGCTGGTAAAAAAAAAATCAAAACACAGGCTGGGAAAAAAAATGAACACATATGCTGGTAAAAAAATCAACACACAAGCTGGTAGAAAAATCAACACACAGGCTGGTAAAGAAAATCAACAGACAGGCTGTTAAAAAAATGAACACACAGGCTGGTAAAAAAATCAACGCACAGATTGGTAAGAAATCAACACACAGGCCCTTAAAAAAATCAACACACGGGCTGTTAAAAAAATGAACACACAGGCTGGTAAAAAAAATCAACACACAGGCTGGTAAAAAAAATCAACACACAGGCTGATAAAAAAAATCAAAACACAGGCTGGTAAAAAAAATCAACACACAGGCTGGTAAGAAAATCAACACCCAGGCTGTTTAAAAAATTTATAAAAAAGACAGGCTGGTAAAAAAATCAACACATAGGCTGAAAAAATCAACACAAAAGCTGGTAAAAGAATCAACACACAGGCTGGTAAAAATCAACACACAGTCTGGTAAAAAAATCAACACACAGGATGATAAAAAAAATCAACACACAAGCTGATAAAAAACTCAACACACAGGCTATTAAAAAACTCAACACACAGGCTGGTAAAAAAATGAACACACAGGCTGGTAAAAAAAATCAACACACAGATTGGTAAAAAATCAACACACAGGCCCTTTTAAAAATCAACACACGGGCTGTTAAAAAAATGAACACACAGGCTGGTAAAAAAAATCAATACACAGGCTGGTTGAAAAATCAACACACAGGCTGATAAAAAAAATCAAAACACAGGCTGGTAAAAAAAATCAACACACAGGCTGGTAAAAAAATCAACACCCAGGCTGTTTAAAAAATTTATAAAAAAGACAGGCTGGTAAAAAAATCAACACATAGGCTGAAAAAATCAACACAAAGGCTGGTAAAAGAATCAACACACAGGCTGGTAAAAAAATTAAAACACAGTCTGGTAAAAAAAATCAACACACAGGATTATAAAAAAAATCAACACACAAGCTGATAAAAGAATCAACACACAGTCTATTAAAAAACTCAACACACAGGCTGGTAAAAAAGTCAACACACAGGCTGGTAAAAAAATCAACAAGCAAGCTGGTAAAAAAATCAACACACAGGCCGAAAAAATCAACACATAGGCTAGTAAAAGAAATCAGCACACAGGCTGGTAAAAAATCAACAAACAGGCTGGTAAAAAAAAAATCAACACACAGGCCGAAAAAATCAACACATAGGCTGGTAAAAAAAATCAGCACACAGGCTGGTAGAAAAATCAACACCCAGGCTGTTTAAAAAATTTATAAAAAAGACAGGCTGGTAAAAAAATCAACACATAGGCTGAAAAAATCAACACAAAGGCTGGTAAAAGAATCAACACACAGGCTGGTAAAAAAATCAACACACAGTCTGGTAAAAAAAAAATCAACACACAGGATGATAAAAAAAATCAACACACAAGCTGATAAAAAAATCAACACACAGGCTATTAAAAAACTCAACACACAGGCTGGTAAAAAAATCAACACACAGGCTGGTAAAAAAATCAACAAGCAAGCTGGTAAAAAAATCAACACACAGGCCGAAAAAATCAACACATAGGCTAGTAAAAAAATCAGCACACAGGCTGGTAAAAAATCAACAAACAGGCTGGTAAAAAAAAAATCAACACACAGGCCGAAAAAATCAACACATAGGCTGGTAAAAAAAATCAGCACACAGGCTGGTAGAAAATCAACAGACAGGCTGTTTAAAAAATCAATACACAGGCTGGTAAAAAAATCAACACGCAGATTGATAAAAAATCAATACACAGACTGTTAAAAAAATCAACACACAGGCTGGTAAAAAAATCAACACACAAGTTGGTGAAAAAAATCAAAACACAAACATATGAAAAAAATCAACACATAGGCTGGTAAAAAATCAACACACAGGCTGGTAAAAAAATTCAACACGCAGGCCGAAAAAATCAACACACAGGCTGGTAAAAAATCAACACACAGGCTGGTAAAAAAAATGAACACACAGGCTGGTAAAAAAATCAACACACAGGCTGGTAAACAGAATCAACACACGATAATGAAAAAAAATCAACACAGGCTGGTAAAAAAAATCAACACACAGGCTGGTAATAAAAATCAACACACAGGCTGATAAAAAAAATCAAAACACAGGCTGGTACACAGGCTGGTAAAAAAATCAACACATAGGCTGAAAAAAATCAACACAAAGGCTGGTAAAAAAATCAACATACAGGCTGGTAAAAAAAATCAACACACAGGCCGGTAGAAAAATCAACACACAGGATGATTAAAAAAAATCAACACACAAGCTGATAAAAAAATCAACACACAGGCTGTTAAAAAAAATCAACACACAGGCTCGTAAAAAAATCAACACACAGGCTGGTAAAAAAAATCAACACACGCTAATGAAAAAAATCAACACACAGACTGGTAAAAAAATCAACAAGCAAGCTGGTAAAAAAATCAACACACAGGCCGAAGAAATCAACACATTGGCTAGTAAAAAAAATCAGCACACAGGCTGGTAAAAAATCAACACACAGGCTGGTAAAAAAATCAACACACAGGCCGAAAAAGTCAACATATAGGCTGGTAAAAAAAATCAGCACACAGGCTGGTAAAAAATCAACAGACAGGCTGTTAAAAAAATGAACACACAGGCTGGTTAAAAATCAACAGACAGGCTGTTAAAAAAATAAACACACAGGCCCTTAAAAAATCAACACACGGGCTGTTAAAAAAATCAACACACAGGTTGGTAAAAAAAATCAATACACAGGCTGGTAAAAAAAATCAACACACAGGCTGATGAAAAAAATCAAAACACAGGCTGGTAAAAAAAATCAGCACACAGATTGGTAAAAAATCAACACACAGGCCCTTAAAAAAATCAACACACTGGCTGTTAAAAAAATCAACACACAGGTTGGTAAAAAAAATCAACACACAGTCTGGTAAAAAAATCAACACACGGGATGATAAAAAAAATCAACACAAGCTGATAAAAAATCAACACACAGGCTGTTAAAAAAATCAACACACAGGCTGGTAAAAAAATCAATACACAGGCTGGTAAAAAAATCAACACACACTAATGAAAAAAATCAACACACAGGCTGGTAAAAAAATCAACAAGCAAGCTGGTAAAAAATCAACACACAGGCCGAAAAAATCAACACATAGCTAGTAAAAAAATCAGCACACAGGCTGGTAAAAAAATCAACACACAGGCTGGTAAAAAAGCAACACACAGGCCGAAAAAATCAACACATAGGCTGGTAAAAAAAATCAGCACACAGGCTGGTAAAAAATCAACAGACAGGCTGTTAAAAAAACCAACACACAGGCTGGTAAAAAAATCAACACGCAGATTGGTAAAAAATCAACAAACAGGCTGGTAAAAAAATCAACGCACAGGCTGGTAAAAAAATCAACACATAGGCTGAAAAAATCAACACACAGGCTGGTAAAAAATCAACAGACAGGCTGGTAAAAAAATTCAACACACAGGCTGTTAAAAAAATCAACACACAGGCTGGTAAAAAAATCAACACGCAGATTGGTAAAAAATCAACACACAGGCTGGTAAAAAAAATCAACGCACAGGCTGGTAAAAAAATCAACACATAGGCTGAAAAAATCAACACACAGGCTGGTAAAAAATCAACAGACAGGCTGGTAAAAAAAATTCAACACACAGGCTGGTAAAAAAAAATCAACACACAGGCTGGTAAAAAAAATCAATACACAGGCTGGTAAAAAAAATCAACGCACAGGCTGGTAAAAAAATCAACACATAGGCTGAAAAAATCAACACATAGGCTGAAAAAATCAACACACAGGCTGGTAAAAAATCAACAGACAGGCTGGTAAAAAAAATTCAATACACAGGCTGGTAAAAAAAATCAACGCACAGGCTGGTAAAAAAATCAACACATAGGCTGAAAAAATCAACACATAGGCTGAAAAAATCAACACACAGGCTGGTAAAAAATCAACAGACAGGCTGGTAAAAAAAATTCAACACACAAGCTGATAAAAAAAATTAACACACAAGCTGGTAAAAAAATCAACACACAGGCTGGTAAAAAAATAAACACACAGTCTGATAAAAAAATCAACACACAGGCTTGTAAAAAAAATTCAACACACAGGCTGTTAAAAAAAATCAACACATAGGCTGGTAAAGAAATCAACACACAGGCTGGTCAACAAAATCAACACACACTATTGAAAAAAATCAACACACAGGCTGGTAAAAAAATCAACACACAGGATGGTAAAAAAAATCAACACACAAGCTGATAAAAAAATCAACAAACAGGCTGGTAAAAAAAATCAACATAGAGGCTGTAAAAAAAATCAACACACAGGCTGATAAAAAAATCAAAACACAGGCTGGCAAAAAAAGTCAACACACAGGCTGGTAAGAAAATCAACGCCCAGGCTGTTTAAAAAAATTTAAAAAAGACAGGCAGGTAAAAAAATCTACACATGGGCTGAAAAAATAAACACACAGGCTGGTAAAAAATCAACACACAGGCTGGTAAAAAAAATCAACACACAGGCTGGTAAAAAAATCAACACACAGGATGGTAAAAAAAATCAACACACAAGCTGATAAAAAAATCAACTCACAGGCTGTTAAAAAATCAACACACAGGCTGGTAAAAAAATCAACACACAGGCTGGTAAAAAAATCAACACACAGGGTGGTAAAAAAATCAACACATAAGCTGATAAAAAAATCAACTCACAGGCTGTTAAAAAATCAACACACAGGCTGGTAAAAAAATCAACACACAGGCTGGTAAAAAAAATCAACACGCACTATTGAAAAAAATCAACACACAGGCTGGTAAAAAAAATTAACAAACAAGTGGGTAAAAAAAATCAACACACAGGCTGATAAAAAAATCAAAACACAGGCTGGTAAAAAAAATCAACACGCACTATTGAAAAAAATCAACACATAGGCTGGTAAAAAAAATCAACACACAGATTGGTAAAAAATCAACACACAGGCTGGTAAAAAAAATCAACACACGGGCTGTTAAAAAAATCAACACACAGGCTGGCAAAAAGAAAATCAACGCACAGGCTGGTGAAAAAAGTCAACACACAGGCTGATAAAAAAAATTAAAACACAGGCTGGTAAAAAAAATCAACACACAGGCTGGTAAAAAAAATCAACGCACAGGCTGGTAAAAAAAATCAACACACAGGCTGGTAAAAAAATCAACACACAGGATGGTAAAAAAATCAACACACAAGCTGATAAAAAAATCAACTCACAGGCTGTTAAAAAATCAACACACAGGCTGGTAAAAAAATCAACACACAGGCTGGTAAAAAAAATCAACACGCACTATTGAAAAAAATCAACACACAGGCTGGTAAAAAAAATCAACAAACAAGTGGGTAAAAAAAAATCAACACACAGATTGGTAAAAAATCAACACACAGGCTGGTAAAAAAAATCAACACACGGGCTGTTAAAAAAATCAACACACAGGCTGGCAAAAAAAAATCAACGCACAGGCTGGTAAAAAAAATCAACACACAGGCTGATAAAAAAAAAATTAAAACACAGGCTGTTAAAAAAAATCAACACAAAGGCTGGTAAAAAAATCAACACACAGGCTGGTAAAAAAAATCAACGCACAGGCTGGTAAAAAAAATCAACACACAGGCTGATAAAAAAATCAAAACACAGGCTGGTAAAAAATCAACACACAGGCTGGTAAAAAAAATCAACACCCAGGCTGTTTAAAAAAATCAGAAAAAGACATGCTGGTAAAAAAATCAACACATAGGCTGAAAAAATCAACACACAGGCTGGTAAAAAATCAATAGACAGGCTGGTAAAAAAATCAACACACAGGCTGGTAAAAAAATCAACCCACAGGATGATAAGGAAATCAACTCACAAGGTGATAAAAAAATCAACACACAGGCTGTTAAAAAAATCAACACACAGGCTGGTAAAAAATTCAACACACAGGCTGGTAAAAAAAATCAACACACAGGCTGTTAAAAAAATCAACACACAGGCTGGTAAAAAAATCAACACACAGGCTGGTAAACAAAATCAACAGACACTATTGAAAAAAAATCAACACACAGGCTGGTAAAAAAATCAACACAAAGGATGGTAAAAAAAGTCAACACACAAGCTGATAAAAAAAATCAACACACAGGCTGTTAAAAAAAATCAACACACAGGCTGGTAAAAAATTCAACACACGGGCTGTTAAAAAAATCAACACACAGGCTGGCAAAAAAAAATCAACGCACAGGCTGGTAAAAAAAAACAAAACACAGGCTGATAAAAAAAATTAAAACACAGGCTGTTAAAAAAAATCAACACAAAGGCTGGTAAAAAAAAAATCAACACACAGGCTGGTAAAAAAAATCAACGCACAGGCTGGTAAAAAAAATCAACACACAGGCTGATAAAAAAAATCAAAACACAGGCTGGTAAAAAATCAACACACAGGCTGGTAAAAAAAATCAACACCCAGGCTGTTTAAAAAAATCAAAAAAAGACATGCTGGTAAAAAAATCAACACATAGGCTGAAAAAATCAACACACAGGCTGGTAAAAAATCAATAGACAGGCTGGTAAAAAAATCAACACACAGGCTGGTAAAAAAATCAACCCACAGGATGATAAGGAAATCAACTCACAAGGTGATAAAAAAATCAACACACAGGCGGTTAAAAAAATCAACACACAGGCTGGTAAAAAATTCAACACACAGGCTGGTAAAAAAAATCAACACACAGGCTGTTTAAAAAAATCAACACACAGGCTGGTAAAAAAATCAACACACAGGCTGGTAAAAAAATCAACACAAAGGATGGTAAAAAAAGTCAACACACAAGCTGATAAAAAAATCAACACACAGGCTGGTAAAAAAATCAACACACAGGCTGGTAAAAAATCAACAGACAGGCTGGTAAATAAATCAACACACAGGCTGGTAAAAAAGTCAACCCACAGGCTGCTAAAAAAAATCAACACAAAGGCTGGTAAAAAAAAATCAACACACAGGCTGGTGAAAAAAAATCAACGCACAGGCTGGTAAAAAAAATCAACACACAGGCTGATAAAAAAAATTAAAACACAGGCTGGTAAAAAAATCAACACACAGTCTGGTAAAAAAATCAACACCCAGGCTGTTTAAAAAAATCAAAAAAAGACATGCTGGTAAAAAAATCAACATAGGCTGAAAAAATCAACACACAGGCTGGTAAAAAATCAACAGACAGGCTGGTAAAAAAATCAACACACAGGCTGGTAAAAAAATCAACCCACAGGATGATAAGGAAATCAACGCACAAGGTGATAAAAAAATCAACACACAGGCTGTTAAAAAAATCAACACACAGGCTGGTAAAAAATTCAACACACAGGCTGGTAAAAAAAATCAACACACAGGCTGTTAAAAAAAATCAACACACAGGCTGGTAAAAAAATCAACACACAGGCTGGTAAACAAAATCAACACACACTCTTGAAAAAAAATCAACACACAGGCTGGTAAAAAAATCAACACAAAGGATGGTAAAAAAAGTCAACACACAAGCTGATAAAAAAATCAACACACAGGCTGGTAAAAAAATCAACACACAGGCTGGTAAAAAATCAACAGACAGGCTGGTAAAAAGATCAACACACAGGCTGGTAAAAAAGTCAACCCACAGGATGGTAAAAAAAATCAACACACAAGCTGATAAAAAAATCAACACACAGGCTGGTAAACAAAATCAACAGACACTTTTGAAAAAAATCAACACACAGGCTGGTAAAAAAATCAACCCACAGGATGATAAGGAAATCAACGCACAAGGTGATAAAAAAATCAACACACAGGCTGTTAAAAAAATCAACACACAGGCTGGTAAAAAATTCAACACACAGGCTGGTAAAAAAAATCAACACACAGGCTGTTAAAAAAAAATCAACACACAGGCTGGTAAAAAAATCAACACACAGGCTGGTAAACAAAATCAACACACACTCTTGAAAAAAAATCAACACACAGGCTGGTAAAAAAATCAACACAAAGGATGGTAAAAAAAGTCAACACACAAGCTGATAAAAAAAATCAACACACAGGCTGGTAAAAAAATCAACACACAGGCTGGTAAAAAATCAACAGACAGGCTGGTAAAAAGATCAACACACAGGCTGGTAAAAAAGTCAACCCACAGGATGGTAAAAAAAATCAACACACAAGCTGATAAAAAAATCAACACACAGGCTGGTAAACAAAATCAACAGACACTTTTGAAAAAAATCAACACACAGGCTGGTAAAAAAATCAACACACAGGCTGGTAAAAAAAATCAACACAGAGGCTGGTAAAAAAATCAACAAACAGGCTGATAAAAAAAATCAAAACACAGGCTGGTAAAAAAAAATCAACACACAGGCTGGTAAGCAAATCAACACCCAGGCTGTTTAAAAAAAATAAAAAAAGACAGGCAAGTAAAAAAATCAACACATAGGCTGAAAAAATCAACACACAGGCTGGTAAAAAAATCAACACACAGGCTGGTAAAAAGAATCAACACACAGGCTGGTAAAAAAATCAACAAACAGGATGGTAAAAAAAATCAATACACAAGCTGATAAAAAATCAACACACAGGCTGGTAAAAAAATCAACACACAGGCTGGTAAAAAATCAACAGACAGGCTGGTAAAAAGATCAACACACAGGCTGGTAAAAAAGTCAACCCACAGGATGGTAAAAAAATCAACACACAAGCTGATAAAAAAATCAACACACAGGCTGGTAAACAAAATCAACAGACACTTTTGAAAAAAATCAACACACAGGCTGGTAAAAAAATCAACACACAGGCTGGTAAAAAAAATCAACACAGAGGCTGGTAAAAAAATCAACAAACAGGCTGATAAAAAAAATCAAAACACAGGCTGGTAAAAAAAAATCAACACACAGGCTGGTAAGCAAATCAACACCCAGGCTGTTTAAAAAAAATAAAAAAAGACAGGCAGGTAAAAAAATCAACACATAGGCTGAAAAAATCAACACACAGGCTGGTAAAAAAATCAACACACAGGCTGGTAAAAAGAATCAACACACAGGCTGGTAAAAAAATCAACAAACAGGATGGTAAAAAAAATCAATACACAAGCTGATAAAAAATCAACACACAGGCTGGTAAAAAAATCAACACACAGGCTGGTAAAAAAATCAACACACACTATTGAAAAAAATCAACACACAGGCTGGTAAAAAAATCAACAAACTAGCGGGTAAAAGAATCAACACACAGGCCAAAAAAATCAACACACAGGCTGGTAAAAAAAATCAACACACAGGCCGAAAAAATCAACAAATAGGCTGGTAAAAAAAAATCAGCGCACAGGCTGGTAAAAAATCAACACACAGGCCCTTAAAAAAATCAACACACGGGCTGTTAAAAAAAATGAACACACAGGCTGGTAAAAAGTCAACCCACAGGATGGTAAAAAAAATCAACACACAAGCTGATAAAAAAAATCAACACACAGGCTGTTAAAAAAATCAACACACAGGCTGGTAAAAAAATCAACACACAGGCTGGTAAACAAAATCAACACACACTATTGAAAAAAATCAACACACAGGCTGGTAAAAAAATAAACACACAGGATGGTAAAAAAAATCAACACACAAGCTGATAAAAAAAATCAACACACAGGCTGGTAAAAAAATCAACACAGAGGCTGGTAAAAAAATCAACAAACAGGCTGATAAAAAAAATCAAAACAAAGGCTGGTAAAAAAAATCAACACACAGGCTGGTAAGCAAATCAACACCCAGGCTGTTTAAAAAAATAAAAAAAGACAGGCAGGTAAAAAAATCAACACATAGGCTGAAAAAATCAACACAGGCTGGTAAAAAGAATCAACACACAGGCTGGTAAAAAAATCAACACACAGGATGGTAAAAAAATCAACACACACGCTGATAAAAAATCAACACACAGGCTGGTAAAAAAATCAACACACACTATTGAAAAAAAATCAACACACAGGCTGGTAAAAAAATCAACAAACAAGCGGGTAAAAAAATCAACACACAGGCCAAAAAAATCAATACACAGGCTGGTAAAAAAAATCAACACACAGGCCAAAAAAATCAACACATAGGCTGGTAAAAAAATCAGCGCACAAGCTAGTAAAAAATCAACAGACAGGCTGTTAAAAAAATCAACACACAGGCTGGTAAAAAATCAACAGACAGGCTGGTAAAAAAATCAACACACAGGCTGGTAAAAAAATCAACCCACAGGATGGTAAAAAAACCAACACACAAGCTGATAAAAAAAATCAGCACACAGGCTGTTAAAAAAAATCAACACACAGGCTGGTAAAAAAAATCAACACACAGGCTGGTAAACGAAATCAACACACATTATTGAAAAAAATCAACACACAGGCTGGTAAAAAAATAAACACACAGGATGGTAAAAAAAATCAACAAACAAGCTGATAAAAAATCAACACACAGGCTGGTAAAAAAATCAACACACAGGCTGGTAAAAAATCAACAGACAGGCTGGTAAAAAATCAACACACAGGCTGGTAAAAAAATCAACCCACAGGATGGTAAAAAAAATCAACACACAAGCTGATAAAAAAAATCAACACACAGGCTGTTAAAAAAAATCAACACACAGGCTGGTAAAAAATCAACACACAGGCTGGTAAACAAAATCAACACACACTTTTGAAAAAAATCAAGACACAGGCTGGTAAAAAAATAAACACACAGGATGGTAAAAAAATCAACACACAAGCTGATAAAAAAAATCAACACACAGGCTGGTAAAAAAAATCAACACAGAGGCTGGTAAAAAAAATCAACAAACAGGCTGATAAAAAAATCAAAACACAGGCTGGTAAAAAAATCAACACACAGGCTGGTAAGCAAATCAACACCCAGGCTGTTTAAAAAAATTAAAAAAAGACAGGCAGGTAAAAAAATCAACACATAGGCTGAAAAAATCAACACACAGGCTGGTAAAAAAATCAACACACAGGCTGGTAAAAAGAATCAACACACAGGATGGTAAAAAAAATCAACAGACAAGCTGATAAAAAATCAACACACAGGCTGGTAAAAAAATCAACACACAGGCTGGTAAAAAAATCAACACACACTATTGAAAAAAATCAACACACAGGCTGGTAAAAAAATCAACAAACAAGCGGGTAAAAAAATCAACACACAGGCCAAAAAAATCAACACACAGGCTGGTACAAAAATCAACACACAGGCCAAAAGAATCAACACATAGGCTGGTAAAAAAAAATCAGCTCACAGGCTGGTAAAAAATCAACAGACAGGCTGTTAAAAAAGTCAACACACAGGCTGGTAAAAAAAATCAACACACAGATTGATAAAAAATCAACACACAGGCTGGTAAAAAATCAACCCACGGGCTGTTAAAAAAATCAACACACAGGCTGGTAAAAAAATCAACACACAGGCTGGTAAAAAAACAACACACAGGCTTATAAAAAATCAAAACACAGGCTGGTAAAAATTCAACACACAGGCTGGTAAAAAAAATCAACACCCAGGCTGTTCAAAAAAATTTAAAAAAAGACAGGCTGGTAAAAAAATCAATGCATAGGCTGAAATAATCTACACACAGGCTGGTAAAAAAATCAACATACAGGCTGGTAAAAAAATCAACACACAGGTTGGTAAAAAATCAACACACAGGATGCTAAAAAAATCAACACACAAGCTGATAAAAAAGATCAACACACAGGCTGTTAAAAAAATCATCACACAGGCTGGTAAAAAAAATCAGCACACACTATTGAAAAAAATTAACACACAGGCTGGTAAAAAAATCAACAAACAAGCGGGTAAAAAAATCAACACACAGGCCGAAAAAATCAACACACAGGCTGGTAAAAAAATCAAAACACAGGCCAAAAAAATCAACACATAGGCTGATAAAAAAAAATCAGCACACAGGCTGGTAAAAAATCAACAGACAGTCTGTTAAAAAATCAACACACAGTCTGATAAAAAAAATCAACACACAGGCTGTTAAAAAAATCAACACACGGGCTGTTAAAAAAATCAACACACAGGCTGGTAAAAAAATCAACACACAGGCTAGTAAAAAAATCAACACACAGGCTTATAAAAAATCAAAACACAGGCTAGTAAAAATTCAACACACAGGCTGGTAAAAAAATCAACACCCAGGCTGTTTAAAAAAATTTAAAAAAAGACATGCTGGTAAAAAAAATCAATACATAGGCTGAAAGAATCAACACACAGGCTGGTAAAAAAATCAACACACAGGCTGGTAAAAAAATCAACACACAGGTTGGTAAAAAATCAACACACAGGATGCTAAAAAAATCAACACACAAGCTGATAAAAAAGATCAACACACAGGCTGTTAAAAAAATCAACAGACAGGCTGGTAAAAAAATCAACACAGAGGCTGGTAAAAAAATCAACACGCACTATTGAAAAAAATCAACACACAGGCTGGTAAATAATAAACACACAGGATGGTAAAAAATCAACACACAAGCTGATAAAAAATCAACACACAGGCTGTTAAAAAAAATGAACAAACAGGCTGGTAAAAAAAATCAACACAGAGGCTGGTAAAAAAAATCAACACACAGGCTGAAAAAATCAACACACAGGCTGGTAAAAAAATCAACAAACAGGCTGGTAAAAAAATCAACAGACAGGATGGTAAAAAAAATCAACACACAAGCTGATAAAAAAAATCAATACACAGGCTGTTAAAAAAATCCACACACAGGCTGGTAAAAAAATCAACACACAGGCTGGTAAAAAATCATCACACACTATTGAAAAAAATCAACACACAGGCTGGCAAAAAATCAACAAACAAGCTGGTACAAAAATCAATACACAGTCCGAAAAAATCAACACATAGGCTGGTAAAAGAATCAGCACACAGGCTGGTAAAAAATCAACACACAGGCTGGTAAAAAAATCAACACACAGGCCAAAAAAGTCAACACATAGGCTGGTAAAAAAATTTAGCGCACAGGCTGGTAAAAAATCAACAGACAGGCTGTTAAAAAATCAACACACAGGCTGGTAAAAAAAATCAACACATAGATTGGTAAAAAATCAACACACAGGCTGGTAAAAAAAATCAACACACGGGATCCTAAAAAATCAACACACAGGCTGGTAAAAAAATCAGCACACAAGCTGTTAAAAAAATCAACACAAAGGCTGGTAAAAAAATCAACACACAGGCTGGTAAAAAAATAAACAAACAAGCTGGTAAAAAATAAACACACAGGCCGAAAAAATCAACACATAGGCTGGTAAAAAAATCAGCACACAGGCTGGTAAAAAATCAACACACAGGCTGGTAAAAAAATCAACACACAGGCCAAAAAAGCCAACACATAGGCTGGTAAAAAAAATTAGCACACCGGCTGGTAGAAAATCAACAGACAGGCTGTGAAAAAAATCAACACACAGGCTGGTAAAAAAATCAACACACAGATTGTTAAAAAATCAACACACAGGCTGCTAAAAAAATCAACACACGGGATCCTCAAAAAATCAACACACAGGCTGGTAGAAAAAAAAAACACACAGGCTGATAACAAAAATCAAAACACAGGCTGATAAAAAAAATCAAAACACAGGCTGGTAAAAACAATCAACACCCAGGCTGTTTAAAAAAACAAAACCGGCCGGTGAGAAAATCAACACAAAGGCTGAAAAATCAACACACAGGCTGGTAAAAAATCAACACACAAGCTGGTAAAAAAAATCAACACACAGGATGGTAAAAAAAATCAACACACCTGCTGATAAAAAAAATCAACAGACAGGCCGTTAAAAAAATCAACACACAGGCTGGTAAAAAAATCAACACACAGGCTGGTAAAAAAATCAACACACACTATTGAAAAAATCAACACACAGGCTGATAAAAAAAATCAACACCCGGGATCCTAAAAAAATTCAACACACAGGCTGGTAAAAAAATCAACACACAGGCTGATAAAAAAAAATCAACACACAAGCTGGCAAAATAATCAACACACAGGCTGGTAAAACGATCAACACAGAGGCTGGTAAAAAAATCAACAATTAGGCTGGTAAAAAAGTCAACACACAGGCTGGTAAAAAAAATCAACACACAGGCTGTTTAAAAAAATCAACACACAGGCTGGTAAATAAAATCAAAATACAGGCTGGTAAAAAAATCAACACACAGGCTGAAAAAATCAACACACAGGCTGGTAAAAAAATCAGCACACAGGCTGGTTAAAAAAAATCAACACACAGGCTGGTAAAAAAATCAACACATAGGCGGGTAAAATATATCGACACACAGGCTGTTAAAAAAATCAAAACACAGGCTGGTAAAAAAAATCAACACACAGGCTGAAAAAGTCAACACACAGGCTGGTAAAAAAATCACCACACAGGCTGGTAAAAAAATCAACACACAGTCTGGTAAAATAAATCAACACACAGGCTGAAAAAATCAACACACAGGCTGGTAAAAAAAATCAGCACACAGGCTGGTTAAAAAAAATCAACACACAGGCTGGTAAAAAAATCAACACATAGGCGGGTAAAATAAATCGACACACAGGCTGTTAAAAAAATCAAAACACAGGCTGGTAAAAAAAATCAACACACAGGCTGAAAAAGTCAACACAAAGACTGGTAAAAAAATCACCACACAGGCTGGTAAAAAAAATCAACACACAGGCTGGTAAAAACACAGGCTGGTAAAATAATCAACACACATGCTGGTAAAAAAATCAACACACAGGCTGGTAAAAAAAATCAACACACAGGCTGAAAAAATCAACACACAGGCTGGTAAAAAAATCAGCACACAGGCTGGTTAAAAAAAATCAACACACAGGCTGGTAAAAAAATCAACACATAGGCGGGTAAAATATATCGACACACAGGCTGTTAAAAAAATCAAAACACAGGCTGGTAAAAAAAATCAACACACAGGCTGAAAAAGTCAACACACAGGCTGGTAAAAAAATCACCACACAGGCTGGTAAAAAAATCAACACACAGTCTGGTAAAATAAATCAACACACAGGCTGAAAAAATCAACACACAGGCTGGTAAAAAAAATCAGCACACAGGCTGGTTAAAAAAAATCAACACACAGGCTGGTAAAAAAATCAACACATAGGCGGGTAAAATAAATCGACACACAGGCTGTTAAAAAAATCAAAACACAGGCTGGTAAAAAAAATCAACACACAGGCTGAAAAAGTCAACACAAAGACTGGTAAAAAAATCACCACACAGGCTGGTAAAAAAAATCAACACACAGGCTGGTAAAAACACAGGCTGGTAAAATAATCAACACACATGCTGGTAAAAAAATCAACACACAGGCTGGTAAAAAAAATCAACACACAGCCTGAAAAAATCAACACACAGGCTGGCAAAAAAAATCAACACACAGGCTGGTAAAAAGATCAACACACAGGCTGATAAAAAAATTAACACATAGGCTGGTAAAAAATCAACGCACAGTCTGGTAAAAAAAATCAACAGACAGGCTGTTAAAAAAATCAACACACAGGCTGTTAAAAAAATCAACACACAGTCTGGTAAAAAAATCAACACGCAGGCTGGTAAAAAGATCAACATACAGGCTGGTAAAAAAATCAACACACAGGCTGAAAAAATCAAAACACAGGCTGGTAAAAAAATCAGCACACAGGCTGGTAAAATAATGGACACACAGGCTGGTAAAAAAATCAACACACAGGCTGGTAAAAAGATCAACACACAGGCTGGCAAAAAAAACAAAACATAGGGTGGTAAAAAAATCAACACACAGGCTGATAAAAAAAATCAACACACAGTCCGGTTTAAAAAAAATCGACACACAGGCTGTTAAAAAAATCAACACACAGGCTGGTAAAAAAAATCAACACACAGGCTGATAAAAAAAAATCAACACACAGTCCGGTTAAAAAAAAATCGACACACAGGCTGTTAAAAAATCAACACACAGGCTGGTAAAAAAAATCAACACACAGGCTGATAAAAAAAATCAACACACAGGCTGGTAAAAAAATCAACACACAGGTTGAAAAAAACAACACACAGGCTGGTGAAAAAATCAACACATCGGCTGAAAAAATCAACACACAGGCTGGTAAAAAGATCAACACACAGGCTGAAAAAAAAATCAACACATAGGCTGGTAAAAAAATCAACACACAGGCTGATAAAAAAATCAACACACAGTCTGTTAAAAAAAATCGACACACAGGCTGTTAAAAAAATCAACACACAGGCTTGTAAAAAAAATCAACACACAGGCTGATAAAAAAAATCAACACACAGGCTGGTAAAAAAAATCAACACAGGCTGGTAAAAAAATCAGCACACAGGCTGGTAAAAAAATCAACACACAGGCTGGTAAAAAAATGAACTCATAGGCTGAAAAAATCAACACACAGGCTGGTAAAAAAAATTCGCACATGGGCCGAGAAAATCAAAACACAGGCTTTTAAGAAAAATCAAAATACAGGCTGGTAAAAAAAATCAACACACAGGCTGAAAAAGTCAACACACAGGCTGGTAAAAAAATCAACACACAGGCTGGTAAAAAAATCAACACACAGGCTGGTCAAAAAATCAACACACAGGCTGGTAAAAAGATCAACACACAGGCTGGTAAAAAATCAACACATAGATTGGTAAAAAAATCAACACACAGGCTGATAAAAAAATCAACACACAGGCTGGTAAAAAAATCAACACACAGGCTGTTTAAAATAATCAACATACAGGCTGGTAAAAAAATCAACACCCAGGCTGGTAAAAAGATCAACACACAGGCTGTTAAAAAAATCAACACACAGGCTGGTAAAAAAAATTCGCACATGGGCCGAGAAAATCAAAACACAGGCTTTTAAGAAAAATCAAAATACAGGCTGGTGAAAAAAATCAACACACAGGCTGAAAAAGTCAACACACAGGCTGGTAAAAAAATCAACACACAGGCTGGTAAAAAAATCAACACACAGGCTGGTCAAAAAATCAACACACAGGCTGGTAAAAAGATCAACACACAGGCTGGTAAAAAAAATCAACACATAGGCTGGTAAAAAAATCAACACACAGGCTGATAAAAAAATCAACACACAGGCTGGTAAAAAAATCAACACACAGGCTGTTTAAAATAATCAACATACAGGCTGGTAAAAAAATCAACACCCAGGCTGGTAAAAAGATCAACACACAGGCTGTTAAAAAAATCAACACACAGGCTGGTAAAAAAAGTCAACACAGGCTGGTAAAAAAAAATCAACACACAGGCTGGTAAAAGAATCAACACACAGGCTGGTAAAAAACATTCGCACATAGGCCGAGAAAATCAAAACACAGGCTTTTAAGAAAAATCAAAATACAGGCTGGTAAAAAAAATCAACACACAGGCTGAAAAAGTCAACACACAGGCTGGTAAAAAAATCAACACACAGGCTGGTAAAAAAATCAACACACAGGCTGGTCAAAAAATCAACACACAGGCTGGTAAAATGATCAACACACAGGCTGGTAAAAAAATCAACACATAGGCTGGTAAAAAAATCAACACACAGGCTGATAAAAAAATCAACACACAGGCTGGTAAAAAAATCAACACACAGGCTGTTTAAAATAATCAACATACAGGCTGGTAAAAAAATCAACACCCAGGCTGGTAAAAAGATCAACACACAGGCTGTTAAAAAAATCAACACACAGGCTGATAAAAAAATCAACACACAGGCTGGTAAAAAAATCAACACACAGGCTGTTTAAAATAATCAACATACAGGCTGGTAAAAAAATCAACACCCAGGCTGGTGAAAAAAATCAACACACAGGCTGGTAAAAAAATGAACTTATAGGCTGAAAAAATCAACACACAGGCTGGTAAAAAAAATTCGCACATGGGCCGAGAAAATCAAAACACAGGCTTTTAAGAAAAATCAAAATACAGGCTGGTAAAAAAAATCAACACACAGGCTGAAAAAGTCAACACACAGGCTGGTAAAAAAATCAACACACAGGCTGGTAAAAAAATCAACACACAGGCTGGTCAAAAAATCAACACACAGGCTGGTAAAAAGATCAACACACAGGCTGGTAAAAAAATCAACACATAGGCTGGTAAAAAAATCAACACACAGGCTGATAAAAAAATCAACACACAGGCTGGTAAAAAAATCAACACACAGGCTGTTTAAAATAATCAACATACAGGCTGGTAAAAAAATCAACACCCAGGCTGGTAAAAAGATCAACACACAGGCTGTTAAAAAAATCAACACACAGGCTGGTAAAAAAAGTCAACACAGGCTGGTAAAAAAAAATCAACACACAGGCTGGTAAAAGAATCAACACACAGGCTGGTAAAAAACATTCGCACATAGGCCGAAAAAATCAAAACACAAGCTTTTAAAAAAAATCAAAATACAGGCTGGTAAAAAAAAATCAACACACAGGCTGAAAAAGTTAACACACAGGCTGGTAAAAAAATCAACACACAGGCTGGTAAAAAAATCAACACACAAGCTGGTAAAAAATCAACACATAGGCTGGTAAACAAAATCAACGCACAGGCTGGTAAAAAGATCAAAACACAGGCTGGTTAAAAAAATCAGCACACAGGCTGGTAAAAAAATCAACACACAGGCTGGTAAAAAAAATCAACACACAAGCTGGTAAAAAGATCAACACACAGGCTGGTAAAAAAATCAACACATAGGCTGGTAAAAAAATCAAGACACTGGCTGGTAAAAAAATCCACACACAAGCTAGTAGAAAAATCAACACACAGGCCGAAAATATGAACACACAGGCTGGTAAAAAAATCAACACACAGGCTGGTAAAAATAATCAACACACAGGCTGTTAAAAAAATCAACACACAGGCTGGTAAAAAAAATCAACACAAAGGCTAAAAGAATCAACACATAGGCTGGTGAAAAAAATCAACACCCAGGCTGGTAAAAAGATCAACTTACAGGCTGTCAAAAAAATCAACACACAGGCTGTCAAAAAAATCAACACACAGGCTAAAAGAATCAACACATAGGCTGGTAAAAAAATCAACACACAGGCTAAAAGAATCAACACATAGGCTGGTAAAAAAATCAGCACATAGGCTGGTAAAAAAATCAACACACAGGCTCGTAAAAAAATCAACACACAGGCTGGTAAAAAAATCAACACACCGGCTGGTAAAAAAATCAACACATAGGCTCGTAAAAAAACCAACAGACAGGCTGATAAAAAAATCAACACA
Source organism: Convolutriloba macropyga (assembly GCF_964194025.1). Classification (NCBI taxonomy): domain Eukaryota; kingdom Metazoa; phylum Xenacoelomorpha; order Acoela; family Convolutidae; genus Convolutriloba; species Convolutriloba macropyga. The sequence continues at coordinate 47,328,502 of NC_134480.1, forward strand.
CAGGCTGGTAAAAAAAATCAACACACAGGCTGTTTAAAAAAATCAACACACAGGCTGATAAAAAAATCAACTCCCAGGCTGGTAAAAAGATCAACACACAGGCTGCTAAAAAAATCAACACACAGGCTGGTAAAAAAACAATACATAGGCTGAAAAAATCAACACACAGGCTGGTAAAAAAAGTCAACACAGGCTGGTAAAAAAAAATCAACACACAGGCTGGTAAAAGAATCAACACACAGGCTGGTAAAAAACATTCGCACATAGGCCGAAAAAATCAAAACACAAGCTTTTAAAAAAAATCAAAATACAGGCTGGTAAAAAAAAAATCAACACACAGGCTGAAAAAGTTAACACACAGGCTGGTAAAAGAAATCAGCACACAGGCTGGTAAAAAAATCAACACACAGGCTCGTAAAAAAAATCAACACACAGGCTGGTAAAAAAATCAACACATAGGCTCGTAAAAAAACCAACAGACAGGCTGATAAAAAAATCAACACACAGGCTGGTAAAAAAAATCAACACACAGGCTGTTTAAAAAAATCAACACACAGGCTGATAAAAAAATCAACACCCAGGCTGGCAAAAAGATCAACACACAGGCTGCTAAAAAAATCAACACACAGGCTGGTAAAAAAACAATACATAGGCTGAAAAAATCAACACACAGGCTGGTAAAGAATCAAAATACAGGCTGGTAAAAAAATCAGCACATAGGCCGAAAAAACCAACACAGAGTCTGGTAAAAAAAAATCAAAATACAGGCTCGTAAAGAAATCAACACAAAAGCTGGTAAAAAGATCAACACACAAGCTGGTAAAAAATCAACACATAGGCTGGTAAACAAAATCAACGCACAGGCTGGTAAAAAGATCAAAACACAGGCTGGTTAAAAAAATCAGCACACAGGCTGGTAAAAAAATCAACACACAGGCTGGTAAAAAAAATCAACACACAAGCTGGTAAAAAGATCAACACACAGGCTGGTAAAAAAAATCAACACATAGGCTGGTAAAAAAATCAAGACACTGGCTGGTAAAAAAATCCACACACAAGCTAGTAGAAAAATCAACACACAGGCCGAAAATATGAACACACAGGCTGGTAAAAAAATCAACACACAGGCTGGTAAAAATAATCAACACACAGGCTGTTAAAAAAATCAACACACAGGCTGGTAAAAAAAATCAACACAAAGGCTAAAAGAATCAACACATAGGCTGGTGAAAAAAATCAACACCCAGGCTGGTAAAAAGATCAACTTACAGGCTGTCAAAAAAATCAACACACAGGCTGTCAAAAAAATCAACACACAGGCTAAAAGAATCAACACATAGGCTGGTAAAAAAAATCAACACACAGGCTAAAAGAATCAACACATAGGCTGGTAAAAAAATCAGCACATAGGCTGGTAAAAAAATCAACACACAGGCTCGTAAAAAAAATCAACACACAGGCTGGTAAAAAAATCAACACACCGGCTGGTAAAAAAATCAACACATAGGCTCGTAAAAAAACCAACAGACAGGCTGATAAAAAAATCAACACACAGGCTGGTAAAAAAAATCAACACACAGGCTGTTTAAAAAAATCAACACACAGGCTGATAAAAAAATCAACTCCCAGGCTGGTAAAAAGATCAACACACAGGCTGCTAAAAAAATCAACACACAGGCTGGTAAAAAAAACAATACATAGGCTGAAAAAATCAACACACAGGCTGGTAAAGAATCAAAATACAGGCTGGTAAAAAAAATCAGCACATAGGCCGAAAAAACCAACACAGAGGCTGGTAAAAAAATCAAAATACAGGCTCGTAAAGAAATCAACACAAAAGCTGGTAAAAAGATCAATACACAAGCTGGTAAAAAATCAACACATAGGCTGGTAAACAAAATCAACGCACAGGCTGGTAAAAAGATCGAAACACAGGCTGGTTAAAAAACCAACAGACAGGCTGATAAAAAAATCAGCACACAGGCTGGTAAAAAAAATCAACACACAGGCTGGTGAAAAAAATCAACAGACAGGCTAAAAAAAATCAACACACAGGCTGGTAAAAAAAATCAACACACAGGCTGTTAAAAAAATCAACACACAGGCTGCTAAAAAAAATCAAAACACAGGCTAAAAGAATCAACACATAGGCTGGTGAAAAAAATCAACACCCAGGCTGTTAAAAAGATCAACTTACAGGCTGTTAAAAAAATCAACACACAGGCTGTCAAAAAAATCAACACACAGGCTAAAAGAATCAACACATAGGCTGGTAAAAAAAATCAACACACAGGCTAAAAGAATCAACACATAGGCTGGTAAAAAAATCAGCACATAGGCTGGTAAAAAAATCAACACACAGGCTCGTAAAAAAAATCAACACACAGGCTGGTAAAAAAATTACACACCGGCTGGTAAAAAAATCAACACATAGGCTCGTAAAAAAACCAACAGACAGGCTGATAAAAAAATCAACACACAGGCTGGTAAAAAAATCAACACACAGGCTGTTTACAAAAATCAACACACAGGCTGATAAAAAAATCAACACCCAGGCTGGTAAAAAGATCAACACACAGGCTGCTAAAAAAAATCAACACACAGGCTGGTAAAAAACAATACATAGGATGAAAAAATCAACACACAGGCTGGTAAAGAATCAAAATACAGGCTGGTAAAAAAAATCAGCACATAGGCCGAAAAAACCAACACAGAGGCTGGTAAAAAAATCAAAATACAGGCTCGTAAAGAAATCAACACAAAAGCTGGTAAAAAGATCAACACACAAGCTGGTAAAAAATCAACACATAGGCTGGTAAACAAAATCAACGCACAGGCTGGTAAAAAGATCAAAACACAGGCTGGTTAAAAAAATCAGCACACAGGCTGGTAAAAAAATCAACACACAGGCTGGTAAAAAAAATCAACACACAAGCTGGTAAAAAGATCAACACACAGGCTGGTAAAAAAAATCAACACATAGGCTGGTAAAAAAATCAAGACACTGGCTGGTAAAAAAAATCCACACACAAGCTAGTAGAAAAATCAACACACAGGCCGAAAATATGAACACACAGGCTGGTAAAAAAATCAACACACAGGCTGGTAAAAAAAATCAACACACAGGCTGTTAAAAAAAATCAACACACAGGCTGGTAAAAAAAATCAACACACAGGCTAAAAGAATCAACAAATAGGCTGGTGAAAAAAATCAACACCCAGGCTGGTGAAAAGATCAACACACAGGCTGTTAAAAAAATCAACACACAGGGTGTCAAAAAAATCAACACACAGGCTGGTAAAAAAAAAATCAATACATAGGCTGAAAAAATCAACACACAGGCTGGTAAAAAATCAAAAAACAGGCTGGTAAAAAAATCAGCACATAGGCCGAAAAAATAAACACATAGGCTGGTAAAAAGTCAAAATACAGGCTCGTGAAGAAATCAACTCACAAGCTGGTAAAAAAATCAACACACAGGCTGGTAAAAAAAATCAACACATAGGCTGGTAAAAAAAATCAACCTACAGGCTGGTAAAAAGATCAACACACAGGCTGGTAAAAAAAAAATCAATACATAGGCTGAAAAAATCAACACACAGGCTGGTAAAAAATCAAAAAACAGGCTGGTAAAAAAATCAGCACATAGGCCGAAAAAATCAGCACACAGGCTGGTAAAAAAAATCAACCCACAGGCTGGTACAAAAAATCAACACACAAGCTGGTAAAAAGATCAACACACAGGCTGGTAAAAAAAATCAAAACATAGGCTTGTAAAAAAAATCCACAAACAAGCTAGTAGAAAAATCAACACACAGGCCAAAAAGATCAACACACAGGCTGGTAAAAAAAATCAAAACATAGGCTGGTAAAAAAAATCCACACACAAGCTAGAAGAAAAACCAACACACAGGCGAAAAAATCAATACACAGGCTGGTAAAAAAATCAACACACAGGCTGCTAAAAAAATCAACAAACAGGCTGGTAAAAAAATCAACACACAGGCTGGTTAAAAAAATCCACACACAAACTAGTAGAAAAATCAACACGCAGGCCGAAAAAATCAACACACAGGCTGGTAAAAAAAATCAACACACAGGCTGGTAGAAAAATCAACAAACAGGCTGGTAAAAAAAATCAGCACATAGGCCGAAAAAACCAAAACACAGGCTGGTAAAAAAACCAAAATACAGGCTGGTAAAAAAATCGACACACAGGCTGAAAAAATCAACACACAGGCTGGTAAAAAAGCAGCACACAGGCTGGTAAAAAAATCAACACACAGGCTGGTAAAGAAATCAACACACAGGCTGGTAAAAAGATCAACACACAGTTTGTTAAAAAAACCGACACACAGGCTGAAAAAAAAATCAACACACAGGCTGGTAAATAAAATCAACACAGGCTCGTAAAAAAAATCAACACACAGGCTGGTAAAAAAATCAAAAATACAGGCTGGTAAAAAAAATTCGCACATAGGCCGAGAAAATCAAAACACAGGCTTTAAAAAAAATCAAAATACAGGCTGGTAAAAAAAATCAACACACAAGCTGGTAAAAAGATCAACACACAGGCTGGTAAAAAAATCAAAACATAGGCTGGTAAAAAAAATCCACACACAAGCTGGGAGAAAAACCAACACACAGGCCAAAAAATCAACACACAGGCTGGTAAAAAAATCAACACACAGGCTGCTAAAAAAAATCAACAAACAGGCTGGTAAAAAAATCAACACACAGGCTGGTTAAAAAATCCACACACAAACTAGTAGAAAAATCAACACGCAGGCCGAAAAAATCAACACACAGGCTGGTAAAAAAAATCAACACACAGGCTGGTAGAAAAATCAACATACAGGCTGGTAAAAAAAAATCAGCACATAGGCCGAGAAAATCAAAACACAGGCTGGTAAAAAAAATCAAAATACAGGCTGGTAAAAAAATCGACACACAGGCTGAAAAAATCAACACACAGGCTGGAAAAAAAAGCAGCACACAGGCTGGTAAAAAAATCAACACACAGGCTGGTGAAAAGATCAAAACACAGGCTGGTTAAAAAAATCAGCACACAGGCTGGTAAAAAAATCAACACACAGGCTGGTAAAAAAAATCAACACACAAGCTGGTAAAAAGATCAACACACAGGCTGGTAAAAAAAATCAACACATAGGCTGGTAAAAAAATCAAGACACTGGCTGGTAAAAAAAATCCACACACAAGCTAGTAGAAAAATCAACACACAGGCCGAAAATATGAACACACAGGCTGGTAAACAAAATCAACGCACAGGCTGGTAAAAAGATCAAAACACAGGCTGGTTAAAAAAATCAGCACACAGGCTGGTAAAAAAATCAACACACAGGCTGGTAAAAAAAATCAACACACAAGCTGGTAAAAAGATCAACACACAGGCTGGTAAAAAAATCAACACATAGGCTGGTAAAAAAATCAAGACACTGGCTGGTAAAAAAAATCCACACACAAGCTAGTAGAAAAATCAACACAGAGGCCGAAAATATGAACACACAGGCTGGTAAAAAAATCAACACACAGGCTGGTAAAAAAAATCAACACACAGGCTGTTAAAAAAAATCAACACACAGGCTGGTAAAAAAAATCAACACACAGGCTAAAAGAATCAACACATAGGCTGGTGAAAAAAATCAACACCCAGGCTGGTAAAAAGATCAACACACAGGCTGTTAAAAAAATCAACACACAGGGTGTCAAAAAAATCAACACACAGGCTGGTAAAAAAAATCAATACATAGGCTGAAAAAATCAACACACAGGCTGGGAAAAAAAATCAAAAAACAGGCTGGTAAAAAAATCAGCACATAGGCCGAAAAAATAAACACATAGGCTGGTAAAAAGTCAAAATACAGGCTCGTGAAGAAATCAACTCACAAGCTGGTAAAAAGATCAACACACAGGCTGGTAAAAAAAATCAACACATAGGCTGGTAAAAAAAATCAACCTACAGGCTGGTAAAAAGATCAACACACAGGCTGGTAAAAAAAAAATCAATACATAGGCCGAAAAAATCAGCACACAGGCTGGTAAAAAAAATCAACCCACAGGCTGGTACAAAAAATCAACACACAAGCTGGTGAAAAGATCAACACACAGGCTGGTAAAAAAAATCAAAACATAGGCTTGTAAAAAAAATCCACAAACAAGCTAGTAGAAAAATCAACACACAGGCCAAAAAATCAACACACAGGCTGGTAAAAAAAATCAGCCCACAGGCTGGTAAAAAAAATCAACACACAAGCTGGTAAAAAGATCAACACACAGGCTGGTAAAAAAAATCAAAACATAGGCTGGTAAAAAAAATCCACACACAAGCTAGAAGAAAAACCAACACACAGGCGAAAAAATCAATACACTGGCTGGTAAAAAAATCAACACACAGGCTGCTAAAAAATTCAACAAACAGGCTGGTAAAAAAATCAACACACAGGCTGGTTAAAAAAATCCACACACAAACTAGTAGAAAAATCAACACGCAGGCCGAAAAAATCAACACACAGGCTGGTAAAAAAAATCAACACACAGGCTGGTAGAAAAATCAACATACAGGCTGGTAAAAAAAATCAGCACATAGGCCGAAAAAATCAAAACACAGGCTGGTAAAAAAACCAAAATACAGGCTGGTAAAAAAATCGACACACAGGCTGAAAAAATCAACACACAGGCTGGTAAAAAAGCAGCACACAGGCTGGTAAAAAAATCAACACACAGGCTGGTAAAGAAATCAACACACAGGCTGGTAAAAAGATCAACACACATGCTGGTAAAACATCAACACATAGGCTGGTAAAAAAATCAACACACAGGCTGATAAAAAAATCAACACACAGTTTGTTAAAAAAACCGACACACAGGCTGAAAAAAAAAATCAACACACAGGCTGGTAAATAAAATCAACACAGGCTCGTAAAAAAAATCAACACACAGGCTGGTAATAAAATCAAAAATACAGGCTGGTAAAAAAAATTCGCACATAGGCCGAGAAAATCAAAACACAGGCTTTAAAAAAAATCAAAATACAGGCTGGTAAAAAAATCAACACACAAGCTGGTAAAAAGATCAACACACAGGCTGGTAAAAAAAATCAAAACATAGGCTGGTAAAAAAAATCCACACACAAGCTGGGAGAAAAACCAACACACAGGCGAAAAAATCAACACACAGGCTGGTAAAAAAATCAACACACAGGCTGCTAAAAAAAATCAACAAACAGGCTGGTAAAAAAATCAACACACAGGCTGGTTAAAAAAATCCACACACAAACTAGTAGAAAAATCAACACGCAGGCCGAAAAAATCAACACACAGGCTGGTAAAAAAAATCAACACACAGGCTGGTAGAAAAATCAACATACAGGCTGGTAAAAAAAAATCAGCACATAGGCCGAGAAAATCAAAACACAGGCTGGTAAAAAAATCAAAATACAGGCTGGTAAAAAAATCGACACACAGGCTGAAGAAATCAACACACAGGCTGGAAAAAAAAGCAGCACACAGGCTGGTAAAAAAATCAACACACAGGCTGGTAAAAAAGTCAACACACAGGTTGGTAAAAAGATCAACACACAGGCTGGTAAAACATCAACACATAGGCTGGTAAAAAAATCAACACACAGGCTGATAAAAAAATCAACACACAGTCTGTTAAAAAAATCGACACACAGGCTTTTAAAAAAATCAACACGAGGCTGGTAAAAAAAATCAACACACAGGCTGAAAAAAAAATCAACACACAGGCTGGTAAAAAAAATCAACACAGGCTCGTAAAAAAAATCAACACACAGGCTGGTAAAAAAATCAAAAAAACAGGCTGGTAAAAAAAATTCGCACATAGGCCGAGAAAATCAAAACACAGGCTTTAAAAAAAAATCAAAACACAGGCTGGTAAAAAAAATCAACCCACAGGCTGAAAAAGTCAACACACAGGCTGGTAAAAAAAATCAGCACACAAGCTGGTAAAAAAATCATTACACAGGCTGGTAAAAAAAATCAACACACAGACTGGTAAAAAGATCAACACACAGGCTGGTAAAAAAATCAACACATAGGCTGGTAAAAAAATCCACACACAGGCTGATAAAAAAATCAACACACAGGCTGGTAAAAAAAATCAACACACAGGCTGTTAAAAATATCACACAGGCTGGTAAAAAAATCAACACCCAGGCTGGTAAAAAGATCAACACACAGGCTGTTAAAAAATCAACACACAGGCTGGTAAAAAAATCAACACACAAGCTGGTAAAAAAAATCAATACATAGGCTGAAAAAATCAACACACAGGCTGGTAAAAAATCAAAATACAGGCTGGTAAAAGAATCAGCACATAGGCCGAGAAAATCAACACATAGGCTGGTAAAAAAATCAAAATACAGGCTGGTAAAGAAATCAACACAAAAGCTGGTAAAAAGATCAACACACAGGCTGGTGAGAAAGTCAACACGTAGGCTGGTAAAAAAAATCAACACACAAGCTGGTAAAAAGATCAACACACAGGCTGGTAAAAAAATCAACACATAGGCTGGTAAAAAAATCAACACACAGGCTGGTAAAAAAATCCACACACAAGCTAGTAGAAAAATCAACACACAGGCCGAAAAAATCAACACACAGGCTGGTAAAGAATCAACACACAGGCTGGTAAAAAAATCAACACACAGGCTGTTAAAAAAATCAACACACAGGCTGGTGAAAAAAATCAACACCCAGGCTGGTAAAAAGATCAACACACAGGCTGTTAAAAAATCAACACACAAGCTGGTAAAAAAAATCAATACATAGGCTGAAAAAATCAACACACAGGCTGGTAAAAAATCAAAATACAGGCTGGTAAAAAAATCAGCACATAGGCCGAGAAAATCAACAAATAGGCTGGTAAAAAAATCAAAATACAGGCTGGTAAAGAAATCAACACAAAAGCTGGTAAAAAGATCAACACACAGGTTGGTAAGAAAGTCAACACGTAGGCTGGTAAAAAAAATCAACGCACAGGCTGGTAAAAAAATCCACACACAAGCTAGTAGAAAAATCAACACACAGGCCGAAAAAATCAACACACAGGCTGGTAAAGAATCAACACACAGGCTGGTAAAAAAAATCAGCACACAGGCTGGTAAAAAGATCAACACACAGGCTGGTAAAAAAAATCAACACATAGGCTGGTAAAAAAATCAACACACAGGCTGGTAAAAAAATCCACACACAAGCTAGTAGAAAAATCAACACACAGGCCGAAAAAATCAACACACAGGCTGGTAAAGAATCAACACTCAGGCTGGTAAAAAAATCAACACACAGGCTGTTAAAAAAATCAACACACAGGCTGGTGAAAAAAATCAACACACAGGCTAAAAAAAAATCAACACACAGGCTGTTAAAAAAATCAACACCCAGGCTGTTAAAAAGATCAACACACATGCTGTTAAAAAATCAACACACAGGCTGGTAAGAATACCAACACACAGGCTGGTAAAAAAATCAATACATAGGTTGAAAAAATCAACACACAGGCCGAGAAAATCAAAACACAGGCTTTAAAAAAAAATCAAAACACAGGCTGGTAAAAAAAATCAACCCACAGGCTGAAAAAGTCAACACACAGGCTGGTAAAAAAAATCAGCACACAAGCTGGTAAAAAAATCATTACACAGGCTGGTAAAAAAAATCAACACACAGACTGGTAAAAAGATCAACACACAGGCTGGTAAAAAAATCAACACATAGGCTGGTAAAAAAATCCACACACAGGCTGATAAAAAAATCAACACACAGGCTGGTAAAAAAAATCAACACAGGCTGTTAAAAATATCACACAGGCTGGTAAAAAAATCAACACCCAGGCTGGTAAAAAGATCAACACACAGGCTGTTAAAAAATCAACACACAGGCTGGTAAAAAAATCAACACACAAGCTGGTAAAAAAAATCAATACATAGGCTGAAAAAATCAACACACAGGCTGGTAAAAAATCAAAATACAGGCTGGTAAAAGAATCAGCACATAGGCCGAGAAAATCAACACATAGGCTGGTAAAAAAATCAAAATACAGGCTGGTAAATAAATCAACACAAAAGCTGGTAAAAAGATCAACACACAGGCTGGTAAGAAAGTCAACAAGTAGGCTGGTAAAAAAAATCAACACACAAGCTGGTAAAAAGATCAACACACAGGCTGGTAAAAAAAATCAACACATAGGCTGGTAAAAAAATCAACACACAGGCTGGTAAAAAAATCCACACACAAGCTAGTAGAAAAATCAACACACAGGCCGAAAAAATCAACACACAGGCTGGTAAAGAATCAACACACAGGCTGGTAAAAAAATCAACACACAGGCTGTTAAAAAAATCAACACACAGGCTGGTGAAAAAAATCAACACCCAGGCTGGTAAAAAGATCAACACACAGGCTGTTAAAAAATCAACACACAAGCTGGTAAAAAAAATCAATACATAGGCTGAAAAAATCAACACACAGGCTGGTAAAAAATCAAAATACAGGCTGGTAAAAAAATCAGCACATAGGCCGAGAAAATCAACAAATAGGCTGGTAAAAAAATCAAAATACAGGCTGGTAAAGAAATCAACACAAAAGCTGGTAAAAAGATCAACACACAGGCTGGTAAGAAAGTCAACACGTAGGCTGGTAAAAAAAATCAACGCACAGGCTGGTAAAAAGATCAACACACAGGCTGGTAAAAAAAATCAGCACACAGGCTGGTAAAAAGATCAACACACAGGCTGGTAAAAAAAATCAACACATAGGCTGGTAAAAAAATCAACACACAGGCTGGTAAAAAAATCCACACACAAGCTAGTAGAAAAATCAACACACAGGCCGAAAAAATCAACACACAGGCTGGTAAAGAATCAACACACAGGCTGGTAAAAAAATCAACACACAGGCTGTTAAAAAAATCAACACACAGGCTGGTGAAAAAAATCAACACACAGGCTAAAAAAAAATCAACACACAGGCTGTTAAAAAAATCAACACCCAGGCTGTTAAAAAGATCAACACACAGGCTGTTAAAAAATCAACACACAGGCTGGTAAGAATACCAACACACAGGCTGGTAAAAAAATCAATACATAGGTTGAAAAAATCAACACACAGGCTGGTAAAAAATCAAAATATAGGCTGGTAAAAAATCAGCACATAGGCCGAAAAAATCAACACATAAGCTGGTACAAAAGTCAAAAAACAGGCTGTTAAAGAAATCAACACACAAGCTGGTAAAAAGATCAACACACAGGCTGGTAAAAAAATCAACACATAGGCTGGTAAAAAAAATCAACACACAGGCTGGTAGAAAAATCAACACATAGGCTGGTAAAAAAATCAACACACAGGCTGATAAAAAAATCAACACACAGGCTGTTAAAAAAATCAACACACAGGCTGTTAAAAATATCACACAGGCTGGTAAAAAAATCAACACCCAGGCTGGTAAAAAGATCAATACACAGGCTGTTAAAAAATCAGCACACAGGCTGGTAAAAAAATCAACACACAGGCTGGTAAAAAAAATCAATACATAGGCTGAAAAAATCAACAAACAGGCTGGTAAAAAATCAAAATACAGGCTGGTAAAAAAATCAGCACATAGGCCAAGAAAATCAACACATAGGCTGCTAAAAAAATCAAAATACAGGCTGGTAAAGAAATCAACACAAAAGCTGGTAAAAAGATCAACACACAGGCTGGTAAGAAAGTCAACACGTAGGCTGGTAAAAAAAATCAACGCACAGGCTGGTAAAAAGATCAACACACAGGCTGCTAAAAAAAATCAGTACACAGGCTGGTAAAAAAATCAGCACACAGGCTGGTAAAAAAAATCAACACACAAGCTGGTAAAAAGATCAACACACAGGCTGGTAAAAAAAATCAACACATAGGCTGGTAAAAAAATCAACACACAGGCTGGTAAAAAAAATCCACACACAAACTAGTAGAAAAATCAACACACAGGCCGAAAAAATCAACACACAGGCTGGTAAAAAAATCAACACACAGGCTGGTAAAAAAAATCAACACACAGGCTAAAAAAATCAACACACAGGCTGGTAAAAAAATCAACACCCAGGCTGTTAAAAAGATCAACACACAGGCTGTTAAAAAATCAGCACACAGGCTGGTAAGAATACCAACACACAGGCTGGTAAAAAAATCAATACATAGGTTGAAGAAATCAACACACAGGCTGGTAAAAAATCAAAATATAGGCTGGTAAAAAATCAGCACATAGGCCGAAAAAATCAACACATAAGCTGGTACAAAAGTCAAAATACACGCTGTTAAAGAAATCAACACACAAGCTGGTAAAAAGATCAACACACAGGCTGGTAAAAAAATCAACACATAGGCTGGTAAAAAAAATCAACACACAAGCTGGTAAAAAAAATCAACACACAAGCTGGTAAAAAGATCAACACACAGGCTGGTAAAAAAAAATCAACACATAGGCTGGTAAAAAAATCAACACACAGACTGGTAAAAAAAATCCACACACAAGCTAGTAGAAAAATCAACACACAGGCCGAAAAAATCAACACAAAGGCTGGTAAAAAAATCAACACACAGGCTGCTAAAAAAATCAACACACAGGGTGGTAAAAAAATCAACACACAGGATGGTTAAAAAAATCCACACACAAGCTAGTAGAAAAATCAACACACAGGCCAAAAAAAATCAACACACAGGCTGGTAAAAAAAATCATTACACAGGCTGGTAAAAAAATCAACACACAGGCTTGCAACAAAAATCAACACACAAGCTGGTAAAAAAAATCAACACACAAGCTGGTAAAAGATCAACACACAGGCTGGTAAAAAAAATCAACACATAGGCTGGTAAAAAAATTAACACACAGGCTGGTAAAACAAATCCACACACAAGCTAGTAGAAAAATCAACACACAGGCCGAAAAAATCAACACAAAGGCTGGTAAAAAAATCAACACACAGGCTGCTAAAAAAATCAACACAAAGGCTGGTAAAAAAATCAACACACAGGCTGCTAAAAAAATCAACACACAGGGTGGTAAAAAAATCAACACACAGGATGGTTAAAAAAATCCACACACAAGCTAGTAGAAAAATCAACACACAGGCCAAAAGAAATCAACACACAGGCTGGTAAAAAAAATCAACACACAGGCTGGTAAAAAAATCAACACACAGGCTGGTAAAAAATCAAAACACAGGCTGTTAAAAAAATCAACACACAGACTGGTAAAAAAGTCAACAAACAGGCTGGTAAAAAAATCAACACATAGGCCGAAAAAATCAACACACAGGCTGGTAAAAAAACAACACAACAACTGGTAAAAAAATCAACACATGGGCTGAAAAAATCAACACACAGGCTGGTAAAAAAATCAAAATACAGGCCGGTAAAAAAAAATCAGCCTATAGGCCGAAAAAATCAACACACAGGCTGGTAAAAAAATCAAAAAACAGGCTGGTAAAAAATCAACACACAGGCCGAAAAAAAACAACACACAGGCTGGTAAAAAAAATCAGCACACAGGCTGGTAAAAAAAATCAACACAAAGGCTGTTAAAAAAATCAACGCACAGGCTGGTGATAAAAATCAACACACAGGCCAAAAAAATCAACGCACAGGCTGGTAAAAAAAATCAACACCCAGGCTGTTAAAAATATGAACACACAGGCTGTTGAAAAAAAATCATTACACAGGCTGGTAAGAAAACCAACACACAGGCTGGTAAAAAAATCAATACGTAGGTTGAAAAAATCAACACACAGGCTGGTAAAAAATCAAAATATAGGCTGGTAAAAAAATCAGCACATAGGCCGAAAAAATCAACACATAAGCTGGCAAAAAAGTCAAAATACAGGCTGGTAAAGAAATCAACACACAAGTTGGTAAGAAGATCAACACACAGGCTGGTAAAAAAATCAACACATAGGCTGGTAAAAAAAATCAACACACAGGCTGGTAAAAAGATCAACACAAAGGCTGGTAAAAAATCAGCACACAGGCTGGCAAAAAAAATCAACACACAAGCTGGTAAAAAAATCAACACACAAGCTGTTAAAAAGATCAACACATAGGCTGGTAAAAAAAATCAACACATAGGCTGGTAAAAAAATCAACACCCAGGCTGGTAAAAAAGTCCACACACAAGCTAGTAGAAAAATCAACACACAGGCCGAAAAAATCAACACACAGGCTGGTAAAAAAATCAACACACAGGCTGCTAAAAAAATCAACACACAGGCTGGTAAAAAAATCAACACACAGGATGCTTAAAAAAATCCACACACAAGCTAGTAGAAAAATCAACACACAGGCCAAAAAAATCAACACACAGGCTGGTAAAAAAAATCAACACACAGGCTGGTAAAAAAATCAACACACAGGCTGGTAAAAAAAAGTCCACACACAAGCTAGTAGAAAAATCAACACACAGGCCAAAAAAATCAACACACAGGCTTGTAAAAAAAATCAAAACACAGGCTGTTAAAAAAATCAACACACAGGCTGGTAAAAAATCAACACACAGGCTGGTAAAAAAAATCAACAAACAGGCTGAAAAAATCAACACACTCGCTGGTAAAAAAATCAACACAAAGGCTGGTAAAAAATCAGCACACAGGCTGGCAAAAAAAATCAACACACAAGCTGGTAAAAAAATCAACACACAAGCTGTTAAAAAGATCAACACATAGGCTGGTAAAAAAATCAACACCCAGGCTGGTAAAAAAATCCACACACAAGCTAGTAGAAAAATCAACACACAGGCCAAAAAAATCAACACACAGGCTGGTAAAAAAATCAACAAACAGGCTGGTAAAAAAATCAACACACAGGCTGGTAAAAAAATCAACACACAGGCCGAAAAAATCAACACACAGGCTGGTAAAAAAATCAACACACAGGCTGCTAAAAAAATCAACACACAGGCTGGTAAAAAAATCAACACACAGGATGCTTAAAAAAATCCACACACAAGCTAGTAGAAAAATCAACACACAGGCCAAAAAAATCAACACACAGGCTGGTAAAAAAATCAACACACAGGCTGGTAAAAAAATCAACACACAGGCTGGTAAAAAAAATCCACACACAAGCTAGTAGAAAAATCAACACACAGGCCAAAAAAATCAACAAACAGGCTGGTAAAAAAATCAAAACACAGGCTGTTAAAAAAATCAACACATAGACTGGTAAAAAAACAACACACAAACTGGTAAAAAAATCAACACATGGGCTGAAAAATCAACACACAGGCTGGTAAAAAAATCTAAATACAGGCTGGTAAAAAAAAATCAGCATATAGGCCGAAAAAAACAACACACAGGCTGGTAAAAAAAAATCAGCACACAGGCTGGTAAAAAAATCAACACACAGGCTGTTAAAAAACACAACACACAGGCTGGTGAAAGAAATCAACACACAGGCTAAAAAAAATCAACACACAGGCTTGTAAAAAAAATCAAAACCTAAGGCTGTTAAAAAGATCAACACACAGGCTGGTGAAAAAATCAATACATAGGTTGAAAAAATCAACACACAGGCTGGTAAAAAATCAAAATATAGGCTGGTAAAAAAATCGGCCCATAGGCCGAAAAAATCAACACATAAGCTGGTAAAAAGATCAACACACAGGCTGGTAAAAAAATCAACACATAGGCTGGTAAAAAAAATCAACACACAGGCTGGTAAAAAGATTAACACACAGGCTGGTAAAAAATCAGCACACAGGCTGGCAAAAAAAATCAACACACAAGCTGGTAAAAAAAATCAACACACAAGCTGGTAAAAAGATCAACACACAGGCTGGTAAAAAAATCAACACATAGGCTGGTAAAAAAATCAACACACAGGCTGGTAAAAAAAATCCACACACAAGCTAGTAGAAAAATCAACACACAGGCCGAAAAAATCAACACACAGGCTGGTAAAAAAGTCAACACACAGGCTGGTAAAAAAATCAACACACAGGCTGGTAAAAAAATCAACACACAATCTGGTAAAAAAAATCAATACACAGGCTAGTAAAAATATTCAACCCACAGGCTGGTTAAAAAAATCAACACACAAGCTACTAAAAAAATCAAAACACAGGCCAAAAAAAATCAACCCACAGGCAGGTAAAAAAAATTAACACACAGGCTGGTAAAAAAATCAACACACAGGCTGGTAAAAAAATCCACACACAAGCTAGTAGAAAAATCAACACGCAGGCCGAAAAAATCAACACACAGGCTGGTAAAAAAAATCAACACACAGGCTGGTAGAAAAATCAACATACAGGCTGGTAAAAAAAATCAGCACATAGGCCGAAAAAATCAAAACACAGGCTGGTAAAAAAATCAAAATACAGGCTGGTAAAAAAACCGACACACAGGCTGAAAAAATCAACACACAGGCTGGTAAAAAAAGCAGCACACAGGCTGGTAAAAAAATCAACACACAGGCTGGTTAAAAAAATCAACACACAAGCTACTAAAAAATCAAAACACAGGCCAAAAAAAATCAACCCACAGGCAGGTAAAAAAAAATTAACACACAGGCTGGTAAAAAAATCAACACACAGGCTGGTAAAAAAATCCACACACAAGCTAGTAGAAAAATCAACACGCAGGCCGAAAAAATCAACACACAGGCTGGTGAAAAAAATCAACACACAGGCTGGTAGAAAAATCAACATACAGGCTGGTAAAAAAAATCAGCACATAGGCCGAAAAAATCAAAACACAGGCTGGTAAAAAAATCAAAATACAGGCTGGTAAAAAAACCGACACACAGGCTGAAAAAATCAACACACAGGCTGGTAAAAAAAGCAGCACACAGGCTGGTAAAAAAATCAACACACAGGCTGGTTAAAAAAATCAACACACAAGCTACTAAAAAATCAAAACACAGGCGAAAAAAAATCAACCCACAGGCAGGTAAAAAAAATTAACACACAGGCTGGTAAAAAAATCAACACACAGGCTGGTAAAAAAAATCCACACACAAGCTAGTAGAAAAATCAACACGCAGGCCGAAAAAATCAACACACAGGCTGGTAAAAAAAATCAACACACAGGCTGGTAGAAAAATCAACATACAGGCTGGTAAAAAAAATCAGCACATAGGCCGAAAAAATCAAAACACAGGCTGGTAAAAAAATCAAAATACAGGCTGGTAAAAAAACCGACACACAGGCTGAAAAAATCAACACACAGGCTGGTAAAAAAAGCAGCACACAGGCTGGTAAAAAGATCAACACACAGGCTGGTAAAACATCAACACATAGGCTGGTAAAAAAATCAACACACAGGCTGATAAAAAAAAATCCACACACAAGCTAGTAGAAAAATCAACACACAGGCCAAAAAAATCAACACACAGGCTGGTAAAAAAAATCAACACACAGGCTGGTAAAAAAATCAACACACAGGCTGGTAAAAAGATCAACACACAGGCTGGTAAAAAAATCAACACATAGGCTGGTAAAAAAATCAACACACAGGCTGGTAAAAAAAATCCACACACAAGCTAGTAGAAAAATCAACACACAGGCCAAAAAAATCAACACACAGGCTGGTAAAAAAGTCAACACACAGGCTGGTAAAAAAATCAACACACAGGCTGGTAAAAAAATCAACACACAGGCCAAAAAAAATCAACCCACAGGCAGGTAAAAAAAATCAACACACAGGCTGGTAAAAAAAATCAACACACAGGCTGGTAAAAAAAATCCACACACAAGCTAGTAGAAAAATCAACACGCAGGCCGAAAAAATCAACACACAGGCTGGTAAAAAAAATCAACACACAGGCTGGTAGAAAAATCAACATACAGGCTGGTAAAAAAAATCAGCACATAGGCCGAAAAAATCAAAACACAGGCTGGTAAAAAAATCAAAATACAGGCTGGTAAAAAAATCGACACACAGGCTGAAAAAATCAACACACAGGCTGGTAAAAAAAGCAGCACACAGGCTGGTAAAAAAATCAACACACAGGCTGGTAAAAAAATCAACACACAGGCTGGTAAAAAGATCAACACACAGGCTGGTAAAACATCAACACATAGGCTGGTAAAAAAATCAACACACAGGCTGATAAAAAAATCAACACACAGTCTGTTAAAAAAAATCGACACACAGGCTGTTAAAAAAATCAACACGAGGCTGATAAAAAAAATCAACACACAGGCTGAAAAAAAATCAACACACAGGCTGGTAAAAAAAATCAACACAGGCTCGTAAAAAAAAATCAACACACAGGCTGGTAAAAAAGTCAACACACAGGCTGCTAAAAAAATCAACACACAGGCTGGTGAAAAAATCAACACACAGGCTGGTAAAAAAAATCAATACACAGGCTGGTAAAAATATTCAACCCACAGGCTGGTTAAAAAAATCCACACACAAGCTAGTAGAAAAATCAACACGCAGGCCGAAAAAATCAACACACAGGCTGGTAAAAAAAATCAACACACAGGCTGGTAGAAAAATCAACATACAGGCTGGTAAAAAAAATCAGCACATAGGCCGAAAAAATCAAAACACAGGCTGGTAAAAAAATCAAAATACAGGCTGGTAAAAAAACCGACACACAGGCTGAAAAAATCAACACACAGGCTGGTAAAAAAAGCAGCACACAGGCTGGTAAAAAGATCAACACACAGGCTGGTAAAACATCAACACATAGGCTGGTAAAAAAATCAACACACAGGCTGATAAAAAAAATCCACACACAAGCTAGTAGAAAAATCAACACACAGGCCAAAAAAATCAACACACAGGCTGGTAAAAAAATCAACACACAGGCTGGTAAAAAAATCAACACACAGGCTGGTAAAAAGATCAACACACAGGCTGGTAAAAAAATCAACACATAGGCTGGTAAAAAAATCAACACACAGGCTTGTAAAAAAAATCCACACACAAGCTAGTAGAAAAATCAACACACAGGCCGAAAAAATCAACACACAGGCTGGTAAAAAAGTCAACACACAGGCTGGTAAAAAAATCAACACACAGGCTGGTAAAAAAATCAACACACAGGCCAAAAAAATCAACCCACAGGCAGGTAAAAAAAATCAACACACAGGCTGGTAAAAAAAATCAACACACAGGCTGGTAAAAAAAATCCACACACAAGCTAGTAGAAAAATCAACACGCAGGCCGAAAAAATCAACACACAGGCTGGTAAAAAAAATCAACACACAGGCTGGTAGAAAAATCAACATACAGGCTGGTAAAAAAAAATCAGCACATAGGCCGAAAAAATCAAAACACAGGCTGGTAAAAAAATCAAAATACAGGCTGGTAAAAAAATCGACACACAGGCTGAAAAAATCAACACACAGGCTGGTAAAAAAAGCAGCACACAGGCTGGTAAAAAAATCAACACACAGGCTGGTAAAAAAATCAACACACAGGCTGGTAAAAAGATCAACACACAGGCTGGTAAAACATCAACACATAGGCTGGTAAAAAAATCAACACACAGGCTGATAAAAAAATCAACACACAGTCTGTTAAAAAAAATCGACACACAGGCTGTTAAAAAAATCAACACGAGGCTGGTAAAAAAAATCAACACACAGGCTGAAAAAAAATCAACACACAGGCTGGTAAAAAAAATCAACACAGGCTCGTAAAAAAAAATCAACACACAGGCTGGTAAAAAAGTCAACACACAGGCTGGTAAAAAAATCAACACACAGGCTGGTGAAAAAATCAACACACAGGCTGGTAAAAAAATCAATACACAGGCTGGTAAAAATATTCAACCCACAGGCTGGTTAAAAAAATCAACTCACAAGCTACTAAAAAAATCAAAACACAGGCCAAAAAAAATCAACCCACAGGCAGGTAAAAAAAATCAACACACAGGCTGGTAAAAAAATCAGCACACAGGCTGGTAAAAAAAATCCACACACAAGCTAGTAGAAAAATCAACACGCAGGCCGAAAAAATCAACACACAGGCTGGTAAAAAAAATCAACACACAGGCTGGTAGAAAAATCAACATACAGGCTGGTAAAAAAAATCAGCACATAGGCCGAAAAAATCAAAACACAGGCTGGTAAAAAAATCAAAATACAGACTGGTAAAAAAATCGACACACAGGCTGAAAAAATCAACACACAGGCTGGTAAAAAAAGCAGCACACAGGCTGGTAAAAAACTCAACACACAGGCTGGTAAAAAAATCAACACACAGGCTGGTAAAAAGATCAACACACAGGCTGGTAAAACATCAACACATAGGCTGGTAAAAAAATCAACACACAGGCTGATAAAAAAATCAACACACAGTCTGTTTAAAAAAATCGACACACAGGCTGTTAAAAAAATCAACAGGAGGCTGGTAAAAAAAATCAACACACAGGCTGAAAAAAAATCAACACACAGGCTGGTAAAAAAAAATCAACACAGGCTCGTAAAAAAAAATCAACACACAGGCTGGTAAAAAAATCAAAAATACAGGCTGGTAAAAAAATTCGCACATAGGACGAGAAAATCAACACATAGGCTGGTAAAAAAATCAAAATACAGGCTGGTAAAAAAAATCCACACACAAGCTAGTAGAAAAATCAACACGCAGGCCGAAAAAATCAACACACAGGCTGGTACAAAAAATCAACACACAGGCTGGTAGAAAAATCAACATACAGGCTGGTAAAAAAAATCAGCACATAGGCCGAAAAAATCAAAACACAGGCAGGTAAAAAAAATCAACACACAGGCTGGTAAAAAAAATCCACACACAAGCTAGTAGAAAAATCAACACGCAGGCCGAAAAAATCAACACACAGGCTGGTAAAAAAAGCAGCACACAGGCTGGTAAAAAAATCAACACACAGGCTGTTAAAAAAAAATCCACACACAAGCTAGTAGAAAAATCAACACACAGGCCAAAAAAATCAACACACAGGTTGGTAAAAAAAATCAAAACACAGGCTGTTAAAAAAATCAACACACAGACTGGTAAAAAAATCAACAAAAAGGCTGGTAAAAAAAGCAGCACACAGGCTGGTAAAAAAATCAACACACAGGCTGGTAAAAAAATCAACACACAGGTTTTTAAAAAAAATCAACACACAGGCTGGTAAAACATCAACACACAGGCTGGTAAAAAAATCAACACACAGGCTGGTAAAAAGATCAACACACAGGCTGGTAAAACATCAACACATAGGCTGGTAAAAAAATCAACACACAGGCTGATAAAAAAATCAACACACAGTCTGTTAAAAAAAAATCGACACACAGGCTGTTAAAAAAATCAACACGAGGCTGGTAAAAAAAATCAACACACAGGCTGAAAAAAAATCAACACACAGGCTGGTAAAAAAAATCAGCACAGGCTCGTAAAAAAAATCAAGACACAGGCTGGTAAAAAAATCAAAAATACAGGCTGGTAAAAAAAATTCGCAAATAGGACGAGAAAATCAACACATAGACTGGTAAAAAAATCAAAATACAGGCTGGTAAAAAAAATCCACACACAAGCTAGTAGAAAAATCAACACGCAGGCCGAAAAAATCAACACACAGGCTGGTAAAAAAAATCAACACACAGGCTGGTAGAAAAATCAACATACAGGCTGGTAAAAAAAATCAGCACATAGGCCGAAAAAATCAAAACACAGGCAGGTAAAAAAAATCAACACACAGGCTGGTAAAAAAAATCCACACACAAGCTAGTAGAAAAATCAACACGCAGGCCGAAAAAATCAACAAACAGGCTGGTAAAAAAAGCAGCACACAGGCTGGTAAAAAAATCAACACACAGGCTGGTAAAAAAAAATCCACACACAAGCTAGTAGAAAAATCAACACGCAGGCCGAAAAAATCAACACACAGGCTGGTAAAAAAAGCAGCACACAGGCTGGTAAAAAAATCAACACACAGGCTGGTAAAAAAATCAACACGAGGCTGGTAAAAAAAATCAACACACAGGCTGGTAAAACATCAACACACAGGCTGGTGAAAAAATCAACACACAGGCTGGTAAAAAGATCAACACACAGGCTGGTAAAACATCAACACATAGGCTGGTAAAAAAATCAACACACAGGCTGATAAAAAATTCAACACACAGGCTGATAAAAAAATCAACACACAGTCTGTTAAAAAAAAATCGACACACAGGCTGTTAAAAAAATCAACACGAGGCTGGTAAAAAAAATCAACACACAGGCTGAAAAAAAATCAACACACAGGCTGGTAAAAAAATCAGCACAGGCTCGTAAAAAAATCAACACACAGGCTGGTAAAAAAATCAAAAATACAGGCTGGTAAAAAAAATTCGCACATAGGACGAGAAAATCAACACATAGACTGGTAAAAAATCAAAATACAGGCTGGTAAAAAAAATCCACACACAAGCTAGTAGAAAAATCAACACGCAGGCCGAAAAAATCAACACACAGGCTGGTAAAAAAAATCAACACACAGGCTGGTAGAAAAATCAACATACAGGCTGGTAAAAAAATCAGCACATAGGCCGAAAAAATCAAAACACAGGCAGGTAAAAAAAATCAACACACAGGCTGGTAAAAAAAATCCACACACAAGCTAGTAGAAAAATCAACACGCAGGCCGAAAAAATCAACACACAGGCTGGTAAAAAAAGCAGCACACAGGCTGGTAGAAAAATCAACATACAGGCTGGTAAAAAAAATCAGCACATAGGCCGAAAAAATCAAAACACAGGCAGGTGAAAAAAATCAACACACAGGCTGGTAAAAAAATCCACACACAAGCTAGTAGAAAAATCAACACGCAGGCCGAAAAAATCAACACACAGGCTGGTAAAAAAAGCAGCACACAGGCTGGTAAAAAAATCAACACACAGGCTGGTAAAAAAAAATCCACACACAAGCTAGTAGAAAAATCAACACGCAGGCCGAAAAAATCAACACACAGGCTGGTAAAAAAAGCAGCACACAGGCTGGTAAAAAAATCAACACACAGGCTGGTAAAAAAAGATCCACACACAAGCTAGTAGAAAAATCAACACGCAGGCCGAAAAAATCAACACACAGGCTGGTAAAAAAAGCAGCACACAGGCTGGTAAAAAAATCAACACACAGGCTGGTAAAAAAATCAACACGAGGCTGGTAAAAAAAATCAACACACAGGCTGGTAAAACATCAACACACAGGCTGGTAAAAAAATCAACACACAGGCTGGTGAAAAGATCAACACACAGGCTGGTAAAACATCAACACATAAGCTGGTAAAAAAATCAACACACAGGCTGATAAAAAAGTCAACACACAGGCTGATAAAAAAATCAACACACAGTCTGTTAAAAAAAATCGACACACAGGCTGTTAAAAAAATCAACACGAGGCTGGTAAAAAAAATCAACACACAGGCTGAAAAAAAATCAACACACAGGCTGGTAAAAAAAATCAGCACAGGCTCGTAAAAAAAATCAACACACAGGCTGGTAAAAAAATCAAAAATACAGGCTGGTAAAAAAATTCGCACATAGGACGAGAAAATCAACAAATAGACTGGTAAAAAAATCAAAATACAGGCTGGTAAAAAAAATCCACACACAAGCTAGTAGAAAAATCAACACGCAGGCCGAAAAAATCAACACACAGGCTGGTAAAAAAAATCAACACACAGGCTGGTAGAAAAATCAACATACAGGCTGGTAAAAAAAAATCAGCACATAGGCCAAAAAAATCAAAACACAGGCAGGTAAAAAAAATCAACACACAGGCTGGTAAAAAAAAATCCACACACAAGCTAGTAGAAAAATCAACACGCAGGCCGAAAAAATCAACACACAGGCTGGTAAAAAAAGCAGCACACAGGCTGGTAAAAAAATCAACACACAGGCTGGTAAAAAAAAAATCCACACACAAGCTAGTAGAAAAATCAACACGCAGGCCGAAAAAATCAACACACAGGCTGGTAAAAAAAGCAGCACACAGGCTGGTAAAAAAATCAACACACAGGCTGGTAAAAAAATCAACACACAGGCTTTTAAAAAAAATCAACACACAGGCTGGTAAAACATCAACACACAGGCTGGTAAAAAAATCAACACACAGGCTGGTAAAAAGATCAACACACAGGCTGGTAAAACATCAACACATAGGCTGGTAAAAAAATCAACACACAGGCTGATAAAAAAATCAGCACACAGTCTGTTAAAAAAAATCGACACACAGGCTGTTAAAAAAATCAACACGAGGCTGGTAAAAAAAATCAACACACAGGCTGAAAAAAAAATCAACACACAGGCTGGTAAAAAAAATCAGCACAGGCTCGTAAAAAAAAATCAACACACAGGCTGGTAAAAAAATCAAAAATACAGGCTGGTAAAAAAAATTCGCACATAGGACGAGAAAATCAACACATAGACTGGTAAAAAAATCAAAATACAGGCTGGTAAAAAAAATCCACACACAAGCTAGTAGAAAAATCAACACGCAGGCCGAAAAAATCAACACACAGGCTGGTAAAAAAAATCAACACACAGGCTGGTAGAAAAATCAACATACAGGCTGGTAAAAAAAATCAGCACATAGGCCGAAAAAATCAAAACACAGGCAGGTAAAAAAAATCAACACACAGGCTGGTAAAAAAAATCCACACACAAGCTAGTAGAAAAATCAACACGCCGGCCGAAAAAATCAACACACAGGCTGGTAAAAAAGCAGCACACAGGCTGGTAAAAAAATCAACACACAGGCTGGTAAAAAAAATCCACACACAAGCTAGTAAAAAAATCAACACGCAGGCCGAAAAAATCAACACACAGGCTGGTAAAAAAAGCAGCACACAGGCTGGTAAAAAAATCAACACACAGGCTGGTAAAAAAATCAACACACAGGCTTTTAAAAAAAATCAACACACAGGCTGGTAAAACATCAACACACAGGCTGGTAAAAAAATCAACACACAGGCTGGTAAAAAGATCAACACACAGGCTGGTAAAACATCAACACATAGGCCGGTAAAAAAATCGACACAAAGGCTGTTAAAAAAATCAACACGAGGCTGGTAAAAAAAATCAACACACAGGCTGAAAAAAAATCAACACACAGGCTGGTAAAAAAAATCAGCACAGGCTCGTAAAAAAAAATCAACACACAGGCTGGTAAAAAAATCAAAAATACAGGCTGGTAAAAAAAATTCGCACATAGGACGAGAAAATCAACACATAGACTGGTAAAAAAAATCAAAATACAGGCTGGTAAAAAAAATCCACACACAAGCTAGTAGAAAAAAAGACACGCAGGCCGAAAAAATCAACACACAGGCTGGTAAAAAAAATCAACACACAGGCTGGTAGAAAAATCAACATACAGGCTGGTAAAAAAAATCAGCACATAGGCCGAAAAAATCAAAACACAGACAGGTAAAAAAAATCAACACACAGGCTGGTAAAAAAAATCCACACACAAGCTAGTAGAAAAATCAACACGCAGGCCGAAAAAATCAACACACAGGCTGGTAAAAAAAGCAGCACACAGGCTGGTAAAAAAAATCATAACACAGGCTGGTAAAAAAAATCCACACACAAGCTAGTAGAAAAATCAACACGCAGGCCGAAAAAATCAACACACAGGCTGGTAGAAAAAGCAGCACACAGGCTGGTAAAAAAATCAACACACAGGCTGGTAAAAAAATCAACACACAGGCTGGTAAAAAAAATCAACACACAGGCTGGTAAAACATCAACACACAGGCTGGTAAAAAAATCAACACACAGGCTGGTAAAAAGATCAACACACAGGCTGGTAAAACATCAACACATAGGCTGGTAAAAAAATCAATACACAGGCTGATAAAAAAATCAACACACAGTCTGTTAAAAAAAATCGACACACAGGCTGTTAAAAAAATCAACACGAGGCTGGTAAAAAAAATCAACACACAGGCTGAAAAAAAATCAACACACAGGCTGGTAAAAAAAAATCAACACAGGCTCGTAAAAAAAAATCAACACACAGGCTGGTAAAAAAATCAAAATTACAGGCTGGTAAAAAAAATTCGCACATAGGACGAGAAAATCAACACATAGGCTGGTAAAAAAATCAAAATACAGGCTGGTAAAAAAAATCCACACACAAGCTAGTAGAAAAATCAACACGCAGACCGAAAAAATCAACACACAGGCTGGTAAAAAAAAATCAACACACAGGCTGGTAGAAAAATCAACATACAGGCTGGTAAAAAAATCAGCACATAGGCCGAAAAAATCAAAGCACAGGCAGGTAAAAAAAATCAACACACAGGCTGGTAAAAAAAATCCACACACAAGCTAGTAGAAAAATCAACACGCAGGCCGAAAAAATCAACCCACAGGCTGGTAAAAAAAGCAGCACACAGGCTGGTAAAAAAAATCAACACACAGGCTGGTAAAAAAAATTCCACACACAAGCTAGTAGAAAAATCAACACGCAGGCCGAAAAAATCAACACACAGGCTGGTAAAAAAAGCAGCACACAGGCTGGTAAAAAAATCAACACACAGGCTGGTAAAAAAATCAACACACAGGCTGGTAAAAAAAAATCAACACACAGGCTGGTAAAACATCAACACATAGGCTGGTAAAAAAATCAACACACAGGCTGATAAAAAAATCAACACACAGTCTGTTAAAAAAAATCGACACACAGGCTGTTGAAAAAATTAACACGAGGCTGGTAAAAAAAATCAACACACAGGCTGGTAAAAAAAATCAACACAGGCTCGTAAAAAAATCAACACACAGGCTGGTAAAAAAATCAAAAATACAGGCTGGTAAAAAAA
This sequence comes from Convolutriloba macropyga, assembly GCF_964194025.1. Taxonomy (NCBI): domain Eukaryota; kingdom Metazoa; phylum Xenacoelomorpha; order Acoela; family Convolutidae; genus Convolutriloba; species Convolutriloba macropyga. Next base: position 47,355,297 of record NC_134480.1, read on the forward strand.
ATTCGCACATAGGCCGAGAAAATCAAAACACAGGCTTTAAAAAAATCAAAACACAGGCTGGTAAAAAAAATCAACACACAGGCTGAAAAAGTCAACACACAGGCTGGTAAAAAAATCAGCACACAGGCTGGTAAAAAAATCTACACACAGGATGGTTAAAAAAATCCACACACAAGCTAGTAGAAAAATCAACACACAGGCCAAAAAAAATCAACCACAGGCAGGTAAAAAAAATCAACACACAGGCTGGTAAAAAAAATCAAAACACAGGCTGGTAAAAAAAATCCACACACAAGCTAGTAGAAAAATCAACACGCAGGCCGAAAAAATCAACACACAGGCTGGTAAAAAAAATCAACACACAGGCTGGTAGAAAAATCAACATACAGGCTGGTAAAAAAAATCAGCACATAGGCCGAAAAAATCAAAACACAGGCAGGTAAAAAAAATCAACACACAGGCTGGTAAAAAAAATCCACACACAAGCTAGTAGAAAAATCAACACGCAGGCCGAAAAAATCAACACACAGGCTGGTAAAAAAAGCAGCACACAGGCTGGTAAAAAAATCAACACACAGGTTGGTAAAAAAATCAACACACAGGCTGGTAAAAAAAATCAACACACAGGCTGGTAAAACATCAACACATAGGCTGGTAAAAAAATCAACACACAGGCTGATAAAAAAATCAACATACAGTCTGTTAAAAAAAATCGACACACAGGCTGTTCAAAAAATCAACACGAGGCTGGTAAAAAAAATCAACACACAGGCTGAAAAAAAAAATCAACACACAGGCTGGTAAAAAAAATCAACACACAGGCTGAAAAAGTCAACACACAGGCTGGTAAAAAAATCAGCACACAGGCTGGTAAAAAAATCTACACACAGGATGGTTAAAAAAATCAAAACACAGGCTGGTAAAAAAAATCCACACACAAGCTAGTAGAAAAATCAACACACAGGCCAAAAAAAATCAACCCACAGGCAGGTAAAAAAAATCAACACACAGGCTGGTAAAAAAAATCAAAACACAGGCTGGTAAAAAAAATCCACACACAAGCTAGTAGAAAAATCAACACGCAGGCCGAAAAAATCAACACACAGGCTGGTAAAAAAAATCAACACACAGGCTGGTAGAAAAATCAACATACAGGCTGGTAAAAAAAATCAGCACATAGGCCGAAAAAATCAAAACACAGGCAGGTAAAAAAAATCAACACACAGGCTGGTAAAAAAATGCACACACAAGCTAGTAGAAAAATCAACACGCAGGCCGAAAAAATCAACACACAGGCTGGTAAAAAAAGCAGCACACAGGCTGGTAAAAAAATCAACACACAGGTTGGTAAAAAAATCAACACACAGGCTGGTAAAAAAAATCAACACACAGGCTGGTAAAACATCAACACATAGGCTGGTAAAAAATCAACACACAGGCTGATAAAAAAATCAACATACAGTCTGTTAAAAAAAATCGACACACAGGCTGTTCAAAAAATCAACACGAGACTGGTAAAAAAAATCAACACACAGGCTGAAAAAAAAATCAACACACAGGCTGGTAAAAAAAATCAACACAGGCTCGTAAAAAAAATCAACACACAGGCTGGTAAAAAAATCAAAAATACAGGCTGGTAAAAAAAAGTCGCACATAGGCCGAGAAAATCAAAACACAGGCTTTAAAAAAGACAAAATACAGGCTGGTAAAAAAAATCAACACACAAGCTGAAAAAGTCAACACACAGGCTGGTAAAAAAATCAACACACAGGCTGGTAAAAAAATCAACACACAGGCTGGTAAAAAGATCAACACACAGGCTGGTAAAAAAATCAACACATAGGCTGGTAAAAAAATCAACACACAGGCTGATAAAAAAATCAACACACAGGCTGTTAAAAATATAACACAGGCTGGTAAAAAAATCAACACCCAGGCTGGTAAAAAGATCAACACACAGGCTGTCAAAAAATCAACACACAGGCTGGTAAAAAAAATCAACACACAGGCTGGTAAAAAAATTCAATACATAGGCTGAAAAAATCAACACACAGGCTGGTAAAAAATCAAAATACAGGCTGGTAAAAAAATCAGCACATAGGCCGAGAAAATCAACACATAGGCTGGTAAAAAAAATCAAAACACAGGCTGGTAAAAAAAATCCACACACAAGCTAGTAGAAAAATCAACACGCAGGCCGAAAAAATCAACACACAGGCTGGTAAAAAAAATCAACACACAGGCTGGTAGAAAAATCAACACACAGGCCAAAAAAAATCAACCCACAGGCAGGTAAAAAAAATCAACACACAGGCTGGTAAAAAAAATCAAAACACAGGCTGGTAAAAAAAATCCACACACAAGCTAGTAGAAAAATCAACACGCAGGCCGAAAAAATCAACACACAGGCTGGTAAAAAAAATCAACACACAGGCTGGTAGAAAAATCAACATACAGGCTGGTAAAAAAAATCAGCACATAGGCCGAAAAAATCAAAACACAGGCAGGTAAAAAAAATCAACACACAGGCTGGTAAAAAAAATCCACACACAAGCTAGTAGAAAAATCAACACGCAGGCCGAAAAAATCAACACACAGGCTGGTAAAAAAAGCAGCACACAGGCTGGTAAAAAAATCAACACACAGGTTGGTAAAAAAATCAACACACAGGCTGGTAAAAAAAATCAACACACAGGCTGGTAAAACATCAACACATAGGCTGGTAAAAAATCAACACACAGGCTGATAAAAAAATCAACATACAGTCTGTTAAAAAAAATCGACACACAGGCTGTTCAAAAAATCAACACGAGGCTGGTAAAAAAAATCACCACACAGGCTGAAAAAAAAATCAACACACAGGCTGGTAAAAAAAATCAACACAGGCTCGTAAAAAAATCAACACACAGGCTGGTAAAAAAATCAACACACAGGCTGGTAAAAAGATCAACACACAGGCTGGTAAAAAAATCAACACATAGGCTGGTAAAAAAATCAACACACAGGCTGATAAAAAAATCAACACACAGGCTGGTAAAAAAAATCAACACACAGGCTGTTAAAAATATAACACAGGCTGGTAAAAAAATCAACACCCAGGCTGGTAAAAAGATCAACACACAGGCTGTCAAAAAATCAACACACAGGCTGGTAAAAAAAATCAACACACAGGCTGGTAAAAAAATTCAATACATAGGCTGAAAAAATCAACACACAGGCTGGTAAAAAATCAAAATACAGGCTGGTAAAAAAATCAGCACATAGGCCGAGAAAATCAACACATAGGCTGGTAAAAAAATCAAAATACAGGCTGGTAAAGAAATCAACACAAAAGCTGGTAAAAAGATCAACACACAGGCTGGTAAAAAAAATCCACACACAAGCTAGTAGAAAAATCAACACGCAGGCCGAAAAAATCAACACACAGGCTGGTAAAAAAAATCAACACACAGGCTGGTAGAAAAATCAACACACAGGCCAAAAAAAATCAACCCACAGGCAGGTAAAAAAAATCAACACACAGGCTGGTAAAAAAAATCAAAACACAGGCTGGTAAAAAAAATCCACACACAAGCTAGTAGAAAAATCAACACGCAGGCCGAAAAAATCAACACACAGGCTGGTAAAAAAAATCAACACACAGGCTGGTAGAAAAATCAACATACAGGCTGGTAAAAAAAATCAGCACATAGGCCGAAAAAATCAAAACACAGGCAGGTAAAAAAAATCAACACACAGGCTGGTAAAAAAAATCCACACACAAGCTAGTAGAAAAATCAACACGCAGGCCGAAAAAATCAACACACAGGCTGGTAAAAAAAGCAGCACACAGGCTGGTAAAAAAATCAACACACAGGTTGGTAAAAAAATCAACACACAGGCTGGTAAAAAAAATCAACACACAGGCTGGTAAAACATCAACACATAGGCTGGTAAAAAATCAACACACAGGCTGATAAAAAAATCAACATACAGTCTGTTAAAAAAAATCGACACACAGGCTGTTCAAAAAATCAACACGAGGCTGGTAAAAAAAATCACCACACAGGCTGAAAAAAAAATCAACACACAGGCTGGTAAAAAAAATCAACACAGGCTCGTAAAAAAATCAACACACAGGCTGGTAAAAAAATCAACACACAGGCTGGTAAAAAGATCAACACACAGGCTGGTAAAAAAATCAACACATAGGCTGGTAAAAAAATCAACACACAGGCTGATAAAAAAATCAACACACAGGCTGGTAAAAAAAATCAACACACAGGCTGTTAAAAATATAACACAGGCTGGTAAAAAAATCAACACCCAGGCTGGTAAAAAGATCAACACACAGGCTGTCAAAAAATCAACACACAGGCTGGTAAAAAAAATCAACACACAGGCTGGTAAAAAAATTCAATACATAGGCTGAAAAAATCAACACACAGGCTGGTAAAAAATCAAAATACAGGCTGGTAAAAAAATCAGCACATAGGCCGAGAAAATCAACACATAGGCTGGTAAAAAAATCAAAATACAGGCTGGTAAAGAAATCAACACAAAAGCTGGTAAAAAGATCAACACACAGGCTGGTAAGAAAGTCAACACGTAGGCTGGTAAAAAAAATCAACGCACAGGCTGGTAAAAAGATCAACACACAGGCTGGTAAAAAAATCAGCACACAGGCTGGTAAAAAAAATCAGCACACAGGCTGGTAAAAAAAAATCAACACACAAGCTGGTAAAAAGATCAACACACAGGCTGGTAAAAAAAAACCAACACATAGGCTGGTGAAAAAATCAACACACAGGCTGGTAAAAAAAATCCACACACAAGCTAGTAGAAAAATCAACACACAGGCCAAAAAAATCAACACACAGGCTGGTAAAGAATCAACACACAGGCTGGTAAAAAAATCAACACACAGGCTGTTAAAAAAATCAACACACAGGCTGGTGAAAAAAATCAACACACAGGCTAAAAAAAATCAACACACAGGCTGGTAAAAAAATCAACACCCAGGCTGTTAAAAAGATCAACACACAGGCTGTTAAAAAATCAACACACAGGCTGGTAAGAATACCAACACACAGGCTGGTAAAAAAATCAATACATAGGTTGAAAAAATCAACACACAGGCTGGTAAAAAATCAAAATATAGACTGGTAAAAAAATCAGCACATAGGCCGAAAAAATCAACACATAAGCTGGTACAAAAGTCAAAATACAGGCTGTTAAAGAAATCAACACACAAGCTGGTAAAAAGATCAACACACAGGCTGGTAAAAAAAATCAACACATAGGCTGGTAAAAAAAATTAATACACAGGCTGTTAAAAATATCACACAGGCTGGTAAAAAAATCAACACACAGGCTGGTAAAAAAATCAACACACAGGCTGGTAAAAAAATCAATACATAGACTGAAAAAATCAACACACAGGCTGGTAAAAAATCAAAATACAGGCTGGTAAAAAAATCAGCACATAGGCCGAGAAAATCAACACATAGGCTGGTAAAAAAATCAAAATACAGGCTGGTAAAGAAACAACACAAAAGCTGGTAAAAAGATCAACTCACAGGCTGGTAAGAAAGTCAACACGTAGGTTGGTAAAAAAAAATCAACGCACAGGCTGGTAAAAAGATCAACACACAGGCTGGTAAAAAAGATCAGCACACAGGCTGGTAAAAAAAATCAGCACACAGGCTGGTAAAAAAAATCAACACACAAGCTGGTAAAAAGATCAACACACAGGCTGGTAAAAAAAATCAACACATAGGCTGGTAAAAAAATCAACACACAGGCTGGTAAAAAAAATCCACACACAAGCTAGTAGAAAAATCCACACACAGGCCGAAAAAATCAACACACAGGCTGGTAAAAAAATCAACACACAGGCTGGTAAAAAAATCAACACACAGGCTGTTAAAAAAATCAACACACAGGCTGGTGAAAAAAATCAACACACAGGCTAAAAAAAATCAACACACAGGCTGGTAAAAAAATCAACACCCAGGCTGTTAAAAAGATCAACACACAGGCTGTTAAAAAATCAACACACAGGCTGGTAAGAATACCAACACACAGGCTGGTAAAAAAATCAATACATAGGTTGAAAAAACCAACACACAGGCTGGTAAAAAATCAAAATTTAGGCTGGTAAAAAAAAAGCACATAGGCCGAAAAAATCAACACATAAGCTGGTACAAAAGTCAAAACACAGGCTGTTAAAGAAATCAACACACAAGCTGGTAAAAAGATCAACACACAGGCTGGTAAAAAAATCAACACATAGACTGGTTAAAAAAAATCAACACACAGGCTGGTAAAAAGATCAACACACAGGCTGGTAAAAAATCAGCACACAGGCTGGCAAAAAAATCAACACACAAGCTGGTAAAAAAAATCAACACACAAGCTGGTAAAAAAATCAACACATAGGCAGGTAAAAAAATCAACACACAGGCTGGTAAAAAAATCCACACACAAGCTAGTAGAAAAATCAACACACAGGCCGAAAAAATCAACACACAGGCTGGTAAAAAAATCAACATACAGGCTGCTAAAAAATTCAGCACATAGGCCGAGAAAATCAACACATAGGCTGGTAAAAAAGTCAAAATACAGGCTGGTAAAGAAATCAACACAAAAGCTGGTAAAAAGATCAACACACAGGCTGGTAAGAAAGTCAACACGTAGGCTGGTAAAAAAAATCAACGCACAGGCTGGTAAAAGATCAACACACAGGCTGGTAAAAAAAAATCAGCACACAGGCTGGTAAAAAAAAATCAGCACACAGGCTGGTAAAAAAAATCAACGCACAAGCTGGTAAAAAGATCAACACAGAGGCTGGTAAAAAAAATCAACACATAGGCTGGTGAAAAAATCAACACACAGGCTGGTAAAAGAAATCCACACACAAGCTAGTAGAAAAATCAACACACAGGCCGAAAAAATCAACACACAGGCTGGTAAAAAAATCAACACACAGGCTGGTAAAAAAATCAACACACAGGCTGTTAAAAAAATCAACACACAGGCTGGTGAAAAAAATCAACACACAGGCCAAAAATATCAACACACAGGCTGGTAAAAAAATCAACACCCAGGCTGTTAAAAAGATCAACACACAGGCTGTTAAAAAATCAACACACAGGCTGGTAAGAATACCAACACACAGGCTGGTAATAAAATCAATACATAGGTTGAAAAAATCAACACACAGGCTGGTAAAAAATCAAAATTTAGGCTGGTAAAAAAATCAGCACATAGGCCGAAAAAATCAACACATAAGCTGGTACAAAAGTCAAAACACAGGCTGTTAAAGAAATCAACACACAAGCTGGTAAAAAGATCAACACACAGGCTGGTAAAAAAATCAACACATAGGCTGGTAAAAAAAATCAACACACAGGCTGGTAAAAAGATCAACACACAGGCTGGTAAAAAATCAGCACACAGGCTGGCAAAAAAAAATCAACACACAAGCTGGTAAAAAAAATCAACACACAAGCTGGTAAAAAAAATCAACACATAGGCTGGTAAAAAAATCAACACACAGGCTGGTAAAAAAAATCCACACACAAGCTAGTAGAAAAATCAACACACAGGCCGAAAAAATCAACACACAGGCTGGTAAAAAAATCAACACACAGGGTGGTAAAAAAATCAACACACAGGATGGTTAAAAAAATCCACACACAAGCTAGTAGAAAAATCAACACACAGGCCAAAAAATCAACACACAGGCTGGTAAAAAAAATCAAAACACAGGCTGTTAAAAAATCAACACACAGACTGGTAAAAAAGTCAACAAACAGGCTGGTAAAAAAATCAACACATAGGCCGAAAAAATCAACACACAGGCTGGTAAAAAAACAACACACCAGCTGGTAAAAAAATCAACACATGGGCTGAAAAAATCAACACACAGGCTGGTAAAAAAATCAAAATACAAACCGGTAAAAAAAATCAGCATATAAGCCGAAAAAATCAACACACAGGCTGGCAAAAAAAATAAAAAAACAGGCTGGTAAAAAATCAACACACAGGCCGAAAAAAAACAACACACAGGCTGGTAAAAAAAATCAGCACACAGGCTGGTAAAAAAAATCAACACACAGGCTGTTAAAAAAATCAACGCACAGGCTGGTGATAAAAATCAACACACAGGCTAAAAAAAATCAACGCACAGGCTGGTAAAAAAATCAACACCCAGGCTGTTAAAAAGATGAACACACAGGCTGTTAAAAAAATCAACACACAGGCTGGTAAGAAAACCAACACACAGGCTGGTAAAAAAATCAATACGTAGGTTGAAAAAATCAACACACAGGCTGGTAAAAAATCAAAATATAGGCTGGTAAAAAAATCAGCACATAGGCCGAAAAAATCAACACATAAGCTGGCAAAAAAAGTCAAAATACAGGCTGGTAAAGAAATCAACACATGGGGTGAAAAAATCAACACACAGGCTGGTAAAAAAATCAAAATACAGGCCGGTAAAAAAAATCAGCATATAGGCCGAAAAAATCAACACACAGGCTGGTAAAAAAAAATAAAAAAACAGGCTGGTAAAAAATCAACACACAGGCCGAAAAAAAACAACACACAGGCTGGTAAAAAAACAGCACACAGGCTGGTAAAAAAAATCAACACACAGGCTGTTAAAAAAATCAACGCACAGGCTGGTGATAAAAATCAACACACAGGCTAAAAAAAATCAACGCACAGGCTGGTAAAAAAAATCAACACCCAGGCTGTTAAAAAGATGAACACACAGGCTGTTAAAAAAATCAACACACAGGCTGGTAAGAAAACCAACACACAGGCTGGTAAAAAAGTCAATACGTAGGTTGAAAAAATCAACACACAGGCTGGTAAAAAATCAAAATATAGGCTGGTAAAAAAATCAGCACATAGGCCGAAAAAATCAACACATAAGCTGGCAAAAAAAGTCAAAATACAGGCTGGTAAAGAAATCAACACACAAGCTGGTAAAAAGATCAACACACAGGCCGGTAAAAAAATCAACACATAGGCTGGTAAAAAAATTCAACACACAGGCTGGTAAAAAGATCAACACACAGGCTGGTAAAAAATCAGCACACAGGCTGGCAAAAAAAATCAACACACAAGCTGGTAAAAAAATCAACACACAAGCTGGTAAAAAGATCAACACATAGGCTGGTAAAAAAAATCAACACATAGGCTGGTAAAAAAATCAACACCCAGGCTGGTAAAAAAATCCACACACAATCTAGTAGAAAAATCAACACACAGGCCGAAAAAATCAACACACAGGCTGGTAAAAAAATCAACACACAGGCTGCTAAAAAAATCAACACACAGGCTGGTAAAAAAATCAACACACAGGATGGTTAAAAAAATCCACACACAAGCTAGTAGAAAAATCAACACACAGGCCGAAAAAATCAACACACAGGCTGGTAAAAAAAATCAACACACAGGCTGGTAAAAAAATCAACACACAGGCTGGTAAAAAAAATCCACACACAAGCTAGAAGAAAAATCAACACACAGGCCAAAAAAATCAACACACAGGCTGGTAAAAAAAATCAAAACACAGGCTGTTAAAAAAATCAACACATAGACTGGTAAAAAAATCAACAATTAGGCTGGTAAAAAAAATCAACACATAGGCCGAAAAAATCAACACACAGGCTGGTAAAAAAAATCCACACACAAGCTAGTAGAAAAATCAACACACAGGCCAAAGAAATCAACACACATGCTGGTAAAAAAAATCAAAACACAGGCTGTTAAAAAAATCAACAAATAGACTGGTAAAAAAATCAACAATTAGGCTGGTAAAAAAATCAACACATAGGCCGAAAAAATCAACACACAGGCTGGTGAAAAAAATCCACACACAAGCTAGTAGAAAAATCAACACACAGGCCGAAAAAATCAACACACAGGCTGGTAAAAAAAATAAAAAAACAGGCTGGTAAAAAATCAACACACAGGCTGGTAAAAAAAATAAACACACAGGCTGTTAAAAAAATCAACGCACAGGCTGGTGATAAAAATCAACACACAGGCTAAAAAAAAAACAACACACAGGCTGGTAAAAAAACAGCACACAGGCTGGTAAAAAAAATAAACACACAGGCTGTTAAAAAAATCAACGCACAGGCTGGTGATAAAAATCAACACACAGGCTAAAAAAAATCAACGCACAGGCTGGTAAAAAAAATCAACACCCAGGCTGTTAAAAAGATGAACACACAGGCTGTTAAAAAAATCAACACACAGGCTGGTAAGAAAACCAACACACAGGCTGGTAAAAAAGTCAATACGTAGGTTGAAAAAATCAACACACAGGCTGGTAAAAAATCAAAATATAGGCTGGTAAAAAAATCAGCACATAGGCCGAAAAAATCAACACATAAGCTGGCAAAAAAAGTCAAAATACAGGCTGGTAAAAAAATCAACACACAAGCTGGTAAAAAGATCAACACACAGGCTGGTAAAAAATCAACACATAGGCTGGTAAAAAAAATCAACACACAGGCTGGTAAAAAGATCAACACACAGGCTGGTAAAAAATCAGCACACAGGCTGGCAAAAAAAATCAACACACAAGCTGGTAAAAAAATCAACACACAAGCTGGTAAAAAGATCAACACATAGGCTGGTAAAAAAAATCAACACATAGGCTGGTAAAAAAATCAACACCCAGGCTGGTAAAAAAATCCACACACAAGCTAGTAGAAAAATCAACACACAGGCCGAAAAAATCAACACACAGGCTGGTAAAAAAATCAACACACAGGCTGCTAAAAAAATCAACACACAGGCTGCTAAAAAAATCAACACACAGGCTGGTAAAAAAAATCCACACACAAGCTAGAAGAAAAATCAACACACAGGCCAAAAAAATCAACACACAGGCTGGTAAAAAAAATCAAAACACAGGCTGTTAAAAAAATCAACACATAGACTGGTAAAAAAATCAACAATTAGGCTGGTAAAAAAAATCAACACATAGGCCGAAAAAATCAACACACAGGCTGGTAAAAAAAATCCACACACAAGCTAGTAGAAAAATCAACACACAGGCCAAAGAAATCAACACACAGGCTGGTAAAAAAAATCAAAACACAGGCTGTTAAAAAAATCAACACATAGACTGGTAAAAAAACAACACACAAACTGGTAAAAAAATCAACACATGGGCTGAAAAAATCAACACACCGGCTGGAAAAAAAATCAAAATACAGGCTGGTAAAAAAAATCAGCATATAGGCAGAAAAAAAACAACACACAGGCTGGTAAAAAAAATCAGCACACAGGCTGGTAAAAAAATCAACACACAGGCTGTTAAAAAAACAACACACAGGCTGGTGAAAGAAATCAACACACAGGCTAAAAAAATCAACACACAGGCTGGTAAAAAAAATCAAAACCCAGGCTGTTAAAAAGATCAACACACAGGCTGTTAAAAAAATCAACACACAGGCTGGTAAGAAAACCAACACACAGGCTGGTAAAAAAATTCAATACATAGGCTGAAAAAATCAACACACAGGCTGGTAAAAAATCAAAATACAGGCTGGTAAAAAAATCAGCTCATAGGCCGAAAAAATCAACACATAAGCTGGTAAAAAGATCAACACACAGGAAGGTAAAAAAATCAACACATAGGCTAGTAAAAAAATCAACACACAGGCTGGTAAAAAAAATCAAAACCCAGGCTGTTAAAAAGATCAACACACAGGCTGTTAAAAAAATCAACACACAGGCTGGTAAGAAAACCAACACACAGGCTGTTAAAAAAATCAATACATAGGTTGAAAAAATCAACACTCAGGCTGCTAAAAAATCAATATATCGGCTGGTAAAAAAATCAGCTCATAGGCCGAAAAAATCAACACATAAGCTGGTAAAAAGATCAACACACAGGAAGGTAAAAAAAACAACACATAGGCTAGTAAAAAAATCAACACACAGGCTGGTAAAAAGATTAACACACAGGCTGGTAAAAAATCAGCACACAGGCTGGCAAAAAAAATCAACACACAAGCTGGTAAAAAAAAATCAATACACAAGCTGGTAAAAAGATCAACACACAGGCTGGTAAAAAAAAAATCAACACATAGGCTGGTAAAAAAATCAACACACAGGCTGGTAAAAAAAATCCACACACAAACTAGTAGAAAAATCAACACACAGGCCGAAAAAATCAACACACAGGCTGGTAAAAAAATCAACACACAGGCTGCTAAAAAATCAACACACAGGCTGGTAAAAAAATCAACACACAGGATGGTTAAAAAAATCCACACACAAGCTAGTAGAAAAATCAACACACAGGCCAAAAAAATCAACCCACAGGCAGGTAAAAAAAATCAACACAGAGGCTGGTAAAAAAAATCAACACACAGGCTGGTACAAAAAATCCACCCACAAGCTAGTAGAAAAATCAACACACAGGCCAAAAAAAATCAACACACAGGCTGGTAAAAAAAATCAAAACACAGGCTGTTAAAAAAATCAACACTTAGACTGGTAAAAAAATCAACGAACAGGCTGGTAAAAAAAATCAACATATAGGCCGAAAAAATCAACACACAGACTGGTAAAAAAAATCAACATACAGGCTGGTAAAAAAAATCATCACATGGACTGAAAAAATCAACACACAGGCTGGTAAAAAAATCAAAATACAGGCTGGTAAAAAAAAATCAGCATATAGGCCGAAAAAATCAACACACAGGCTGGTAAAAAAAATCAAAAAACAGGCTGGTAAAAAAATCATTACAGGCTGGTAAAAAAAAACAACACACAGGCTGGTAAAAAAAATCAGCACACAGGCTGGTAAAAAAAATCAACACACAGGCTGGTAAAAAAATCAACATACAGGCTGGTAAAATGACCAACACACAGGCTGGTAAAAAAATCAACACACAGGCTGGTAAAAAAATCAACCCACAAGCTGGTAAAAAAATCAACACACAGGCTGGTAAAAAGATCAACACACAGGCTGGTGAAAAATCAGCACACAGGCTCGCAAAAAAAATCAACACACAAGCTGGTAAAAAAAAATCAACACACAAGCTGGTAAAAAGATCAACACACAGGCTGGTAAAAAAATTAACACACAGGATGTTTAAAAAAATCCACACACAAGCTAGTAGAAAAATCAACACACAGGCCAAAAAAATCAACCCACAGGCAGGTAAAAAAAATCAACACAGAGGCTGGTAAAAATAATCAACACACAGGCTGGTAAAAAAAAATCCAACCACAAGCTAGTAGAAAAATCAACACACAGGCCAAAAAAAATCAACACACAGGCTGGTAAAAAAAATCAAAACACAGGCTGTTAAAAAAATCAACACTTAGACTGGTAAAAAAATCAACAATTAGGCTGGTAAAAAAATCAACATATAGGCCGAAAAAATCAACACACAGGCTGGTAAAAAAATCAACAAACAGGCTGGTAAAAAAAATCAACACATGGACTGAAAAAATCAACACACAGGCTGGTAAAAAAATCAAAATACAGGCTGTTAAAAAAATCAACACATAGACTGGTAAAAAAACAACACACAGGCTGGTAAAAAAGTCAAAAAACAGGCTGGTAAAAAAATCAACACAGGCTGGTAAAAAAAACAACACACAGGCTGGTAAAAAAAATCAGCATACAGGCTGGTAAAAAAAATCAACACACAGGCTGGTAAAAAAATCAACACACAGGCTGGTAAAATGATCAACACACAGGCTGGTAAAAAAAAATCAACACACAGGCTGGTAAAAAAATCAACCCACAAGCTGGTAAAAAAATCAACACACAGGCTGGTAAAAAGATCAACACACAGGCTGGTAAAAAATCAGCACACAGGCTGGCAAAAAAATCAACACACAAGCTGGTAAAAAAAATCAACACACAAGCTGGTAAAAAGATCAACACACAGGCTGGTAAAAAAAATCAACACATAGGCTGGTAAAAAAATCAACACACAGGCTGGTAAAAAAAATCCACACACAAGCTAGTAGAAAATTCAACACACAGGCCGAAAAAATCAACACACAGGCTGGTAAAAAAATCAACACACAGGCTGGTAAAAAAATCAACCCACAGGATGGTTAAAAAGATCCACACACAAGCTTGTAGAAAAACCAACACAGGCCAAAAAAAATCAACACACAGACTGGTAAAAAAAATCAACACACAGGCTGGTAAAAAAATCAACACACAGGCTGGTAAAAAAAATCCACACACAAGCTAGTAGAAAAATCAACACACAGGCTGGTAAAAAAAATCAAAACACAGGCTGTTAAAAAAATCAACAGACAGACTGGTAAAAAAATCAACAAACAGGCTGGTAAAAAAATCAACACATAGGCCGAAAAAATCAACACACAGGCTGGTAAAAAAACAACACACAGGCTGGTAAAGAAATCAATACATGGGCTGAAAAAATCAACACACAGGTTGGTAAAAAAATCAAAAAACAGGCTGGTAAAAAAATCAACACACAGGCCGAAAAAAAACAACACACAGGCTGGTAAAAATATCAGCACACAGGCTGGTAAAAAAAATCAACAAACAGGCTGGTAAAAAAAATCAACACATAGGCCGAAAAAATCAACACACAGGCTGGTAAAAAAATCAGCACACAGGCTGGTAAAAAAAATCAACACACAGGCTGTTAAAAAATCAACACACAGGCTGGTGAAAAAAATCAACACACAGGCTAAAAAAATCAACACACAGGCTGGTAAAAAAAATCAACACCCAGGCTGTTAAAAAGATCAACACACAGTCTGTTAAAAAAATCAACACACAGGCTGGTAAGAAAACCAACACAGGCTGGTAAAAAAAATCCATACATAGGTTGAAAAAATCAACACACAGGCTGGTAAAAAATCAAAATATAGGCTGGTAAAAAAATCAGCACATAGGCCGAAAAAATCAACACATAAGCTGGTAAAAAAAGTCAAAAAACAGGCTGTTAAAGAAATCAACACACAAGCTGGTGAAAAGATCAACACACAGGCTGGTAAAAAAACCAACACAGAGGCTGGTAAA
Organism: Convolutriloba macropyga; assembly: GCF_964194025.1. NCBI lineage: Eukaryota > Metazoa > Xenacoelomorpha > Acoela > Convolutidae > Convolutriloba > Convolutriloba macropyga. Next base: position 47,370,337 of record NC_134480.1, read on the forward strand.
AAAAATCAACACACAGGCTGGTAAAAAGATCAACACACAGGCTGGTAAAAAATCAGCACACAGGCTGGCAAAAAAATCAACACACAAGCTGGTAAAAAAAATCAACACACAAGCTGGTAAAAAGATCAACACACAGGCTGGTAAAAAAAATCAACACATAGGCTGGTAAAAAAATCAACACACAGGCTGAAAAAATCAACACACAGGCTGGTAAAAAAATCAACACACAGGCTGCTAAAAAAATCAACACACAGGCTGGTTAAAAAAATCAAAAACAGGCTGGTAAAAAAATCAACACACAGGCCGAAAAAAAACAACACACAGGCTGGTAAAAAAATCAGCACACAGGCTGGTAAAAAAAATCAACACACAGGCTGTTAAAAAATCAACACACAGGCTGGAGAAAAAAATCAACACACAGGCTAAAAAAAATCAACACACAGGCTGGTAAAAAAAATCAACACCCAGGCTGTTAAAAAGATCAACACACAGGCTGTTAAAAAAATCAACACACAGGCTGGTAAGAAAACCAACACAGGCTGGTAAAAAAATCCATACATAGGTTGAAAAAATCAACACACAGGCTGGAGAAAAAAATCAACACACAGGCTAAAAAAAATCAACACCCAGGCTGGTAAAAAAATCAGCACAATGGCTGGTAAAAAAAATCAACACACAGGCTGGTAAAAAGATCAACACACAGGCTGGTAAAAAAAAATCAACACATAGGCTGGTAAAAAAATCAACACACAGGCTGGTTAAAAAATCCACACACAAGCTAGTAGAAAAATCAACACACACGCCAAAAAAATCAACACACAGGCTGGTAAAAAAATCAAAACACAGGCTGTTAAAAAAATCAACACACAGACTGGTAAAAAATCAACAAACAGGCTGGTAAAAAAATCAACACATAGGCCGAAAAAATCAACACACAGGCTGGTAAAAAAACAACACACAGGCTGGTAAAAAAATCAACACACAGGCTGTTAAAAAATCAACACACAGGCTTGAGAAAAAAATCAACACACAGGCTAAAAAAATCAACACACAGGCTGGTAAAAAAAATCAACACCCAGGCTGTTAAAAAGATCAACACACAGGCTGTTAAAAAAATCAACACACAGGCTGGTAAGAAAACCAACACAGGCTGGTAAAAAAAATCCATACATAGGTTGAAAAAATCAACACACAGGCTGGTAAAAAATCAAAATATAGGCTGGTAAAAAAATCAGCACATAGGCCGAAAAAATCAACACATAAGCTGGTAAAAAAAGTCAAAAAACAGGCTGTTAAAGAAATCAACACACAAGCTGGTAAAAAGATCAACACACAGGCTGGTAAAAAAACCAACACAGAGGCTGGTAAAAAAAATCAACACACAGGCTGGTAAAAAGATCAACACACAGGCTGGTAAAAAATCAGCACACAGGCTGGCAAAAGAAAATCAACACACAAGCTGGTAAAAAAAATCAACACACAAGCTGGTAAAAAGATCAACACACAGGCTGGTAAAAAAATCAACACATAGGCTGGTAAAAAAATCAACACACAGGCTGAAAAAATCAACACACAGGCTGGTAAAAAAATCAACACACAGGCTGCTAAAAAAATCAACACACAGGCTGGTTAAAAAAATCAAAAAACAGGCTGGTAAAAAAAATCAACACACAGGCCGAAAAAAAACAACACACAGGCTGGTAAAAAAATCAGCACACAGGCTGGTAAAAAAAATCAACACACAGGCTGTTAAAAAATCAACACACAGGCTGGAGAAAAAAATCAACACACAGGCTAAAAAAAATCAACACACAGGCTGGTAAAAAAAATCAACACCCAGGCTGTTAAAAAGATCAACACACAGGCTGTTAAAAAAATCAACACACAGGCTGGTAAGAAAACCAACACAGGCTGGTAAAAAAATTCCATACATAGGTTGAAAAAATCAACACACAGGCTGGTAAAAAATCAAAATATAGGTTGGTAAAAAAATCAGCACATAGGCCGAAAAAATCAACACATAAGCTGGTAAAAAAAGTCAAAAAACAGGCTGTTAAAGAAATCAACACACAAGCTGGTAAAAAGATCAACACACAGGCTGGTAAAAAAATCAACACAGAGGCTGGTAAAAAAAATCAACACACAGGCTGGTAAAAAGATCAACACACAGGCTGGTAAAAAATCAGCACACAGGCTGGCAAAAAAAAATCAACACACAAGCTGGTAAAAAAAATCAACACACAAGCTGGTAAAAAGATCAACACACAGGCTGGTAAAAAAAATCAACACATAGGCTGGTAAAAAAATCAACACACAGGCTGAAAAAATCAACACACAGGCTGGTAAAAAAATCAACACACAGGCTGCTAAAAAAATCAACACACAGGCTGGTTAAAAAGTCCACACACAAGCTAGTAGAAAAATCAACACACACGCCAAAAAAATCAACACACAGGCTAGTAAAAAAATCAAAACACAGGCTGTTAAAAAAATCAAGACACAGACTGGTAAAAAATCAACAAACAGGCTGGTAAAAAAATCAACACATAGGCCGAAAAAATCAACACACAGGCTGGTAAAAAAACAACACACAGGCTGGTAAAAAAATCAACACATGGGCTGAAAAAATCAACACACAGGCTGGTAAAAAAATCAAAATACAGGCTGGTAAAAAAAATCAACATATAGGCCGAAAAAATCAACACACAGGCTGGTAAAAAGATCAAAAAACAGGCTGGTAAAAAATCAACACACAGGCCGAAAAAAAACAACAAACAGGCTGGTAAAAAAAATCAGCACACAGGCTGTTAAAAAAATCAACACACAGGCTGGTGAAAAAAATCAACACACAGGCTAAAAAAAATCAACACACAGGCTGGTAAAAAAAATCAACACCCAGGCTGTTAAAAAGATCAACACACAGGCTGTTAAAAAAATCAACACACAGGCTGGTAAGAAAACCAACACACAGGCTGGTAAAAAAATCAATACATAGGTTGAAAAAATCAACACACAGGCTGGTAAAAAATCAAAATATAGGCTGGTAAAAAAATCAGCACATAGGCCGAAAAAATCAACACATAAGCTGGTAAAAAAAGTCTAAATACAGGCTGGTAAAGAAATCAACACACAAGCTGGTAAAAAGATCAACACACAGGCTGGTAAAAAAATCAACACATAGGCTGGTAAAAAATATCAACACACAGGCTGGTAAAAAGATAAACACACAGGCTGGTAAAAAATCAGCACACAGGCTGGCAAAAAAAAATCAACACACAAGCTGGTAAAAAAATCAACACACAAGCTGGTAAAAAGATCAGCACACAGGCTGGTAAAAAAAAATCAACACATAGGCTGGTAAAAAAAATCAACACACAGGCTGGTAAAAAAAAATCAACACAAAAGCTGGTAAAAAGATCAACACACAGGCTGGTAAAAAAAATCAACACATAGGCTGGTAAAAAAATCAACACAAAGGATGGTTAAGAAAATCCACACACAAGCTATTAGAAAAATCAACACACAGGCCAAAAAAAATCAACACACAGACTGGTAAAAAAATCAACACACAGGCTGGTAAAAAAATCAACACACAGGCTGGTAAAAAGTCCACACACAAGCTAGTAGAAAAATCAACACACAGGCCAAAAAAATCAACACATGGGCTGAAAAAATCAACACACAGGCTGGTAAAAAAATCAAAATACAGGCTGGTAAAAAAAAATCAGCATATAGGCCGAAAAAAATCAACACACAGGCTGGTAAAAAAATCAAAAAACAGGCTGGTAAAAAAATCAACACACAGGCCGAAAAAAAACAACACACAGGCTGGTAAAAAAATCAGCACACAGCCTGGTAAAAAAAAATCAACACACAGGCTGGTAAAAAAATCAATATACAGGCTGGTAAAATGATCAACACACAGGCTGGTAAAAAAATCAATACATAGGTTTAAAAAATCAACACACAGGCTGGTAAAAAATCAAAATATAGGCTGGTAAAAAAATCAGCACATAGGCCGAAAAAATCAACACATAAGCTGGTAAAAAAAAGTCAAAATACAGGCTGGTAAAGAAATCAACACACAAGCTGGTAAAAAGATCAACACACAGGCTGGTAAAAAAAATCAACATATAGGCTGGTAAAAAAAATCAACCTACAGGCTGGTAAAAAGATCAACACACAGGCTGGTAAAAAAAAATCAATACAAAGGCTGGTAAAAAATCAAAATATAGGCTGGTAAAAAAATCAGCATATAGGCCGAAAAAATCAATACATAAGCTGGTAAAAAAGTCAAAATACAGGCTGGTAAAGAAATCAACACACAAGCTGGTGAAAAGATCAACACACAGGCTGGTAAAAAAATCAACACATAGGCTGGTAAAAAAATCAACACACAGGCTGTTAAAAAAATCAACACACAGGCTGGTAAAAAAATCAATACATAGGTTGAAAAAATCAACACACAGGCTGATAAAAAATCAAAAATATAGGCTGGTAAAAAATCAGCACATAGGCCGAAAAAATCAACACATAAGCTGGTAAAAAAAGTCAAAATACAGGCTGGTAAAGAAATCAACACACAAGCTAGTAAAAAGATCAACACACAGGCTGGTAAAAAAATCAACACATAGGCTGATAAAAAAAATCAACACACAGGCTGGTAAAAAGATCAACAGACAGGCTGGTAAAAAATCAGCACACAGGCTGGCAAAAAAAATCAACACACAAGCTGGTAAAAAAAATCAACACACAAGCTGGTAAAAAGATCAACACACAGGCTGGTAAAAAAATCAACACATAGGCTCGTAAAAAAATCAACACACAGGCTGGTAGAAAAAATCCACACACAAGCTAGTAGAAAAATCAACACACAGGCCGAAAAAATCAACACACAGGCTGGTAAAAAAATCAACACACAGGATGGTTAAAAAAATCCAAACACAAGCTAGTAGAAAAATCAACACACAGGCCAAAAGAAATCAACACACAGGCTGGTAAAAAAAAATCAACACACAGGCTGGTAAAAAAAATCAACTCACAGGCTGGTAAAAAAAAACCATACACAAGCTAGTAGAAAAATCAACACACAGGCCAAAAAAATCAACACACAGGTTGGTAAAAAAAATCAAAACACAGGCTGTTAAAAAAATCAACACACAGACTGGTAAAAAAATCAACACACAAGCTGGTAAAAAGATCAACACACAGGCTGGTAAAAAAATCAACACATAGGCTCGTAAAAAAATCAACACACAGGCTGGTAGAAAAAATCCACACACAAGCTAGTAGAAAAATCAACACACAGGCCGAAAAAATCAACACACAGGCTGGTAAAAAAATCAACACACAGGATGGTTAAAAAAATCCAAACACAAGCTAGTAGAAAAATCAACACACAGGCCAAAAGAAATCAACACACAGGCTGATAAAAAAAATCAACACACAGGCTGGTAAAAAAAATCAACACACAGGCTGGTAAAAAAAACCACACACAAGCTAGTAGAAAAATCAACACACAGGCCAAAAAAATCAACACACAGGTTGGTAAAAAAAATCAAAACACAGGCTGTTAAAAAAATCAACACACAGGCTGGTAAAAAAATCAATACATAGGTTGAAAAAATCAACACACAGGCTGATAAAAAATCAAAAATATAGGCTGGTAAAAAATCAGCACATAGGCCGAAAAAATCAACACATAAGCTGGTAAAAAAAGTCAAAATACAGGCTGGTAAAGAAATCAACACACAAGCTAGTAAAAAGATCAACACACAGGCTGGTAAAAAAATCAACACATAGGCTGATAAAAAAAATCAACACACAGGCTGGTAAAAAGATCAACAGACAGGCTGGTAAAAAATCAGCACACAGGCTGGCAAAAAAAATCAACACACAAGCTGGTAAAAAAAATCAACACACAAGCTGGTAAAAAGATCAACACACAGGCTGGTAAAAAAATCAACACATAGGCTCGTAAAAAAATCAACACACAGGCTGGTAGAAAAAATCCACACACAAGCTAGTAGAAAAATCAACACACAGGCCGAAAAAATCAACACACAGGCTGGTAAAAAAATCAACACACAGGATGGTTAAAAAAATCCAAACACAAGCTAGTAGAAAAATCAACACACAGGCCAAAAGAAATCAACACACAGGCTGGTAAAAAAAATCAACACACAGGCTGGTAAAAAAAATCAACACACAGGCTGGTAAAAAAAACCACACACAAGCTAGTAGAAAAATCAACACACAGGCCAAAAAAATCAACACACAGGATGGTAAAAAAAATCAAAACACAGGCTGTTAAAAAAATCAACACACAGACTGGTAAAAAAATCAACAAAAAGGCTGGTAAAAAAATCAACACATAGGCCGAAAAAATCAACACACAGGCTGGTAAAAAAACAACACACAGTCTGGTAAAAAAAATCAACACATGGGCTGAAAAAATCAACACACAGGCTGGTAAAAAAAAATCAGCATATAGGCCGAAAAAATCAACACACAGGCTGGTAAAAAAAATCAAAAAAAAAAGGCTGGTAAAAAAATCAACACACAGGCCGAAAAAAACAACACACAGGCTGGTAAAAAAATCAGCACACAGGCTGGTAAAAAAAATCAACATACAGGCTGGTAAAAAAATCAACATACAGGCTGGTAAAATGATCAACACACAGGCTGATAAAAAAATCAACCCACAGGCTGGTAAAAAAATCAACACACAGGCTGGTAAAAAAATCCACACACATAGTAGTAAAAAAATCAACACACATGCCGAAAAAATCAATACACAGGCTGGTAAAAAAACCGAAACATAGGCTGAAAAAATCAACACACAGGCTGGTAAAAAAAATCAACACACAAGCTGGTAAAAAGAAATAAACGCACAGGCTGGTAAAAAAATCAACACAAAGGCTGGTAAAAAAAATTAACACACAGGCTGTTGAAAAAATCAACACACAGGCTGGTAAAAGATCAACGCACAGGCTGGTGAAAAAAATCAACACATAGGCCCAAAAAATCATCACACAGGCTGGTAAAAGAAATCAAAATACAGGCTGGTAAAAAAAATCAACACATAGGCCCAAAAAGTCAACACACAGGCTGGTAAAAAAATCAAAATACAGGCTGGCAAAAAAAATCAACACACAGGCTGGTAAAAAAATCAACACACAGGCTGGTAAAAAAAATCCACACACAAGCTAGTAGAAAAATCAACACACAGGCTGGTAAAAAAAATCAAAACACAGGCTGTTAAAAAAATCAACACACAGACTGGTAAAAAAATCAACAAACAGGCTGGTAAAAAAAATCAACACATAGGCCGAAAAAATCAACACACAGGCTGGTAAAAAAACAACACACAGGCTGGTAAAGAAATCAACACATGGGCTGAAAAAATCAACACACAGGTTGGTAAAAAAATCAAAATACAGGCTGGTAAAAAAAATCAGCATATAGGCCGAAAAAATCAACACACAGGTAAAACTGGTAAAACACTGATAAAAAAAATCAAAAAACAGGCTGGTAAAAAAATCAACACACAGGCCGAAAAAAACAACACACAGGCTGGTAAAAATATCAGCACACAGGCTGGTAAAAAAAATCAACACACAGGCTGTTAAAAAATCAACACACAGGCTGGTGAAAAAAATCAACACACAGGCTAAAAAAAATCAACACACAGGCTGGTAAAAAAAATCAACACCCAGGCTGTTAAAAAGATCAACACACAGGCTGTTAAAAAAAATCAACACACAGGCTGGTAAGAAGACCAACACAGGCTGGTAAAAAAAACCCATACATAGGTTGAAAAAATCAACACACAGGCTGGTAAAAAATCAAAATATAGGCTGGTAAAAAAATCAGCACATAGGCCGAAAAAATCAACACATAAGCTGGTACAAAAAGTCAAAAAACAGGCTGGTAAAGAAATCAACACACAAGCTGGTAAAAAGATCAACACACAGGCTGGTAAAAAAATCAACACAGAGGCTGGTAAAAAAAATCAACACACAGGCTGGTAAAAAGATCAACACACAGGCTGGTAAAAAATCAGCACACAGGCTGGCAAAAAAAAATCAACACACAAGCTGGTAAAAAAATCAACACACAAGCTGGTAAAAAGATCAACACACAGGCTGGTAAAAAAAAATCAACACATAGGCTGGTAAAAAAAATCAACACACAGGCTGGTAAAAAAATCCACACACAAGCTAGTTGAAAAATCAACACACAGGCCGAAAAAATCAACACACAGGCTGGTAAAAAAATCAACACACAGGCTGCTAAAAAAATCAACACACAGGCTGGTTTAAAAAATCCACACACAAGCTAGTAGAAAAATCAACACACAGGCCAAAAAAATCAACACACAGGCTGGTAAAAAAAATCAAAACACAGGCTGTTAAAAAAATCAACACACAGACTGGTAAAAAATCAACAAACAGGCTGGTAAAAAAAATCAACACATAGGCCGAAAAAATCAACACTCAGGCTGGTAAAAAAACAACACACAGGCTGGTAAAAAAATCAACACATGGGCTGAAAAAATCAACACACAGGCTGGTAAAAAAATCAAAAAACAGGCTGGTAAAAAAAATCAACATATAGGCCGAAAAAATCAACACACAGGCTGGTAAAAAAAATCAAAAAACAGGCTGGTAAAAAATCAACACACAGGCTGGTGAAAAAAATCAACACACAGGCTAAAAAAAATCAACACACAGGCTGGTAAAAAAAATCAACACCCAGGCTGTTAAAAAGATCAACACACAGGCTGTTAAAAAAATCAACACACAGGCTGGTAAGAAAACCAACACACAGGCTGGTAAAAAAATCAATACATAGGTTGAAAAAATCAACACACAGGCTGGTAAAAAATCAAAATATAGGCTGGTAAAAAAATCAGCACATAGGCCGAAAAAATCAACACATAAGCTGGTAAAAAAAGTCAAAATACAGGCTGGTAAAGAAATCAACACACAAGCTGGTAAAAAGATCAACACACAGGCTGCTAAAAAAATCAACACACAGGCTGGTAAAAAAATCAACATACAGGCTGGTAAAATGATCAACACACAGGCTGGTAAAAATCAATACATAGGTTGAAAAAATCAACACACAGGCTGGTAAAAAATCAAAATAAAGGCTGGTAAAAAAAATCAGCACATAGGCCGAAAAAATCAACACATAAGCTAGTAAAAAAAGTCAAAATACAGGCTGGTAAAGAAATCAACACACAAGCTGGTAAAAAGATCAACAAACAGGCTGGTAAAAAAAATCAACACATATGCTGGTAAAAAAAATTAACCTACAGGCTGGTAAAAAGATCAACACACAGGCTGGTAAAAAAATCAATACATAGGCTGGTAAAAAAATCAATACATAGGTTGAAAAAATCAACACACAGGCTGGTAAAAAATCAAAATATAGGCTGGTAAAAAAATCAGCACATAGGCCGAGAAAATCAATACATAAGCTGGTAAAAAAGTCAAAATACAGGCTGGTAAAGAAATCAACACACAAGCTGGTGAAAAGATCAACACACAGGCTGGTTAAAAAATCAACACATAGGCTGGTAAGAAAAATCAACACACAGGCTGTTAAAAAAATCAACACACAGGCTGGTAAAAAAATCAAGACATAGGTTGAAAAAATCAACACACAGGCTGATAAAAAAATCAAAAATATAGGCTGGTAAAAAAATCAGCACATAGGCCGAAAAAATCAACACATAAGCTGGTAAAAAAAGTCAAAATACAGGCTGGTAAAGAAATCAACACACAAGCTAGTAAAAAGATCAACACAGAGGCTGGAAAAAAATCAACACATAGGCTGATAAAAAAAATCAACACACAGGCTGGTAAAAAGATCAACAGACAGGCTGGTAAAAAATCAGCACACAGGCTGGCAAAAAAAATCAACAGACAAGCTGGTAAAAAAAATCAACACACAAGCTGGTAAAAAGATCAACACACAGGCTGGTAAAAAAAATCAACACATAGGCTCTTAAAAAAATCAACACACAGGCTGGTAAAAAAAATCCACACACAAGCTAGTAGAAAAATCAACACACAGGCCGAAAAAATCAACACACAGGCTGGTAAAAAAATCAACACACAGGATGGTTAAAAAAATCCACACACAAGCTAGTAGAAAAATCAACACACAGGCCAAAAAAAATCAACACACAGGCTGGTAAAAAAATCAACACACAGGCTGGTAAAAAATCAACACACAGGCTGGTAAAAAAAATCCACACACAAGCTAGTAGAAAAATCAACACACAGGCCAAAAAAATCAACACACAGGCTGGTAAAAAGAATCAAAACATAGGCTGTTAAAAAAAATCAACACACACACTGGTAAAAAAATCAACAAACAGGCTGGTAAAAAAACAACACACAGGCTGTTAAAAAAATCAACACATGGGCTGAAAAAATCAACACACAGGCTGGTAAAAAAACAACACACAGGCTGGTAAAAAAATCAACACATGGGCTGAAAAAATCAACACACAGGCTGGTAAAAAAATCAAAATACAGGCTGGTAAAAAAAATCAGCATATAGGCCGAAAAAATCAACACACAGGCTGGTAAAAAAAATCAAAGAAAAGGCTGGTAAAAAAATCAACACACAGGCCGAAAAAAAACAACACACAGGCTGGTAAAAAAAATCAGCACACAGGCTGGTAAAAAAATCAACATACAGGCTGGTAAAATGATCAACACACAGGCTGGTAAAAAAATCAACACACAGGCTGGTAAAAAAATCCACACACATAGTAGTAAAAAAATCAACACACATGCCGAAAAAATCAATACACAGGCTGGTAAAAAAACCAACACATAGGCTGAAAAAATCAACACACAGGCTGGTAAAAAAAATCAACACACAAGCTGGTAAAAAGAAATCAACGCACAGGCTGGTAAAAAAATCAACACAAAGGCTGGTAAAAAAAATTAACACACAGGCTGTTGAAAAAATCAACACACAGGCTGGTAAAAAATCAACACACAGGCTGGTGAAAAAAATCAACACATAGGCCCAAAAATTCATCACACAGGCTGGTAAAAGAAATCAAAATACAGGCAGGTAAAAAAATCAACACATAGGCCCAAAAAGTCAACATACAGGCTGGTAAAAAAATCAAAATACAGGCTGGCAAAAAAAATCAACACACAGGCTGGTAAAAAAACCAACGCACAGGCTTGTATAAAAAATCAACACACAGGCTGGTAAAAAAATCAACCCACAGGCTGGTAAAAAAATTAACACAAAGGCTGGTAAAAAAGCAACAACACACAGGTTGGTAAAAAAAATCAACACACAGGCTAAATATTCAACACACAGGCTGGTAAAAACAATCAACATACAGGCTAAAAAATCAACATACAGGCTGGTAAAAAAATCAACACACAGGCTGGTAAAAACAATCAACACACAGGCTCTTAGAAAAATTCAACACACAAGCTGGTAAAAAATATCAACACACAGGCTGTTAAAAAAAATGAACACACAGGCTGGTAAAAAAAAATCAACACACAGGCTGGTAAAAAAAATCAACACACAGGCTGGTAAAAAAAATCAACACACAGGCTGGTAAAAAAATCAACACACAGGCTGTTAAAAAAATCAACACACAGGCTGGTAAAAAAATCAACCCACAGGCTGGTAAAAAAATCAACACATAGGCCGACAAAATTAACACACAGGCTGGTAAAAAAAATCAACACACAGGCTGGTACAAAAATCAACACAAAGGCTGAAAAAATCAACACAGGCTGGTAAAAAATCAAAATACAGGCTGTAAAAAAAATCAGCACACAGGCTGGTAAAAAAATCAACACACAGGCTGTTAAAAAAATCAACACACAGACTGGTAAAAAAATCAACACACAGGCTGGTAAAAAAATTAACACACAGGCCGAAAAAAACAACACACAGACTGGTAAAAAAATCAGCACACAGGCTGGTAAAAAATCAACACACAGGCTGGTAAAAAAAAATCAAGACACAGACTGGTAAAAAGATCAACACACAGGCTGGTAAAGAAAATCAACACATAGGCTGGTAAAAAAATCAACACACAGGCTGGTAATAAAAAACAACACACAGGCTGGTAAAAAAAATCAACACACAGGCTGGAAAAAAAATCAACACACAGGCTGGTAAAAAAATCAACACATAGGCTGGTAAAATAAATCAACAAATAGGCCGAAAAAATCAACACAGGCTGGTAAAAAAAATCAACACAAAGGCTGAAAAAATCAACACACAGGCTGGTAAAAACAATCAACACACAGGCTCTTAGAAAAAATCAACACACAAGCTGGTAAAAAATATCAACACACAGGCTGTTAAAAAAAATCAACACACAGGCTGGTAAAAAAAATCAACACACAGGCTGGTAAAAAAAATCAACAAACAGGCTGAAAAAATCAACACACACGCTGGTAACAAAATCAACACACAGGCTGGTAAAAATATCAACACACAGGCTGGTAAAAAAAATCAACACACAGGCTGGTAAAAAAAAATCAACACACAGGCTGTTAAAAAAATCAACACACAGGCTGGTAAAAAAATCAACACATAGGCTGGTAAAAAAAATCAACACACAGGCTGGTAAAAAAAATCAACACACAGGCTGTTAAAAAAATCAACACACAGGCTGGTAATAAAAAACAACACACAGGCTGGTAAAAAAAAATCAACACACAGGCTGGAAAAAAAATCAACACACAGGCTGGTAAAAAAATCAACACATAGGCTGGTAAAATAAATCAACAAATAGGCCGAAAAAATCAACACAGGCTGGTAAAAAAAATCAACACAAAGGCTGAAAAAATCAACACACAGGCTGGTAAAAACAATCAACACACAGGCTCTTAGAAAAAATCAACACACAAGCTGGTAAAAAATATCAACACACAGGCTGTTAAAAAAAATCAACACACAGGCTGGTAAAAAAAATCAACACACAGGCTGGTAAAAAAAATCAACAAACAGGCTGAAAAAATCAACACACACGCTGGTAACAAAATCAACACACAGGCTGGTAAAAATATCAACACACAGGCTGGTAAAAAAAATCAACACACAGGCTGGTAAAAAAAATCAACACACAGGCTGTTAAAAAAATCAACACACAGGCTGGTAAAAAAATCAACACATAGGCTGGTAAAAAAAATCAACACACAGGCTGGTAAAAAAAATCAACACACAGGCTGTTAAAAAAATCAACACACAGGCTGGTAAAAATATCAACACACAGGCTGTTAAAAAAATCAACACACAGGCTGGTAAAAAAAATCAACACACAGGCTGGTAAAAAAAATCAACAAACAGGCTGAAAAAATCAACACACACGCTGGTAACAAAATCAACACACAGGCTGGTAAAAAAAATCAACAAACAGGCTGAAAAAATCAACACACACGCTGGTAACAAAATCAACACACAGGCTGGTAAAAATATCAACACACAGGCTGGTAAAAAAAATCAACACACAGGCTGGTAAAAAAAAATCAACACACAGGCTGTTAAAAAAATCAACACACAGGCTGGTAAAAAAATCAACACAGGCTGGTAAAAAAAATCAACACAAAGGCTGAAAAAATCAACACACAGGCTGGTAAAAACAATCAACACACAGGCTCTTAGAAAAAATCAACACACAAGCTGGTAAAAAATATCAACACACAGGCTGTTAAAAAAAATCAACACACAGGCTGGTAAAAAAAATCAACACACAGGCTGGTAAAAAAAATCAACAAACAGGCTGAAAAAATCAACACACACGCTGGTAACAAAATCAACACACAGGCTGGTAAAAATATCAACACACAGGCTGTTAAAAAAAATCAACAAACAGGCTGAAAAAATCAACACACACGCTGGTAACAAAATCAACACACAGGCTGGTAAAAATATCAACACACAGGCTGGTAAAAAAAATCAACACACAGGCTGGTAAAAAAAAATCAACACACAGGCTGTTAAAAAAATCAACACACAGGCTGGTAAAAAAAATCAACACACAGGCTGGTAAAAAAAATCAACACACAGGCTGGTAAAAATATCAACACACAGGCTGGTAAAAAAATCAACACACAGGCTGGTAAAAAAAATCAACACACAGGCTGTTAAAAAAATCAACACACAGGCTGGTAAAAAAATCAACACACAGGCTGGTAAAAAAAATCAACACACAGGCTGGTAAAAAAAATCAACAAACAGGCTGAAAAAATCAACACACACGCTGGTAACAAAATCAACACACAGGCTGGTAAAAATATCAACACACAGGCTGGTAAAAAAAATCAACACACAGGCTCTTAGAAAAAATCAACACACAAGCTGGTAAAAAATATCAACACACAGGCTGTTAAAAAAAATCAACACACAGGCTGGTAAAAAAAATCAACACACAGGCTGGTAAAAAAAATCAACAAACAGGCTGAAAAAATCAACACACACGCTGGTAACAAAATCAACACACAGGCTGGTAAAAATATCAACACACAGGCTGGTAAAAAAAATAAACACACAGGCTGGTAAAAAAAATCAACACACAGGCTGTTAAAAAAATCAACACACAGGCTGGTAAAAAAATCAACACACAGGCTGGTAAAAAAAATCAACACACAGGCTGGTAAAGAAAATCAACACACAGGCTGTTAAAAAAATCAACACACAGGCTGTTAAAAAAATCAACACACAGGCTGGTAAAAAAATCAACACACAGGCTGGTAAAAAAAATCAACACACAGGCTGGTAAAAAAAATCAACAAACAGGCTGAAAAAATCAACACACACGCTGGTAACAAAATCAACACACAGGCTGGTAAAAATATCAACACACAGGCTGGTAAAAAAAATCAACACACAGGCTCTTAGAAAAAATCAACACACAAGCTGGTAAAAAATATCAACACACAGGCTGTTAAAAAAAATCAACACACAGGCTGGTAAAAAAAATCAACACACAGGCTGGTAAAAAAAATCAACAAACAGGCTGAAAAAATCAACACACACGCTGGTAACAAAATCAACACACAGGCTGGTAAAAATATCAACACACAGGCTGGTAAAAAAAAATCAACACACAGGCTGGTAAAAAAAAATCAACACACAGGCTGTTAAAAAAATCAACACACAGGCTGGTAAAAAAATCAACACACAGGCTGGTAAAAAAAATCAACACACAGGCTGGTAAAAAAAATCAACAAACAGGCTGAAAAAATCAACACACACGCTGGTAACAAAATCAACACACAGGCTGATAAAAATATCAACACACAGGCTGGTAAAAAAAATCAACACACAGGCTCTTAGAAAAAATCAACACACAAGCTGGTAAAAAATATCAACACACAGGCTGTTAAAAAAATCAACACACAGGCTGGTAAAAAAAATCAACACACAGGCTGGTAAAAAAAATCAACAAACAGGCTGAAAAAATCAACACACACGCTGGTAACAAAATCAACACACAGGCTGGTAAAAATATCAACACACAGGCTGGTAAAAAAAATCAACACACAGGCTGGTAAAAAAAAATCAACACACAGGCTGTTAAAAAAATCAACACACAGGCTGGTAAAAAAATCAACACACAGGCTGGTAAAAAAAATCAACACACAGGCTGGTAAAAAAAAATCAACACACAGGCTGGTAAAAAAATCAACACACAGGCTGGTAAAAAAATCAACACATAGGCTGGTAAAATAAATCAACAAATAGGCCGAAAAAATCAACACAGGCTGGTAAAAAAAATCAACACAAAGGCTGAAAAAATCAACACACAGGCTGGTAAAAACAATCAACACACAGGCTCTTAGAAAAAATCAACACACAAGCTGGTAAAAAATATCAACACACAGGCTGTTAAAAAAAATCAACACACAGGCTGGTAAAAAAAATCAACACACAGGCTGGTAAAAAAAATCAACAAACAGGCTGAAAAAATCAACACACACGCTGGTAACAAAATCAACACACAGGCTGGTAAAAATATCAACACACAGGCTGGTAAAAAAAATCAACACACAGGCTGGTAAAAAAAAATCAACACACAGGCTGTTAAAAAAATCAACACACAGGCTGGTAAAAAAATCAACACACAGGCTGGTAAAAAAAATCAACACACAGGCTGGTAAAAAAAAATCAACACACAGGCTGTTAAAAAAATCAACACACAGGCTGGTAAAAATATCAACACACAGGCTGTTAAAAAAAATCAACACACAGGCTGGTAAAAAAAATCAACACACAGGCTGGTAAAAAAAATCAACAAACAGGCTGAAAAAATCAACACACACGCTGGTAACAAAATCAACACACAGGCTGGTAAAAAAATCAACAAACAGGCTGAAAAAATCAACACACACGCTGGTAACAAAATCAACACACAGGCTGGTAAAAATATCAACACACAGGCTGGTAAAAAAAATCAACACACAGGCTGGTAAAAAAAAATCAACACACAGGCTGTTAAAAAAATCAACACACAGGCTGGTAAAAAAATCAACACAGGCTGGTAAAAAAAATCAACACAAAGGCTGAAAAAATCAACACACAGGCTGGTAAAAACAATCAACACACAGGCTCTTAGAAAAAATCAACACACAAGCTGGTAAAAAATATCAACACACAGGCTGTTAAAAAAAATCAACACACAGGCTGGTAAAAAAAATCAACACACAGGCTGGTAAAAAAAATCAACAAACAGGCTGAAAAAATCAACACACACGCTGGTAACAAAATCAACACACAGGCTGGTAAAAATATCAACACACAGGCTGTTAAAAAAAATCAACAAACAGGCTGAAAAAATCAACACACACGCTGGTAACAAAATCAACACACAGGCTGGTAAAAATATCAACACACAGGCTGGTAAAAAAAATCAACACACAGGCTGGTAAAAAAAAATCAACACACAGGCTGTTAAAAAAATCAACACACAGGCTGGTAAAAAAAATCAACACACAGGCTGGTAAAAAAAATCAACACACAGGCTGTTAAAAAAATCAACACACAGGCTGGTAAAAATATCAACACACAGGCTGGTAAAAAAAATCAACACACAGGCTGGTAAAAAAAAATCAACACACAGGCTGTTAAAAAAATCAACACACAGGCTGGTAAAAAAATCAACACACAGGCTGGTAAAAAAAATCAACACACAGGCTGGTAAAAAAAATCAACAAACAGGCTGAAAAAATCAACACACACGCTGGTAACAAAATCAACACACAGGCTGGTAAAAATATCAACACACAGGCTGGTAAAAAAATCAACACACAGGCTGGTAAAAAAAAATCAACACACAGGCTGTTAAAAAAATCAACACACAGGCTGGTAAAAAAAAATCAACACACAGGCTGTTAAAAAAATCAACACACAGGCTGGTAAAAAAAAATCAACACACAGGCTGGTAACAAAATCAACACACAGGCTGGTAAAAATATCAACACACAGGCTGGTAAAAAAAATCAACACACAGGCTGGTAAAAAAAAATCAACACACAGGCTGTTAAAAAAGTCAACACACAGGCTGGTAAAAAAATCAACACACAGTCTGGTAAAAAAAAATCAACACACAGGCTGTTAAAAAAAATCAACACACAGGCTGGTAAAAAAAATCAACACACAGGCTGGTAAAAAAATCAACACAAAGGCTGGTAAAAAAAATTAACACACAGGCTGTTGAAAAAATCAACACACAGGCTGGTAAAAAATCAACACACAGGCTGGTGAAAAAAATCAACACATAGGCCCAAAAATTCAGCACACAGGCTGGTAAAAAAAATCAACACACAGGCTGTTAAAAAAATCAACACAAAGGCTGGTAAAAAAATCAACACAGGCTGGTAAAAAAAATCAACACAAAGGCTGAAAAAATCAACACACAGGCTGGTAAAAACAATCAACACACAGGCTCTTAGAAAAAATCAACACACAAGCTGGTAAAAAATATCAACACACAGGCTGTTAAAAAAAATCAACACACAGGCTGGTAAAAAAAATCAACACACAGGCTGGTAAAAAAAATCAACAAACAGGCTGAAAAAATCAACACACACGCTGGTAACAAAATCAACACACAGGCTGGTAAAAATATCAACACACAGGCTGTTAAAAAAAATCAACAAACAGGCTGAAAAAATCAACACACACGCTGGTAACAAAATCAACACACAGGCTGGTAAAAATATCAACACACAGGCTGGTAAAAAAAATCAACACACAGGCTGGTAAAAAAAAATCAACACACAGGCTGTTAAAAAAATCAACACACAGGCTGGTAAAAAAAGTCAACACACAGGCTGGTAAAAAAAAAATCAACACACAGGCTGTTAAAAAAATCAACACACAGGCTGGTAAAAATATCAACACACAGGCTGGTAAAAAAAATCAACACACAGGCTGGTAAAAAAAATCAACACACAGGCTGTAAAAAAAATCAACACACAGGCTGGTAAAAAAATCAACACACAGGCTGGTAAAAAAAAATCAACACACAGGCTGGTAAAAAAAATCAACAAACAGGCTGAAAAAATCAACACACACGCTGGTAACAAAATCAACACACAGGCTGGTAAAAATATCAACACACAGGCTGGTAAAAAAAATCAACACACAGGCTGGTAAAAAAAAATCAACACACAGGCTGTTAAAAAAATCAACACACAGGCTGGTAAAAAAAAATCAACACACAGGCTGTTAAAAAAATCAACACACAGGCTGGTAAAAAAAATCAACACACAGGCTGGTAACAAAATCAACACACAGGCTGGTAAAAATATCAACACACAGGCTGGTAAAAAAAATCAACACACAGGCTGGTAAAAAAAATCAACACACAAGCTGTTAAAAAAATCAACACACAGGCTGGTAAAAAAATCAACACACAGTCTGGTAAAAAAAAATCAACACACAGGCTGTTAAAAAAAATCAACACACAGGCTGGTAAAAAAAATCAACACACAGGCTGGTAAAAAAAATCAACAAACAGGCTGAAAAAATCAACACACACGCTGGTAACAAAATCAACACACAGGCTGGTAAAAAAAATCAACAAACAGGCTGAAAAAAATCAACACACACGCTGGTAACAAAATCAACACACAGGCTGGTAAAAATATCAACACACAGGCTGGTAAAAAAAATCAACACACAGGCTGGTAAAAAAAATCAACACACAGGCTGGTACAAAAATCAACACAAAGGCTGAAAAAATCAACACAGGCTGGTAAAAAATCAAAATACAGGCTGTAAAAAAAATCAGCACATAGGCCGAAAAAATCAACACATAGGCTGATAAAAAAATCAACACACAGGCCGAAAAAAACAACACACAGGCTGGTAAAAAAAATCAGCACACAGGCTGGTAAAAAAAATCAACACACAGTCTTGTATAAAAAATCAACACACAGGCTGGTAAAAAAATCAACACACAGGCTGGTAAAAAAAATTAACACACAGGCTGGTAAAAAAGCAACAACACACAGGTTGGTAAAAAAAATCAACACACAGGCTAAATATTCAACACACAGGCTGGTAAAAACAATCAACACGCAGGCTAAAAAATCAACATACAGGCTGGTAAAAAATCAACACACAGGCTGGTAAAAACAATCAACACACAGGCTCTTAGAAAAAATCAACACACAAACTGGTAAAAAATATCAACACACAGGCTCTTAAAAAAATCAACACACAGACTGGTAAAAAAAATCAACACACAGGCTGGTAAAAAAAATCAACAAACAGGTTGAAAAAAACAACACACACGCTGGTAAAAAAATCAACACACAGGCTGGTAAAAAAATCAACACACAGGCTGGTAAAAAAAAATCAACACACAGGCTGGTAAAAAAATCAACACACAGGCTGGTAAAAAAAAATCAACACACAAGCTGGTAAAAAAATCAACACACAGGCTGTTAAAAAAATCAACACACAGGCTGGTAAAAAAAATCAACAAACAGGCTGAAAAAAAGAACACACACGCTGGTAAAAAAATCAACACACAGGCTGGTAAAAAAATCAACACACAGGCTGGTAAAAAAAAATCAACACACAGGCTGGTAAAAAAATCAACACACAGGCTGGTAAAAAAAAATCAAGACACAGGCTGGTAAAAAAATCAACACACAGGCTGTTAAAAAAATCAACACACAGGCTGGTAAAAAAATCAACACACAGACTGGTAAAAAAAATCAACACACAGGCTGGTAAAAAAATCAACAAACAGGCTGAAAAAAACAACACACACGCTGGTAAAAAAATCAACACACAGGCTGGTAAAAAAATCAACACACGGGCTGGTAAAAAAAAATCAACACACAGGCTGGTAAAAAAATCAACACACAGGCTGTTAAAAAAATCAACACACAGGCTGGTAAAAAAATCAACCCACAGGCTGGTAAAAAAAAATCAACACACAGGCTGGTAAAAAAAATCAACACAAAGGCTGTTAAAAAAATCAACACACAGGCTGGTAAAAAAATCAACCGACAGGCTGGTAAAAAAAATCAACACACAGGCTGTTACAAAAATCAATACAAAGGCTGAAAAAATCAACACAGGCTGGTAAAAAATCAAAATACAGGCTGTAAAAAAAATCAGCACATAGGCCGAAAAAATCAACACACAGGCTGGTAAAAAAATTAACACACAGGCCGAAAAAAACAACACACAGACTGGTTAAAAAAATCAGCACACAGGCTGGTAAAAAAATCAACACACAGGCTGGTAAAAAAAATCAAGACACAGACTGGTAAAAAGATCAACACACAGGCTGGTAAAGAAAATCAATACATAGGCTGGTAAAAAAATCAACACACAGGCTGGTAATAAAAAACAACACACAGGCTGGTAAAAAAAATCAACACACAGGCTGGTAAAAAAATCAACACACAGGCTGGTAAAAAAATCAACACACAGGCTGGTAAAATAAATCAACAAATAGGCCGAAAAAATCAACGCAGGCTGGTAAAAAAAAATCAACACAAAAGCTGAAAAAATCAACACACAGGCTGGTAAAAACAATCAACACACGGGCTCTTAGAAAAAATCAACACACAAGCTGGTAAAAAATATCAACACACAGGCTGTTAAAAAAATCAACACACAGGCTGGTAAAAAAATCAACACACAGGCTGGTAAAAAAAATTAACAAACAGGCTGAAAAACTCAACACACACGCTGGTAAAAAAATCAACACACAGGCTGGTAAAAAAAAATCAACACACAGGCTGGTAAAAAAAATCAACACACAGGCTGGTAAAAAAAATCAACACACAGGCTGTTAAAAAAATCAACACACAGGCTGGTAAAAAAATCAACACACAGGCTGGTAAAAAAATCAACACATAGGCCAAAAAAATTAACACACAGGCTGGTAAAAAAAATCAACACACAGCCTGGTACAAAAATCAACACAAAGGCTGAAAAAATCAACACAGGCTGGTAAAAAATCAAAATACAGGCTGTAAAAAAATCAGCACATAGGCCGAAAAAATCAACACATAGGCTGGTAAAAAAATCAACACACAGGCTGGTAATAAAAAACAACACACAGGCTGGTAAAAAAAATCAACACACAGGCTGGTAAAATAAATCAACAAATAGGCCGAAAAAATCAACACAGGCTGGTAAAAAAAATCAACACAAAAGCTGAAAAAATCAACACACAGGCTGGTAAAAACAATCAACACACGGGCTCTTAGAAAAAATCAACACACAAGCTGGTAAAAAATATCAACACACAGGCTGTTAAAAAAATCAACACACAGGCTGGTAAAAAAATCAACACACAGGCTGGTAAAAAAAATTAACAAACAGGCTGAAAAACTCAACACACACGCTGGTAAAAAAATCAACACACAGTCTGGTAAAAAAATCAACACACAGGCTGGTAAAAAAATCAACACACAGGCTGGTAAAAAAAATCAACACACAGGCTGTTAAAAAAATCAACACACAGGCTGGTAAAAAAATCAACACACAGGCTGGTAAAAAAATCAACACATAGGCCGAAAAAATTAACACACAGGCTGGTAAAAAAATCAACACACAGCCTGGTACAAAAATCAACACAAAGGCTGAAAAAATCAACACAGGCTGGTAAAAAATCAAAATACAGGCTGTAAAAAAAATCAGCACATAGACCGAAAAAATCAACACATAGGCTGATAAAAAAAATCAACACACAGGCCGAAAAAAAACAACACACAGGCTGGTAAAAAAAAATCAGCACACAGGCTGGTAAAAAAAATCAACACACAGGCTGGTAAAAAAATCAAGACACAGGCTGGTAAAAAGATCAACACACAGGCTGGTAAAGAAAATCAACATATAGGCTGGTAAAAAAATCAACGCACAGGCTGGTAATAAAAAACAACACACAGGCTGGTAAAAAAATGAACACACAGGCTGGTAAAAAAAATCAACACACAGGCTGGTAAAAAAATCAACACACAGGCTGGTAAAAAAAATCAACAAATAGGCCGAAAAAATCAACACACAGACTGGTAAAAAAAATCAACACAAAGGCTGAAAAAATCAAAACAGGCTGGTAAAAAATCAAAATACAGGCTGGTAAAAAAAATCATTACATAGGCCGAAAAAATCAACACACAGCCTGTTAAAAAATCAAAATACAGGCTGGTAAAAAAATGAACACACAGGCTGGTAAAAAAAATCAACACACAGGCTGGTAAAAAAATCAACACACAGGCTGGTAAAAAAAATCAACAAATAGGCCGAAAAAATCAACACACAGACTGGTAAAAAAAATCAACACAAAGGCTGAAAAAATCAAAACAGGCTGGTAAAAAATCAAAATACAGGCTGGTAAAAAAAATCATTACATAGGCCGAAAAAATCAACACACAGCCTGTTAAAAAATCAAAATACAGCCTGGTACAAAAATCAACACAAAGGCTGAAAAAATCAACACAGGCTGGTAAAAAATCAAAATACAGGCTGTAAAAAAAATCAGCACATAGACCGAAAAAATCAACACATAGGCTGATAAAAAAAATCAACACACAGGCCGAAAAAAAACAACACACAGGCTGGTAAAAAAAAATCAGCACACAGGCTGGTAAAAAAAATCAACACACAGGCTGGTAAAAAAATCAAGACACAGGCTGGTAAAAAGATCAACACACAGGCTGGTAAAGAAAATCAACATATAGGCTGGTAAAAAAATCAACGCACAGGCTGGTAATAAAAAACAACACACAGGCTGGTAAAAAAATGAACACACAGGCTGGTAAAAAAAATCAACACACAGGCTGGTAAAAAAATCAACACACAGGCTGGTAAAAAAAATCAACAAATAGGCCGAAAAAATCAACACACAGACTGGTAAAAAAAATCAACACAAAGGCTGAAAAAATCAAAACAGGCTGGTAAAAATCAAAATACAGGCTGGTAAAAAAATCATTACATAGGCCGAAAAAATCAACACACAGCCTGTTAAAAAATCAAAATACAGGCTGGTAAAAAAATCAACACACAGGCCGAAAAAAACAAAACACAGGCTGGTAAACAAAATCAGCACACAGGCTGGTTAAAAAATCAACACACAGGCTGGTAAAAAGATCAACACACAGGCTGGTAAAAAAATCATCACACAGGCTGGTAAAAAGGTCAACACACGGGCTGGTAAAGAAAATCAACACATAGGCTGGTAAAAAATCAACACACAGGCTGGTAAAAAAAATCAACACACAGGTTGTTAAAAAAATCAACACACAGGCTGGTAAAAATCAACATACAGGCTGGTATAAAAATCAACACATAGGCCGAAAAAATCAACACACAGGCTGGTAAAAAAAATCAACACACAGGCTAATACGAAAATCAACACAAAGGCTGAAAAAATCAACACAGGCTGCTGAAAAAAGTCAAAATACAGGCTGGTAAAAAAATCAACACACAGGCCGAAAAAAATAACAAACAGGCTGGTAAAAAAAATCAACACACAGGCCAAAAAAATCAACGCACAGGCTGGTAAAAAAACCAACACATAGGCTGAAAAAATCAACACACAGGCGGATTAAAAAATCAACTCACAGGCTGGTAAAAAGAAATCAACACACCGGCTGGTAAAAAAAAATCAACACACAGGCTGGTAAAAAGAAATCAACACACAGGCTGGTAAAAAAATCAACACACAGGCTGGTAAAAAAATCAACACACAAGCTGTTAAAAAATCAACACGCAGGCTGGTAAAGAAATCAAAATACAGGCTGGTAAAAAAAATCAACACACAGGCTGGTAAAAAAATCAACACACAGGCTTGTGAAATAATCAACACACAGGCTGGTAAAAAAAATCAACACACAGGCTGGTAACAAAAAACAAAACAAAGGCTGGTAAAAAAGCAACACAGGCTGGTAAAAAATTCAACACACAGGCTAAAAAAATCAACACACAGGCTGGTAAAAAAATCAACACACAGGCTGGTGAAAACAATCAACACACAGGCTAAAAAATCAACATACAGGCTGGTGAAAAAATCAACACACAGGCTGGTAAAAATAATCAACACACAGGCTGTTAGAAAAATCAACACACAAGCTGGAAAAAAAAAATCAACACACAGGCTGGTAAAAAAATCAACACACAGGCTAAAAAAATCAACACACAGGCTGGTAAAAAAAATCAACACACAGGCTGGTAAAAACAATCAACACACAGGCTAAAAAATCAACATACAGGCTGTTAAAAAAAACAATACACCGGCTGTTAAAAAAATCAAGGCACAGGCTGAAAAAATCAACACACAGGCTGGAAAAAAAATCAACACACAGTCTGGTATAAAAAATCAACACACAATCTGGTAAAAAATCAACACACAGGCTGGTATAAAAAATCAACACACAGGCTGGTAAAAAAGTCAACATACAGGCTGGTAAAAAATCAACGCAAAGGCTGTTATAAAAATCAGCCCACAGGCTGGAACTTTCTAACACTTTAGCCACGAAAAATAAAATAGAAGTGAACTATTTAAAAAACAATTATACTTTTAAAAATGTTCAATGCGTTAGCTATTAAAAGGAACATTTGAACTACTAAAAACAATTCACCATTTAAAAAAATGAAAAACATTTCACGAGGTCAGCTCTCAAAGCACAACTCAACAAGTAGCTGTTAAAATAATTCACGTCCTCAGTTTTTTTAAAAAAACATTCCAACATGTAGTTTAATTAAAAAGTTAATTTAACACATCGGCTATTGAAATGAAAGATCAACTCCTGAGGTGTTAAAAAATTAATCACGTGCCGGAAAAACAATTCAACAAGTAAGCCGTTAGAAATTAACACTTCAACTACTAAAAACAATAACAGTTTAGCAGTAAATCTATGAAAATATCGCTACATCAGATGTTGAAAACTAATTTTTGGCTACTGGAAAAATGCTGCACCATTTAAACTGGTAGAAATAAAAATGAACTCTTAATTTTTAAAATCAATTGAAAACGTAAGCTATCAACTGAACAATTCAACACAATGTCTGCCAAAAAATGATTGACTTCGTAAGCTATTAAAAAAATCCACAGGTAAGCTGCTTAAAACCCATTTCAGCGATTATCGAATACTTCCATACCTAGTAATACCAGACACAAATTATTCAAAAAACACTCTCATTTTTTCTCCAGAATGTGTTAATTCTTTTTTCAACCTGTCAACTGTTAAATCTGTTCACAACGTAGGCCAATCCAAAACCTCGCCACTCAATCTATTTTTAAAACTAATTCAACATGTGGCTCTTGAAAAATTTCTCCAAGTGTTAAACTGTTAAGTAAATAAATCACAGCGTAAGTTTTAAAATACACAATTCAAGAGGTAATAAAAACCGTTCAACTCGGAGCAAAATATAACAAGTAAATTACTTTACAAAAGTTAAGACGCAAAATATTATAAAGGTTTCAACACGTGGGCTTCTACGATATTATTTCAACACGCTAGCTTTCAAAAAAAATTCAACACATGGGATGTTAAGAAAATTCACCATTTAACCTAAGAAAAACTAATTCAATGCGTGAGCTGCTAAAAAATTGACCAGGTAAACCGTTTTAAAACAAAAGTTCGTGGGCTATTGAAAACAAGAAATGTAACACACTAGTGGCTGAAAAACATTTCAACAAGTGGGATTTGCAGAAAACAACCGTAACCAACTTCAAAAGGTCTCGAAAAACAAATATCAACTGCAAGGTGCTAAATCAGTTCAGCATGTCAGCTGTTTTAGGCAATTCAGCTGGTTAAAAATTTCAAAAAATCAGCACCTAGCACAATTCAACTCTTAAGCCGCTTAAAATTTTTACAAAGTCAAGCTGTTATAAACTAATTCAACAAGTAATTTAGCAAAACTTGGGGATTTGAGAAACTTTGCAAAATACAGAATATTTCTTCTAAGTTAGCCTTGGAAACAAAATTGAGCACATAATCTCTTGACACACAATTCTCCATGCAATCTACTTAAAAATATCAATCCATAATCTCTATCAAAAAACAACTCATAAGTTCATGGGAATGTAATTGAGCACAAAAAAAAATTAACATTGTAAACCACGTAAATTTTCAAAGAAAAATTTAACGCAGCTTAATAGTTCCCTATGTAAACTAAATAAAATGTTTAACCCTTAAATTAATAATTCAACAATTTAAAAAAATTACGCGTTAGCTTTGAAAAACACAAGGAATATTTAACTCCTTTCTATTTAAAAGCAATCCAACTTGCTAGCTTTTTTAAAAAAAACTTATCACGTAAGTTGATTTAAAAATCACCAAGTATTCTTTTAGGAAATACGTAATGTGCTCAAAAAACAAATAAAGACGTAATTAGTTGAAAAAATTTCGAAACGTTTTGTGAATTCTTAAAACATTTTTTGTAAGCATTCAAAAAATTGATAACTTCAGTTGTTTAAGAAATTAAATTTTAATCAATTTTTAAATTACTCATCCCGTTATCAATTCAATAAAGAAATTATCACTTACGCTTTAAAGCAAACAACTCAATACCTACCAGCAATCTTTCGCCAAATGAGCTGTAAAAAAATTTGAACACGTCAGCTGGCGACAACACAATAAAACACAAATGAAGATGCGGTATGTTAGAAAATATAATGTAAACTATTTAAACACTAATTCAACACAACTCCTACGATGTTGAAGAAACCCATCATGTAAGCTGATAAACGTAAATAGTCAACAGGTAAGCTGTTACACAAAAATCACCACAACATTTCAAAAGAAAATAATTATATAAAATTTGTTAAGAATTTTGCGTTATAAGCTATCAGCGTGAGCCTGGCGCTTAACCTTAACCAAACAATTGTAACCAATAGCTTTGCAAAAGTTCAACAATCGAGGGAAACAGAGGAGTTAACCATGTGAGATGTTTAAATTTTTTCAAAACGAAGCTATTGAAAAATATTATCACGGGAGCTATCCAAAAAAATGGATGTCTAAGTTTTAAAAGGAAGCCACGCTATTCAAATCAGAGTTTTCTTAATATTTTAACATATAAACTATTATGAAAACTGTAACATGTAATCTACTTAACGAATAAAGGAATAAAGCTTCAAAAGTTTTCACAACCTAAGATAAAAAAACATTCTTCGGTGCGTGAGCTTTTTAAGTAATTCACCACACAATCTATTTTCAAAACAGTAACTTAAATTCAAAACTAAAAAAATAAAAAACACTTAAAAAACTATATTAATTCAACACGATATATGGAAAATTCTCTAAAAAGCTTTGATAAAAAGCTTATGAAAATCAAAATTCAAGACGTCTGGAATTTATAATTCAATACGTACGCTGTCAAATTGCATCACTGCCTGAGCTATTAAAAACATTTCTTTACGCTATTGTATCAATTGTAAACTATTGAGAAAACAATTTAACACTTGAGGTATTTATAAAAACTCAAAGGGTGATTAATTTTTCTAACAAAAAAAAACGTTATCGAAAAACAAATCAACGCGTAAGTTGTTAGAGAAATAATTCACCAGGCAATCTTTTAAGAAGCCAATTGAAGGCCAAGACACGTCAGCCGATGAACAATTTTACATGAGGTGCTTAAAAGATGAATGTTTCATAGCACTTTACGTAATGAACATTTTTAATTAATTCACGTATTGAATGTGATTCTTTTCAAAAAATAGCGTGTTGGTTTATTTGTTTGAATAGTTATTAAAAAGTAACTCAAGGAGTAGTCTTTCAAATAGTACATATAAACATATAAACTGTTTAAGAGAATGCATTACCTGAGTTGTTAATAAATGTACACCTTGTGAGCAAATTAACAAACAATTTGAAACTTGATCTCCTAATTATAATTCACCAAGTACGCGTTAAAAAAATTCCTCAAAAATTTTGTTATTTTTTTGAAGACATAATTTGTTGAAAACACAGTTTACCAAGCAAGTTGATACAAGACTTCACCACTTAAGCTGTTAGAGAACAATTTAATATGTGAGCAAATTCGAAAGTTCAGATATTATATTGAATGCAGTTCAACACGCGTTGTTTTACAACCGAAATTACAACCGCATGGCCTGTCAAAGTATATAAATCTAAAAAGGTCGACAACCAGGCACCAGAAAATCAAGCGCTCAAGCCTCAATACCATTTTTATAATCTATACGCAGACGCCAAGCATTGGCATATTATGGTTTTAGAACCAAAGCTATATCAACAATTTTACGGGCTCAGAAAACATTTCCACTAAACATAGAGGAGGAGACATAGATGCGGCGATTCGAAGTCAGCTAACGGAAAACTCTCAGCCGATCTCATAATTTTAATTGTTCTGATAATCAACATTGAAAAATCATTAAGTCACCCTCTCCAACTCAGTCCATTCTAATACTCCAAGAAGTCTCCCCAAATAACTCGCGAATTGGCTACTAAAATGACAGAAATAGAGGTTAGTTTATGAAAAAGAAATTTTGATGTTTGTTTGAGACGAGGAAAACCGGATTTACATTTAAAACATCGAATTTTAGCTAGATTACTATTAAATTCAATTTATATTTACTAATACTTTAATCGCCGTTTTCTTTTGCTCATCACATGCAGGTTCAAAATCACTTGCCGAAGGCACTCACACAATATCTGTTCATATCGAGAATAAGTACGTTTAATTGGATTCGTCGATCGAATAGATCGTTGTTTAATGGGAGTTGTTTTTTTTTCGGATAAGCATTCTGATAGCAATTGCATGTCATGTTGCCGTTAATAAATTATATGTTGTAAAAGTCTCATTTTTCAAAATTAAATTGATGTTTGAAGAGTAAAAATTAGCGATGGTGATGAGATATTGTATTGGAAAAAAAGTACCTAATAACATTCATTTTCTATGTAATATAGCGCATAATTGTATGTGTTACTGCAGTAAGCAAACAAGCAGAATATTAGCTTGAACTGCTTGTACAAAATTGCATTGTATTAATCCGCCGCGCTCAGCTGAGCTGGTTGTTATTGGGTTTGAATTGCCAGCCAGTGGATTGTATCCTCGCAGAGATGAAAAATGGTTCTGCAATAAATTCTCTGCTTTGTATGGTGATGGCTTTTAATGCTTGCTAGCTGCCATATCCTGATTAGTTGATTCACTATGTCGAAATATACTCAGGAAATAGCACAGTAGGATTGCATCAGATGGTACTAAAATATTTGAGGTTTGTATCGTATGTAGAACTGCTACAATGTTCCGTAACAATTTTGGCGATGAAGGGGAGGATATGTCGCACAGTAAAGTGATACAACTGTATTTGCACCATGTTTTGTAAAGTTTGTTCATCTAAATGTTATCTTGCATGTTATGACTTAATTATGAAAAGTATTTAGGTCTTGGAAAAAATGCATTGGATACTTCAGCGCTGCTTTGGACATCATTCTGCTCTAAATTGTTTTCAGCTATCTAATAATGATGCCTTTCTCAGCTTTTTGTCGCTGGCCTCCATATGTTTTGAGATAAGTTCAGTAACATTCCGGGATTCTTTTTAAAACCGCGATGACAAGGGCAATTAATTCTGAGTTTCCTAAAAATTTATCATCATTTCTTAGACGCGTGCTCTTTGCTCTGAGAATGAATGAAAAATTAACAAAACTGGAATCTGCTTTCAGTGGCAAAATGGAATATCAGATTTTTCCCCCTTTGTGCCCCCCCCCCCCCACCTCCTCCTCTCAGTGAGGGATTCGGAAAATTTAATTAGAGTAATTAATGGAAGCTTGGGTTTTTTCATGTATCTGGTACCGAAACTTCGATTCAGCTGAGTTTTTACTAATAATGAGAACAATTATAATATTTATTTTTAATATGAAAAAATATCTATGAGGAAGATTATAACTACACGTTCTACGGAATTTATATAGTTTTGGCAAGTCGAGAGCAAGCAAGAGAAAGTAATTTGATAATTACAAATCGAATAAATTAAAAATAATAATTTGCCTTGTTGCAGATTCATTAGTGGATAACTGGGAGGATAATGATGTGAAGAGACAACTGCTGGTTGAGATTCTGGAGATTGTTCAGTTCCCAGACTTCTCAGTCAACCTGGAAGACTATGGAATCAGAGTGAAACGGAACCCAACTAATAAGGGTCTATTGGCTGTCAAAATCACTAGACACAAGAAAAAACCAGATGAAGAGGACGACGATAAGGTGAATTTCTGCTATTTAAATATTGAAACAATTCTAGATCATTTTGCATTTGATGCAGAATTTGTAACTATAGCAGAATTCCTTTTCAGCATGAGTTTTTTGGCTAAATTCGGTCTCTCTTAATATAAATCTTCCCTAAATGGTGTTATTCAGTTATTCAGTTACGCAGTACACAGTTTGCCTCTAATGTAGAGAGAGCTGTATGTAATGTAAGGCGAAGATGGAATTTTCAGAGGGCCATCTCCACTGCGATTTCACCAATTATCTCAAGCTAACCATACTACATACTACCCCCCCCCCCCCCCCCCAATAACCTTCTCATCTCCCGGGAACCTAGATCCTATCTACCTCTGTCATTAGCCTACAGTTTGTGGATAGTTTGAAGCAATCACAGTAAAAGTCTCTTTTTTACGACTCGAAGAAAAGTATTAATGATTTGACTTTGTTTTTTTGCCTGAAGCATATATATTTGTTCATGAACTGAAATTTGACAACAATTTTGAGAACCTTTGAACCCATAACAGTACCTCTTCACTTCCCAAACTAATACACCCTCAACTAAACCCCGCTATCCCACCTACCTCCCACCCTATCTATCTACTCAATCCCTAGAACAACTATAGACCCCATACCTGCATTTCGCTGTTTTAAAAAACATTGTCGCAGATTAAATTCAAGGTCCCCACTCTATAACCAACATGACTCGTTGCCGAGCAACGAAATATTGGAAAGCTATTGGAGATGTCTTCGTGAAGATAATATATGACGTATGCTATGTTGTCTAAGTTTGGCGATAAGTTCATTTGCAAGAAATCTTTTTTGAAAGCTAATTTGCTTTTTGGCAAGGTGAGTTCTAAGAGTTTTATTGCGCGACTCTTGGAGTCCTTTCCAGTTATCTACCCTTTACATTTTAATCATTTAAGTAAGTTTGAATTTGGTGCTAAAATAATCTAACCAGATCTAACTAAGCATAGAAGTTAATTTTCAGAACGGGTAGTAATTTAATTGCGTTACAGGAAGCGGGCAAGCGGCGGAAAAGGAAGAAGCGTAAACGAGCCTGGAACAATCGCAACATGGTCCAGGCCAAATTCCAGAAAGAGGAGAAATCTCTAGTCAGGGAAACGAGAAGGTTTCAGTACTCGGTTGAGATGTCTAAGCTCCTGAACTCAACTGCACAACAACGCAAGTCATCGCGGTTCCTCCGACGCCCTTTGATTGTGGCGCTTCGAGATCTGAGTTTAATCGACAAGCAAGATCGCGCGGACCGCATGTTGCTTCCCGAAATATCTACAAGTAATCTACCGCATAGAGGCATTTCAGCCATGACCAACAGGACCAATCGGATTGGCGGTCGGGCTACTCGACTCAGTAGACTTTCCCAAACTCATAATTCCATTGATAATTGATAGTTTCATTGCCTATCTTACTTGATGCCTCATATGTCTTCTTTAGTTAGTTTTAGTTTATTTTTATCATTCCGAGCCTACATTGTCAGAGCAAAAGAAATGTTTCTTTATTTTAACTGCAATTTTTTTTGGATGAGTTTAATGTTGATTGAATACAATCTGCAAAAGTTTCGGAAAATTTTGGAAAATATGAATAAAAATAACGCAAATCGGTCCAATATTCACAAAAATTCAAACCACGATAACTCGCTCTAGAAAACAAAACTGAAATGATTTTTTTCTGGATTTCGTTTTCTAGAGCGAGTTATCGTGGTTTAAATTTTTATGAATATTGGACCGATTTGCGTTATTTCTATTCATATTTTCCGAAATTTTTGCCAAAAATTTCGTCAATTTTGCTTAAAAAATGTAAAAACTGTTAACAATAACACTATTGATTTTTTTAGAGACAAAAAAATCTTGTTGACCATTTAATTTTTTTGGCTAAAATTTTGGCGAGATAGTTCAAAATTCAGACTTTCGCATCAAAAATTGCCCGAAATAATCCTCTTCAGTCCACTTCGACAAAAATTTGGCGGAAGTACAGACCCAAAAACAACTAATACAATCTTTGTAAACTACCAAGGGAACTAGTCCCACTTTCAGTTTCATTGAATTAAAGTTTTGCCGTTTTTGCTACTTTTTGCAATTATTGTTGATCCTTTAATTAACGAATTATCTAGATCTAGAACATTCCAAACAATTAGATGTTTTTAATGGACGAAGAGCATTAGCAAGGCTGGGTTTGGTTCAATCTTGGACTGTTGCAATACAAAAATAATTCAGATTGTAACCAGTCGGAATTTTAAAAAAACATTCCATCTTTTTGACGTTAATTAAGGAACAGAACAATTCAAATCGAAGCTTAATGTTGATAGGTGCTATTGGCTTCCTAAGCAGTTCCAAATTAATGTATCTAATCTCCTTACTCCAAAAGATTATGGTCGTTTTCACTTTTAAAAATGTTTGATTTTTAAGTAAACTATGGCTTATTGAACCTTGACATTGTTTTTCTTTTAATTTGGTCAACTTGTAGCTTAGTGTCAGCAGAAAAATGCTTCCTCTTCATCTTCCTCCTACTGAATTCAAATTTAGTATTTTTTGCGGTTTTACCTGTTAAGTTATGATTTTCTGGCGGTCATACTAATAGATTTCACAATTTTTTTATTTGTAGGTATTGGCCCATTTTTCATGTTTTTTCCCGTTTTGTCACATTATCATGCTATTGATAGTTCAATTATTACATTATTCACGCTCAAAAAATGACACAATTGAACATATGAAACTCCTTAAAGGCATAGATTGTGATTTAAGCGGCTTCGACACCCCTTTGCTTCGACATCCCTTTCTTGAAGAACCTAATTGAATTTTTTACATTTATTTTTAATTGTGGTGTTTACTTTATCTGTTTAGTCCTATGCATTTCTGGATAATGACAGGTCTCATTGGCCTTTTATGGAGGAATAAATTATCCATTATTCTGATTTGAGTAGATAGCTGATGGTTTTTTAATTTGTTAACTTATATTGTTAATTGTAGGTCACATATGACATTTTTGTCCTCGAGGGAAGGTGGAAATGAACAAAATTTGTTTTTAAAGAATTCGTTGTGAAATTTCGGGCTTTGCAACGTTTTTTTTTTGCAAAAAAGCAAACCAATTTTTGATGTTTGCCTATATTTGTCTTCTTTTTCTAGACGTAAGACATATTGTGATTAATTTCAGTTCTCAAGCGTTTCCATTGGACGAACGAAAGAACCTGTTTATTTAGTTTTTTAGCTAATACACAACTTTTGCTTAATTTTGCTGTTCTTCTCCGTTTGTCTACTTGCTTTCTATTCTCGTTAATGAGAGGTTGCATACCACATTATTTGCGCCCCAGAAAGGCTCAGTTGATAGTTTTCTTTGGGGCAAAAATTGGCTTCACGGCTTCGACGGCGTTTTCTCGCAGGTTTGTGGAATTTTATGTTTATTTTCTCATTTTTATTTCTTTTTGTAATCACATAAAAAACTGAGTAATAACAGGTCTTAATGCCTTCTTATAGATGCTTATGTTATCATAAACAAGTTGTATTTCTCAATTGCTATCTAATGGTTTTCATTACTTGAAATTAATTGTTTTTTAAAGTATGAGCCAATTTATCATTGGTTTTTTTGTCTAATTGTTACCGAGCCTCATCATGAAGTGGTCCCATATCTTTTATAGTGAAATAAAAATTTTATTTTCAGTTTCATCTGACGCTGTTTTAACTTGTTATTTTTAAAAATGGACATAATTTTTGGATAAAATTGTTTGTTTTTTGATTCTGTTCTTCTTGACTTGCTTTCTCAATAGTGACTGATCTCAATCTAATGTGCCCTTTTGTTACTCCACTGAGTTATTTGCTTCTTGGTGTTCATATACATTTCTTTTTAAAAACTACTGTTCCTCAGTTGGTAGACGTATATGCCAAAAATTTGGATGAGCGTTGTCGGAACTTTATGTGCGAACGCACATTACTGAGCCTCCTCATAACACAAGGTTGAAACACTAATTGAGCGCTTTAGCTCCAAGTTTAACAGCAAGCAGATAATGGCATAATGTTTTTATAGCGAGGCCAACTTAAAAAGCAAGCAAACGTTGAAAATCTAGGCATGTATATGAAAAATCCTATTCTTCTCTGTTGATCTTTTGAAGCTGAATTTTTTCATGCGCCACAACTTCGTCGGAACTTAAAGCTTTATAGTCAGTCCCATAAGTTTCAACGCTATCGAACGTTTCAAAGGTCAAAGTTCGAAGTTCAAAAACATGCAGATGTCTAGCAAAACTGCCCATTTGAATGCCCCGAGCTTTTCGAACGTTCGCTTGCGTTGCAACTTTCTCGGACGTACTATTTATAGTCTGTCCCATAAAGTTGAAATAAGCGAACGTTCGAAAAACGCCAAAATGTGATCATTTGAATATCAACGTTTTCTCCATTAAGTTTTTGTTCATCAATTTTTTCTACATGTTTCAAATTTAGCTTTGACTTTTGAACTCAAACATGTGGCTTTTATAGTCAGTCCCATAAAGTTGAAATAAGCGAACGTTCGAAAAACGCCAAAATGTGATCATTTGAATATCAACGTTTTCTCCATTAAATTTTTGTTCATCAATTTTTTCTACATGTTTCAAATTTTAACTTTGACTTTTGAACTCAAGCATGTGGCTTTTATAATCAGTCCCATAAAGTTGCAACGCTATCGAACATTTTGAAAGTCAAAGTTCAAATTTGAAACATGTAGATATCTAGCAAATCACTGTCCATTTGAATGCCCCGAGCTTTTTGAACGTTCACTTGCGTTGCAACTTTATGGGACTTAGTATATAGTTTCCCACAAAGTTGAAATAAGTCAACGTTCGAAAAACGCCAAAATGTGATCATTTGAATATCAACGTTTTCTCCATTAAGTTTTTGTTCATCAATTTTTTCTACATGTTTCAAATTTTAACTTTGACTTTTGAACTCAATTATGTGGCTTTTATAGTCAGTCCCATAAAGCTGAAATAAGCGAACGTTCGAAAAACGCCAAAATGTGATCATTTGAATATCAACGTTTTCTCCATTAAGTTTTTGTTTATCAATTTTTTCTACATGTTTCAAATTTTAACTTTGACTTTTGAAACATGTGGCTTTTATAGTCAGTCCCATAAAGTCGAAATAAGCGAACGTTCGAAAAACGCCAAAATGTGATCATTTGAATATCAACGTTTTCTCCATTAAGTTTTTGTTTATCAATTTTTTCTACATGTTTCAAATTTCAACTTTGACTTTTGAACTCAAACATGTGGCTTTTATAGTCAGTCCCATAAAGTTGAAATAAGCGAACGTTCGAAAAACGCCAAAATGTGATCATTTGAATATCAACGTTTTCTCCATTAAGTTCTTGTTCATCAATTTTTTCTACATGTTTCAAATTTGAACTTTGACCTTTGAATTCTAACCTGTGGCTTTTGAAACGTTCGCTGATTTCAACTTTATGGGACAAGCTATATAACCCAGCTTAAAAGTAAAAGTAAAACGCAAGCGAACAACCTTGAAAAACATTTGACATAAAATGAGCTTCAGAATACTTATACAAGAGGAAGTTTATATCCCGCGTCGCTTCATTTCTTCGAAACTTATTCTGTCGCATTTTTCTTATTTCGGACTTGTTTTTGTATCTTTAAAAGTTTGATGATTACGTTGATGTGTTCATGAGAGCAATGCTACATACAAATAACTGCTGTAAAGGGAGAATGCATTATCTTCTTTGTTTTGTTTGCTGTCTGAGTGGTTAGTTGTTCAAAGTGCATTAATTGTCAGTTGCAATTATGGATTGGTGGTGGTACCTGCCAACTATGTCGGTTCTTTTCACTCCTCATTATCAAATTTGGACCACCACCGACCAACAGCAGAAGCTAACAGGCACAAAAAGATCCGAGAACTGCAACAAACTAAAATGGTGAGTTAATATACTGTCTCCCATAAAATTGAAACAATCGAACGTTCGAAAAACGCCAAAAACATGCAACTAAGCATGCAAATGAGCAACTGAGGCCCGTATTGTTTGAAACGTTCGGTTATTCCAACTTATGGGATGCGCTATACATGCTAAAGTTCCAGTAACTTCAAACTTGTACATATTTGATTTCGCCGTTTTCGCCTATTTAAGGTTATCGTCGTGTCAGTTGGAAGGAGATAACTAATTTTAGGGCGGCATCACACCACCTGAGGTAAGAAGTGAATTAGTCGCTCAAATGCAAAATGGGTTGAGAGGTCATGGAAGGAAGTAGTTTGTGTACAAGAAGTGTAACAGTAGCGCAAAAAATGGGCTTTTATTGCTAAAGAAGCTCTCGTTTACTATACAAATTCTGGCATCTTTACATTTGCAGAAAATATTGGATGCTATCCGTTTGTGCCCACCTATCCCCCCTTGTCATGTGACCAGTCACATACAAATGATGCCATCTTGAAAGTATGGCTCCGCTTGTATGGGTTTGATGGAAACAAACCAGTGCTCCACCCATAAAGGTGGACCGGGGGGTTAAAAAACAAGATTTCACAATGTCATTAGGTTTGAACCTTAATTTGAGGTTACTTTAGTATTTATAAATAAATTTGCAAATTTTGTAAAATGTATTAATTTTACAAATACATTGTAAACAACTCCCGTGTCCCGTTTCGTTAGTAGTTTGCTTTGTAGGGTGATTTTACCACAGATTTTGATTACTGGGTGTACTTTAATAATTTCAATTGAATTTAGCAATCTCCGAGAA
Source organism: Convolutriloba macropyga (assembly GCF_964194025.1). Lineage (NCBI taxonomy): Eukaryota > Metazoa > Xenacoelomorpha > Acoela > Convolutidae > Convolutriloba > Convolutriloba macropyga. The sequence goes on from NC_134480.1 coordinate 47,407,766, forward strand.
GTGGTTGGAAAAATAACCCACTTTGCTAAATTAAGCAGAGCTCGACCGGAACGAACTCGGCCCATCGTTTGCAAATTTTTGCAAACTTGACATTATTTTGCAAAATTTTACAAATTTGACCTTGTGAATAGATAATCAAATTTTTACAAATTTGGCATTAGTTTTGAACTAGGGTTGTATTGATTTAATTAATGTACGCAAAAAGATTGAGGACAATTTCGTTTCAGATTTGCCGAAATAGGAAGAAAGAGTCATGGGGAAAAGGACAGTATACTGCTGTGGCGCTGTTTATTCTCATGATCGCTCAAGTGGAAAGTTCTAAGTTCCGAAGTGTGTATGACACTCCTGCCACGTGCAAGCCTGGACTGTTTGACTGTGAGGATTCCAATGGATGCATTTCCGCCAGTTGGGTGAGTTTATTACTCTGACACAGAGAATGTAACATGTCTCCCCAGTAATTGAAATAGGAGACCGTTTAAAAAACAGTTGAAACGTAAAAACAAGTGTAGAATCAAGTATTATTAATCTGACCATGGATAAGTAAAACTAAAAAAAACCAAAATATGTACTATCACCTCGTGCGAAGTGATTAAAAATAAAGGGACTGGGGGGGGGGGGGAAGGGGTTGAAATGCATCTATTTTACCGAATTTTTTTGGGGCTTCATTTTCCTGGCAAGAATTGAGAACATATTTGTTTGAGCATAAAATTTAGCCGTTGCGTCAGAGGAGGAGTTCAGGGTGCAAGGCATGAGGGGGATTAGGATTTAAGTTGCCAACAGTGAGATCAAAAGGAGGCAAAAGAGTCTTAGTCTAAGGTATGAGAGGGACTTAAGTAATGCAAGTAAAATTACTTGGGGGGGAGGGGTCGAAAGTGGGCAAGAAACTTGGGCAGGCAGGTATCTGTGAAAACAAATTTCAGTGCTTTTTGAACGACAACTGCAAATTAACTGACTACTGTAATATAAAAATCGTTGAAGAATGTTGAAAACGGCACGTGCGTGGTCTGGGTCTGGGTGCCCAGTGAAATGAAACTGGATAGCCTTGATAAGAAACATACTTAATCATGGAAAATCTTGCCAAGATCTTGCCATGTTACATGGCAAGATAATATCAAGATATGTACGAACTTGCAAGATCTTTGCATGGGTGTCAAGAAACAAGATCTTGGGAAAGATTTCCAAGAAAGATTAACCATGACATGGCAAGGTGTACCAAGTATTAAAAATTCAATAGCACCCAGAAACATGGTGCAAATATGAATCCTGGAATCTGGAGCGGGGATTCATATTTGGAAGAGATCCGAGTTGAGGATTTTAGCGGGCACCTGAATTCTGAGTTGGTGAGCGAGCAATCTTTGATCAAAATATCGCTAGTGCGTTCAACCATAAGTGAGGTCGACTGAAAACCTCATTTTAAGATCTGCCAACCCCCGGTGGGCTAATTGGGTGATCGAGATGTAAAATCTAAGTGGGTGTGGTGTTTATTTGCATGTCTAATTGTGTTACTCTGTCTAGTTGATATGTGTTAGGTGTGTGATGGTGAGATAGACTGTAGTGAGAGTAAGTTGGATGAAAGACAGTCTTGTTGCTCAGAAGGGAAACAGTTCGAGTGTGTCTCTGATGGATTGTGTGTCCAACTACAGTACAGGTGTGACTCATTCGCAGACTGTGCTGACTCATCTGATGAATGGAATTGCACAGAGTGCCAGGACATGGATCTCTTCCACTGTCAGAGTGATCGGTGCATTGACCCCGTCTTCATTTGTGATCAAGGTACCAACATTGCTACAGTTATGCAATTAAAATAAACAAGGAAGAGCTCGGTAATGTGCGTTCAAATTGTCTACCAAATGAACAGATAGAAAACCCCTAAAAATTCAAAAAACTAGAAACTGCTGTTTTGAGGGTGATTCCAGAGAGAACTCAGCATGTTCACAGCATGCCGAAAGAATATGATAAGTGCAGGACCAAACAAAATTTTATAAACTAATTGATTCAATATCAGAATTTAACAACCAACACAGACAAATGACAGGGATTAATTAACCAATGCAACCACTTTCAGCCGTTTACTTTCTGAAAATCAGCCGCCGCATCTAAAGGGGCGAGGAAGATCCTCTCATGGCCACCTGCCTAAACGCCGAGTTATCTGACTTAAGGAAATTGCCACCGGGAATTGCAAATGGTCATTAGTCGTCCTTTTTACACCTGGAAGATGGGCTTTTTGTATCTCGCAACACACACTTTAGTTGATAAACCTCCATTATTATTAGAACTAATGATTATTAGAACTAATAACCTAAACCATGTTCATCCTTTGATAATTATCTAATGTTTCTCTTATGAACATCTCTCTACCCTCTGATGAATATAGACTGCTCATCAGCCTCCATAACTAATAATATCGACAAGCGTAACGTATAAATCTTTCGTGTCGTCAGTCGGGTTTCTTTCGGTTGTCCATCTAATATATTAAATGTAAGTCGCACTTGAACGCAATGGTTAACAACGCTCCTATATTCACCTGTTTTAACGATCCTTAATTATGCAGCCTACACGACCTTGCTTAAGTGACTGAGCTGCAAATGTTTTTCTGCTCATTAAGCATACAGCTTAGCATAAACAAGCGAGACAAAAAGCCATCGACCAATATTCGTATGTAGCCACAACGGATAGACAACAGGAACAGGCGTCGGTAGTGCAAGGTATTAGACCTGTGGCTGTGAAGCGAGGGGCATGGGATCGAGACCGAGTCGGTGCAAAAAATGGCCTCTGTTTTTTGTCTCAAAAATGGGGAATCTTGTTTTTCATCCTCTACTGTGTTTCCTTCTTGCTTTATTTCCCTTATTGATTCTTCTATATCTAATATATTAATTAAAAGTCGCACTTGAAAGCAATGGTTAACAACGCTCCTATCTTCATGTTTTAACGACTCTTAAACATGCAGCCTAAACAACCATGCTTAAGTGTCTGATCTGCAAATGTTTTTGCTCATTAAGCATACGGCTTAGCAAAAACAAGCGAGACAAAAAGCCATCGACCAATATTTTCGTACGTATCCAGTTCAATAGACACCAGTAACTGGCGACGGTAGCGCAATGGATTAGACCTGTGATTGCAAAGAGGGGCATGGGTTCGATCCCGAGTTGCAAAGGAAAAGGATGCATCGTTTACTGGGATACAAAATTTGGGGAGTTGGTTGTCTTTTTCTTCCCCTATTCATTTCTTTAGTTTCTTTGTTACTTTATCTTCTTTTCGTTCTCTCTTTATTCCTTTATCTTTTCCTTCTTTCTCCATTTCTTTCTCTCCCTCTCATCTAATATATTAAATGTAAGTCTCAATTGAATACAATGTTTAGCAGCGCTCCTTTGTTCATGTTTTAACGATCCTTAAGAATGCAGCGCACAAATTGTGCTTATGTAGCCAGTAACGATTGACAGCAGCAGCAGCAGGCGTCGGTAGCGCAAGGGGTTAAACGTGTGGCTCTCAATCGAGGGGCATGGGTTCAAGACCAAGTTGGGGAGAAAAAGGATGTATAGTGTACTTGGAAATAAATTTGGGATTTGTTTGTTAGATTTGGTTGTAGAAGCACGTTTAACGCAAATTCATTGCGCTCCTGTAACATAGAGCACTTTAATCACAGCAAAGCCAAAATTGTTGCTTAACAAAAAGTTGCTGTTAAATAAGGTAATGGACGCCAAAAATACGCGAGAAAATACGCCAAAAAAATCCTAAATTCTTTTAAACCTGTTCGGATATGATTTTGTGATGCTTTTGCGGGCTTGCTAGTGTCTTTCAAAAATTACAGCTTTGTAATTCTCTTTAATGGACCTCAAATAAATTACATTGATTTAAACTTTCAATTTTAGATTTGATTGTCGTTGATGACACGATACAATGAATTGAGGGCAGGGCTGTCAACGCTGATTGTGAACAGCTCGTCATGCGTTTGTACAACCGCACTTTGGTGAAAAAAATTGCATTCATCACTCTCTGAGCTCTCAACAATCCGAGTATAAAAACACTAAGTAATACTCCGTTTTAATCACATTAATCCAAAAAAACACGGAACTTACGTGGGCGAACTCCAAAAATTTTGTTTAATTAAAACTACAAGAAAAACGGCTTTTTAGAAAACCTTAAGAAAAAAACCGTTTCTGAGTTACTATATTGAATACCGACTCACTAAAGTTATCAACGTAATGACAACAAAGAACCGTAACTTTTCCCCTCCCCCGCAAGATTGCGACCTGTGCGGCAATAAATTCAATTTTACAAAAAAGAAATAGAATCAACTTAGAATCCATTATAGTATCACAGAATTAAATTACAATTAAAGATAAATTAAGTCACGTATTCATTGAATAAGGAGGCTGCTCATCTCGATATCATTGAAAAGAAGAGAAAAATGGGATTTCATTCGTCATTTAATTTAGGCATCCATAATGACAAACAATAACAAAATACATAACATCTTACGAAATACAATTATCAGTTCCACATAATACACTAGTTAAATCTGATTACCAAATGCTATCGTAAGTGATACAAGGGAGTTCAAATGGAATCAATAAAGGAATACAACAAAACGAAAACGAAGAACTGTAGTAAATTTTGAAATTTCCTTTACCCAGGCGGCGAGAATCTGATCTTCATCATTCACATGGGTATGTTAAGTGTACGTATAGGTCACGTGACTTCAATGACGTCAAGAAAATTTGACATGATTCAAAAACTTTGTAGTTTTTCAAATTGTAAGCCAGAACTATTGCAGTCACGTAACCTTATCTGAAACACGCACATTGCAAGTTTTAAAATAGAAGCAGTTTTAAATTCCGATACTATATACAGGAAAACCTGACTCTCTAGATCTTATATTTTCAAAATTCAACGTGCGTATTTTCTACGGCTAGTTAAATTTTAACCATTAACCATTTTTGTCCATAAGTGTTATAAGGTTTGAGTCTTTCGAGTGTCGTCAGCCATTTAAATCACTCTGATGAATATCTAATGCCCCATCAGCCTCCTTAACCATTAATATAGACAGGAGTAACGTATAAATCTTTCGTTTCAGTCGCGCATCTTTCTGGTGTCGTCATTAGGTATGAACCATCTAATATATTAAATGTAAGTCGCACTTGAACGCAATGGTTAACAACGATTCTATCTTCATATGTTTTAACGATCATTAAACACACAGCCTACACGTCTATGCTTAAGTGCCTGCTCTGCAAATGTTTTTTGCTCATTAAGCATACAAGTTAGAAAAAACCAGCGAGACAGAAAGCCATCGACCAATATTTTTTGTATGTAGCCAATTCAATAGACAGCAGTAACAGGCGCCGGTAGCGCAAGCGATTAGATCTGTGGCTGTGAAGCGAGGTGCATGTGTTCGACCCCGAGTGCGTGCTAAAAATGTTAACACCCCTATCTTCACATGTTTTAACGATCCTTTAACATGCAGTCTACACGACCATAATTAAGTGCCTGATCTGCAAATGTTTTTCTGCTCATTAAGCATACATTTTAGCAAAAACAAGCGAGACAAAAAGCCATCGACCAATATTCGTATGTAATCACTACCGATAGACAACAGTAAAAACCGTCGGTAGTGCAAGGGATTATACCTGTGGAGATAAAGAGAGGTGCATGGGTTTGGCCTGACTCGGTGCCAAAAATGGCCTGTTTTTCTCAAATTTGGCGTATCTTGTTTTTCATCCACTATTGTTTCCTTCCTGTGCCCTTCTTGATTTCCCTTCTCATTTATTCTTCCACATATATATATATATATATATATATATACATATATATATATATATATAATATATATATATATATATATATATATATATATATATATAATAATAATCTAATATATTAAATGTAAGTCGCACTTGAACACAATGGTTAACAACGCTCCTATCTTCACATGTTTTAGCGATCCTTTAACATGCAGCCTACACGGCCATGCTTAAGTGACTGATCTTCAAATGTTTTTTTTTTGCTCATAAGGCACACAGCTTAAGAAAAAACAAGCGAGACTGAAAGCTATCGACCAATATTTTTCGTATGTAGCCAATTCAAGAGACAGCAGTAACAGGTGTCGGTACCGCAAGGGATTAGACCTGTGGCTGTGAAGCGAGGGGCATGGGTTCGAGCCCGAATTGGTGCAAGAAATGGCCCTTGTTTTTTGTCTCAAAAATGGTGAATCTTTTCATCCACTACTGTGTTTCCTTCTTGCTCCCTTCTTTATTTCCCTTCTTATTGATTCTTCTATATCTTCTAATATATTAAATGTAAGTCGCATTTTAACGCAATGGTTAGCAACGCTCCTATCTTCACGTGTTTTAGCGATCCTTAAACATGCAGCCTACACGGCCATGATTAAGTGCCTGATCTGTAAATGTTTTTTCGCTCATTAAGCATACGGCTTAGCAAAAACAAGCGAGACAAAAAGCCATCGACCAATATTCGTATGTAGCCACTACGGATAGAAAATAGCAACAGGCGTCGGTAGCGCAATGGATTGGACCTGTGACTGTGAAGAGAGGGGCCTGGGTTTGATCCCGAGTGGTGGAGGAAAAGGATGCATCGTTTACTGGGATACAAAATTCGGGAGTTGGTAGTCGTTTTCTTCCCCTCTTCATTTTGTTTTTTTTGTTACTTATTTCTTCTTTTCGTTCTTTCTTTATTCCTTTCTTTTCTTTCTTTCTCCATTTATTTCTCTCCCTCTCATCTAATATTTTAAATGTGAGTCGCACTTGAACGCAATGTTTAGCAGCGCTCCTATGTTGACATGTTTTAACGATCCTTAAGAATGCAGCCCACACAATCATGCCTAAGAGCCTGCTCTGCAAATGTTTTGTTTTCGCTCATTAAGCATACGGCTTAGCAAAAACAAGCGAAACGAAAAAGAAATTGATAAAAATTTTGCTTCGGTAGCCAGTACCGATTGACAACAGCAGCAGGCGTCTGTAGCGCATGGGATTATACCTGTGGCTGTCAAGCGAGAGACATGGGTTCAAGCACAAGTAGGGGCGGAAAAGGATGTATAATGTACTCGGAATTAAATTTGGGATTTGGTTGTTAGAAGATTTGGTTGTAGAAGCTCGTTTAATACAAAATCATTGCGCTCCTTTAACATAGCGCACCTTAATCACAGCAAAGCCAAAATTGTTGCTTAACAAAAAGTTGCTGTTAAATAAATTAATGGACGCCAAAATACGCGTCGGTAGCCTAAGGAGTAAGAGCTGTGGCTGTTAAACGAGGGGCATGGGTTCGAGCCCGAGTTGCCACAAAAAAATCTCATTCTTTTACACCTGTTCGGATATGATTTTGTAATGCTTTTGCGGGCTTGCTAGTGTCTTTCAAGAATTACAGTTTTGTAATTCTCTAGTTTAATTGACCTCAACTAAATTACATTGATTTAAATTTTCAATTTTAGATTTGATTAGTCGTTGATGACACGATTGACCTAAAAACTTGTAGCGGTCACTAAAAAAGTTGATCAATGACTTACTAGCGCATGGTCAATTGATGGTAGGAAAATTACGGAGGTCGACGAATTAAAAAACATAGCAGGACAAGTCCTGACGTACAATTCAAAGAATTTTTATTGACTAAACAAAAACTTGACACAGAACGGACTATGAGTGAATTGGGAAAACCAACTCTAAAAAAGTCAGATAAACAAAAAAACGGAAAGTTAATGTCAATATGCCGCTAGCGAGAACAAAAGACCACTAGCGAGAAATTTTGCTCTGATTCTCACAAAAATATAGGCCAATAATGAACTATGAATGGATTGGAAAAAACATTTGAAAAATCTAATCTCATCAAAAAAATAGAAAAAACAGTAAAAATCAAAAAAATTGCCGCATGTGAACAAAAAACCACTAGAGAAAGTGAAATTTTGTTCGTTTTCTCACTCTACTTTAAAATTAGAGCGAAAAAAACTCATGCCGCAAAAACACTTGCTTTTTCGCTCCATTTCCTGTTTCGCCGTGAACAAAATACCTACTCCAATTTGACTTCAAAAATCATGAAATTGTGTGAACAGATCTTAAAAGAAAGACAGCACCCCAATACATTTCAAATTCTTTGAATTGTAATAAGCAAAATCAAAGACAGCACAACAATACAATTTAAACTCTCTGAATTGTAAAATTTCTGAGTTTACAGCTTCGCAGCTGAAACAAGTATACCATCAGCTTCGAAACTGTGGTTATCGTTTTTTTTTCTACGCACCAGGTACTTCACAATAGCATCCTCCTAATTCCCGATACTGAAAAGTTTGAATTCAATTTATAATTCATAAATGATAAAATACAAGAGGTACATGATTATCCAAATGTACAACATTCAATGAATTGAGGTCAGGGCTGTCAACGCTGATTATTAACAGCCCGTCATGCGATTGTACAACTGCACTTTGGTGAAAAAAACTGCATTCATCACTCTCTGAGCTCTCTCAACAATCCGAGTATAAAAACCCTAAGTAACACTCCGTTTTAATCGCATATTAATCCAAAATAACACGGATTTTACGTGGGCGAAATCCAAAACTTTTGTTTAATTAAAAGAACTGCTAAAACGGCTTTTAGTAAGATATGGCAAACTTTAGAAAAAAACTCTTTCTAGAGTTACTATTTTGAATACAGAGGCACTAAAGTTATCAACGTAATGACAACAAAGAATCATTGCAACTTTTTCCCCTCCCCAAAGAGTTCAACCTGAGCGGCAAAAATTCAGTTTTACAAAAAAGAAATGAAGCAACTTAGAATCCGTTACAGTATCACAGAATTAAATTACAATTAAAGACAATTAAATTAAGTCACGTATTTATTGAATGAGGCTGCTCATCTCAATATCATTGAAAAGAAGGAGAAAAATGGGATTTCATTCGTCACTTAAATTAGGCATCCATAACGACGAAACAATAACAAAATACAACATCTTACGAAGTACATTTATCAGTTCAACATAATACGCTAGTTAAATCTGATTACCAAATGCTATTGTAAGTGATACAAGGGAGTTCAGTTGGAATCTATAAAGGAAAACAACACAACGAAAACAGAACTGAAGTAAATTTTGAAATTTCCTTTCGCCAGGCGGCGAGAATCTGATCTTCCATCATTCACATGGGTATGTTAGTAGTACGTATAGGTCACGTAACTTCGATGAAGTCATAAAAATTTGACATGATTCAAATACTTCGTAGCATTTTAAAATTTGAGCCAGATTTTTTGCAGTGTCACGTAACCTTATCTGAAACAGGCACATTGCATGTTTTAAAATAGAAGCAGTTTTAAATTCACTACAAACAGGAAAATCTGGCTCTCTAGATCTGATATTTTTAAAATTCCACGGGCGTATTTTCAAAGGCTAGTTTTTATCCAAAAGCGTCGTAAGATTTGTGTCTTGTCTTGAGTGTCGTCAGCCATTTACTTCCCTCTGATATATAATGCCCATCAGCCTCCCTAACCACTAATATCGACAAAGGTAACGGGACCTCTCGAAGTTTAAGAGCCGCATAGAGCAGCATGGTTACGCGAACATATCGAGAGAGTTCAATGACCTAAAAGACTCAGTAGTTGGGTGAGAAAGGAACCTGGGACAAAAGACTGTTAGTCTGGTGCAGTTACCACGAGGCTAAGAGGGCTTGAAAAAGTATGCTCGCCAAGAGGGAGGATTTTTTGTCGTGAGAACTACGTGTTTATATTGCTTCCGAACTAAGTTTAAAGTTCTTATCGTAGACATGTTTCTCTGCAAGTTTTGGCCGTACAGATTCTGCGCTATTCTAGAACACTTATCTTTCAACTAAGTTTTTCACGCTTTTTTTATTTTTGCGTGATCTCAAATGCTTTCAATCTGAAATGTTTATTGATACGATAAAAACGATTGTGAGAAGCGGTGGTATATAGTCGTTAGTTAAAGTGCAGTTGGTAAGTTGGATGACTGCTAATCTGAGGGTCGAGGGTTCGAACCCGTGTCGGGTACCCTTTTTGTAGACATGAAAATTTCGAATCAACATAATTCAGCTTGTGGTTCGAGAGCACTTCTTGCGACGCTGAGTCGTTTTATGTTCGCGTGTTAGAAAGAAAAATCCTAGTCCGATATTTTAATCACGTGAGCTCTAAATTTGGGCAAAATGTTTGCATGTTTAATTGGACGCTCGAAGCGCAAGTTTATGAGCCGCATTGAGCAGCATGGTTAAGGGAAAATATCGAGAGAGTTCAATGACCTATAAGGCTCCAAAGTAGATGAATGAGAACTGATTTGGAAAAAGAATGTTAGTCAGGCGCAGTTGCCACGAGGCTGAGGGTTTGAAAGTACGCTGGCCCAGAGGGATTTACTGTCCTGGGTACTAGTGTTTTCTAATAGTTCTCGAACTAAGTTTGAAGTTCTTATATTAAACGCGTTCCTCTGCATCGTTTTAGCCGTACAGATTCTGCGCTATTCTGGAACAATTGTCTTCAACAAAGTTTTTCACGCTTTTTTTTTATTTTTGCGTGATCTCAAATGCTTTCAATCTGAAATGTTTATTGATACGATAAAAACGATTGTGAGAAGCGGTGGTATATAGTCGTTAGTTAAAGTGCAGTTGGTAAGTTGGATGACTGCTAATCTGAGGGTCGAGGGTTCAAACCCGTGTCGGGTACCCTTCTTTTTGTAGACATGAAAATTTCGAATCAACATAATTCAGCTTGTGGTTCGAGAGCACTTCTTGCGACGCTGAGTCGTTTTATGTTCGCGTGTTAGAAAGAAAAATCCTAATCCGATATTTTAATCACGTGAGCTCTAAATTTGGGCAAAATGTTTGCATGTTTAATTGGACGCTCGAAGCGCAAGTTTATGAGCCGCATTGAGCAGCATGGTTAAGGGAAAATATCGAGAGAGTTCAATGACCTATAAGACTCAAAGTAGATGAATGAGAACTGACTTGGAAAAAGAATGTTAGTCAGGCGCAGTTGCCACGAGGCTGAGGGTTTGAAAGTACGCTGGCCCAGAGGGATTTACTGTCCTGGGTACTAGTGTTTTCTAATAGTTCTCGAACTAAGTTTGAAGTTCTTATATTAAACGCGTTCCTCTGCATCGTTTTAGCCGTACAGATTCTGCGCTATTCTGGAACAATTATCTTTCAACTAAGTTTTTCACGCTTTACTCTGATTTAAGTTTTTCACGCTTTACTTTGATTTTTGCGTGATCTCAAATGCTCTCAATATGAAATGTTTATTGATACGATAAAAGCAATTGTGAGAAGCGGTGGTATGTAGTGGTTATTGCGCAGTTGGTAAGATGAATGACTGCTAATCTGAGGATCGAGGGATCAAACCCGTGTTGGGTACCCTTCTTTTTGTAGACATGAAAGTTTGGAATCAACAAAATTCAGCTTGTTAGAGAGCACTTCCTGCGATGCTGAGTTGTTTTTTTGTTCCCGTGTGTTAAAAGAAAAAGCCTAATCCTATTTTTTAAACACGTGAGCTCTAAATTTGGACAAAATGTTTGATTGTTTAATTGGACGCTCGAAGCTCAAGTTTGAGCCGCATTGGGCAGCATGGTTAGGGTAACATATCGAGAGAGTTCAATGACCTATAAGTAGATGAGTGAGAACTGAGTTGGACAAAAGACTGTTAGTCAGGCGCAGTTGCCACGAGGTTGAGGGCTTGAAAGTACGCTGGCCCAGAGGGAGGATTTACAGTCCTGGGTACTAGCGTTTTCTAATAGTTCTCGAACTAAGTTTGAAGTTCTTATTTTAAACGCGCTCCTCTGCATCGTTTTAGCCGTACAGTTTCTGCGCTATTCTGGAACAATTATCTTTCAACTAAATCACTTCTTGCGACGCTGAGTCGTTTTATGTTAGCGTGTTAGAAAGAAAAATCCTAATCCGATATTTTAATCACGTGAGCCCTAAATTTGGGCAAAATGTTTGCATGTTTAATTGGACGCTCGAAGCGCAAGTTTATGAGCCGCATTGAGCAGCATGGTTAAGGGAAAATATCGAGAGATTTCAATGACCTATAAGGATCAAAGTAGATGAATTAGAACTGATTTGGAAAAAGACTGTTAGTCAGGCGCAGTAGCCACGAGGCTGAGGGCTTGAAAGTACGCTGGCTCAGAGGGATTTACTGTCCTGGGTACTAGTGTTTTCTAATAGTTCTCGAACTAAGTTTGAAGTTCTTATTTTAAACGCGTTCCTCTGCATCGTTTTAGCCGTACAGATTCTGCGCTATTCTGGAACAATTATCTTTCAACTAAGTTTTTCACGCTTTTGATTTTAAGTTTTTCACGCTTTACTTTGATTTTTGCGTGATCTCAAATGCTCTCAATATGAAATGTTTATTGATGCGATAAAAGCAATTGTGAGAAGCGGTGATTTGTAGTCGTTATTGCGCAGTTGGTAATTTGAATGACTGCTAATCTGAGGGTCGAGGGATCGAACCCGTGTCGGGTACCCTTCTTTTTGAAGACATGAAAATTTGGAATCAACATAATTCCGCCTGTTGTTAGAGAGCACCTCTTGCGATGCTGAGTCGTTTTATATGCCTGTGTGTTAGAAAGGAAAATGCTATTCCTATATATTAAACGGGTGAGATCGAAATATGGTGAAAATTTTTGCATGTTTAATGGACTCTCGAGCCGCATTGAGCAGCATGGTTCAGCAGTTCAATAACCTAAAATGCTCGAAGTAGAAGGGTGAGAACTGACTAAGACAAAAAACTGTTAGTTAGGCGCAGTTGCCACGAGGCTAAAAAGGCTTGAAAGCATGCTCGCCAAGAGGGATTTTTTGTCCTGGGTACAACGTCTTTTTCAATTGCTCCCTAACCAATTTGAAGGTCTTATTGTAAACGTATGTTTTTCTGCAACGTTTTAGCCGTACAGGTTCTGCGCTTTTCTAGAACGCCCTTAGTTTTCAATCAGGATTTTCACGCTTCACTTTTCAATTTTTGTGTGATCTCAAACTCTCTCAATCTGAAATTTGTTTTGATACGATAAAAACAATTGTGAGAACCGGTGGTATGTAGTCGTTACAGCGCAATTGGTAAGATGAACGACTGCTAATCTGAGGGTCGAGGGTTTGAACCCGTGATGACGGGTACCCTTCTTTTTGTAGACATGAAAACTTCTAATCAGCATAATTCCTCCTTTTGTTCGAGAGCACCTCCTGCGACGCTGATTCGCTTTATATGCCTGTGTGTGTTAGAAAGAAAAATGCTAATCCTATATATTAAACTCGTGAGATCAAAATATGGACAAAATTTTTGCATGTTAAATGGGACTCTCAGTCGGGTATCTTTCGGTTGTCATCATTAGGTATTAACCTTTTTTATCCATAAGCTTCCTAAAGTTTGAGTCTTTCGATTGTCGTCAGCCATTTACTTCCCTCTGAGGAATATATAATGGCCCATCCGCCTCCTTAAACATTAATTTGGACAAGCGTAACGTATAAATTTTTCGTGTCGTCAGTCGTGTGCCTTTCGGGTGTCGGCATTAGCTATTAAACATTAAACAATTTTATCCAAAAGCGTCATAAGTTTGAATCAGTGTCGGCAGCCATTTTTTTCCCTCTGATGAATATATAATGCCCCATCAGCCTCCTTAACCATTAATATCGACAAGCGAAACGTATAAATCTTTCGTGTCAGTTGGGTATCTTTCGGGTGTCATTAGGTATTAACCATTAACCATTTTTATCCAGAAGTGTCGTAAGGTATGAGTCTCGAGTGTCGTCAGACAATTTTCCTTTGATGAATATACAATGCCCCATCAGCCTGCTCAATCAATGATATCGACAAGCGTAACGTATAAATCTTTCGTGTCGTCAGTCGGGTATAATTCGGGTGTCATCATTAGGTATTAAACATTAGCCATTTTTATCCATAAACGTTAGTATCACAGAATTAAATTACAATTAAAGACACTTAAATTAAGTCACGTATTTATTGAATAAGGAGGCTGCTCATCTCAATATCATTGGAAAGAAGAGAAAAATGGGATTTCATTCGTCACTTAAATTAGGCATTCATAACGAAAATCAATAACAAAATACATAACATCTTATTTCCTTATAATACACTAGTTAAATCTGATTACCAAATGCTATCATGAGTGATACAACGGAGTTCAGTTGGAACCTATAAAGGAAAACAACACGAAAACAGAACTAAGTAAATTTTGATATTTCCTTTCCCCAGGCGGCAAGAATCTGATCTTCCATCATTCACTTGGGTAGTAGTACGTTTAGGTCACGTGACTTCAATGAAGTCAAGAAAATTTGACATGATCCACTAACTTCATATTTTTTCAAAATGTAAGCCAGAATTATTGCAGAGTGACGTAACCTTATCTGAAACACGCACATTGCAAGTTTTAAAATAGAAGGAGTTTTAATTTCCAGCACTATATACAGGAAAATCTGGCTCTCTAGATCTGATATTTTCAAAATTCCACGTGCATATTTTCAAAGGCTAGTTTTTATCCATAAGCGTCGTAAGATTTGAGTCTGAGTGTCGTCAGCCATTTACTTGCCTCTGTGATATATAATGCCCCATCAGCCCCCTTAATCATTAATATCGACAAACGTAACGGGACCTCTCGAAGCGCAAGTTTAAGAGCCCCATTGAGCAGCATGTTCAAGCGAAAATATCGAGAGAGTTCAATGACGTAAAAGGCTAAGTAGATGGGTGAGAACCAAACCTAGGACAAAATACTGTTAGTCAGGGGTAGTTACAAAGAGGATAAGAGGGTTTGCAAGTATGCTGGCCAAGAGGGAGGATTTGCTGGCCTGGGTACTACGTGTTTTGTAATTGCTCCCGAACTAGACGTGTTTTTCTGCAAAGTTTTAGCCGTAGAGATTCTGCGCTATTCTAGAACTCTTCTCTCAACTAAGTTTTGCACTCTTTACTGGATTTTTGCGTGATCTCAAATGCTCTCAATCTGAAATATGTTTTTTGATACGATAAAAGCTATTGAGAAACGATGGCATGTAGTCGTTTTTAGCTCAGTTGGTAATATAGATGACTGCTAATCTGAGGGTCCAGGGTTTGAACCGTGTCCTTTTTTGTAGACATAAAAATTTTGAATCAACATCATTCCGCCTGTTGTTCGAGAGCTTTTCTTGCAACGCTGTGTTTTGTTTGCGTGTTAGAAAAAAACGCTAATCAATATATTAAACGCGATAGGTAAAATTCGAACAAAATTGTTGCATGTTTAGGGGCCTCTCGAAGCGTATGTTTTAAGAGCCGCATTGAGCAGCTTGGTTTAGCGAACATATCGAGATATTTCTTTGGCCTAAAAGGCTTATAGTAGATGGGTGGGAGCCCAACCAGGGACAAAAGATTGTTCGTCTGGTCCAGTTGCGACGAGGATAAGAGGGCTTGAAAGAAAGCTCGCCAAGCTAGAGGATTTGCTGTCCTGGGTACTACGTGTTTTGTAATTGCTCCCGAACTAGACGTGTTTTTCTGCAAAGTGTTAGCCGTACAGATTCTGCGCTATTTTAGAACTCTCTTATCATTCTACTTAATTTTTGCATGCTTTACTTGATTTTTGCGTGATCTCAAATGCTCTCAATCTGAAATGTTTATTGATACGATAAAAGCGATTGTGAGAAGCGGTGGTTTGTAGTCGTTATAGCGAAGTTGGTAATTTGGATGACTGCTAATCTGAGGGTCGAGGGCTCGAACCCGCGTCGGGTACCCTTCTTTTTGTAGACATGAAAATTTCAAATCAACATAATTCCGCCTGTTATTCGAGAGCGCCTCTTGCGACGCTGAGTCGCTTTATGTGCCTGTGTGTGTTAGGAAGAAAAATGCTAATCCTTTATATTAAACGCGTGAGATCAAAATATGGACAATATTTTTGCATGTTTAATGGGACTCTCAGTCGGGTATCTTTCGGGTGTCATCATTAGGTATTAACAATTTTTATCCATAAGCTTCCTAAAGTCATTCGATTGTCGTCAGCCATTTACTTCCCTCTGAGTATATAATACCCATCCGCCTCCTTAACCATTAATATGGACAAGCGTAACGTTAAATTTTTTCTTGTCAGTGGGGTATCTTAGTCATTAGGTATTAACCATTAACCATTTTTATCCATATGCGTCATAAGTTTGAATCAGTGTCGTCAGCCATTTACTTCCCTCTGATTAATATAAAATGCCCCATCAGCCTCCTTAACCATTAATACCGATAATTAAAACGTATAATTTTTTCGTGGCAGTCGGGTATCTTTCGGGTGTCATTAGGTATTAACCATTAACCATTTTTATCCATAAGTGTCGTAAGGTTTGAGTCTTTCGAGTGTTGTCAGCAATTTATTTTCCTCTGATGAATATATAATGCCCCATTAGCCTCCTCAGTCATTGATATCGACAAGCGTAACGTATAAATCTTTCGTGTCGTCAGTCGGGTATAATTCGGGTGTCATTATTTGTTATTAAACATTAGCCATTTTTATCCATAAACGTTGTAAGATGTAAATCTGAGTGTCGTCTTCCATTTACTTCTCCCTGACAAATATGCAATGGCCCATCATCCTGCTTAACCATTAATATCGACAACCGTAACGTATATAAATCTTTCGTGTCGTCAGTCGGGTGTCTTTCGGGTTTCGTCATTAGGTATAAAGCATTAATTTTTATCCAGAAGTGTCAAGGTTTGAGTCTGATTGTCGTCAGCCATTTACTTCCCTCTGACGAATATATAATGCCCCATCCACCTCCTTAGCAATTAATATCGACAAGCGTAACGTATAAATTATTTGTGCCGTCAGTAGGGTATCTTTCGGATGCGTCGTTAGGTATTAACTAACCATTAACCTTTTTTATCCATAAGCGTCGTAAAGTTTGATTCTTTCGAGTGTCGTCAGCCATTTACTTCCCTCTGAATATATAATGCCCCCATCAGCCCCATTAAACATTAGTATCGACAAGCGTGACGTATAAATCTTTCATGTCGTCAGTCGGGTATCTTTCGGTTGTCGTCATTAGGTATTAACCATTAACCATTTTTATCCATAAGCGTATGAGGAAAATATAAGGAAAATATAAGGATTAAAAAGTGCGGAAACAAAAGGCAAACAGGAGTGAAAAATAACGATTACCCAATTTTGGGCCGGAAAATTGGAGGAACACTCGTTTTAGAGCCTCGTGCTAGAAAAACCTCGCTTAACAGCCGTGAGTGTTATGCCATACGCTATAGATGTGTATTGCGCGTCAATAGTTTTTGGGGGGGGTCGTTTGTTTTGGCTCTACGGCATGCCCAATGAGCGCAAAAGTATTAGAAGCTCAAAAGCAAGATTAAGAGCCTCAAAAAGGCAGTGCCACGCGTCTTGAGACTCGACTGAAATCTATCTGTCTGTCAGACATACAGCAGATAGATGGCCTGCATGAAAAACAATCAGAACCCATCTTTTGGCCAATAGAGGAGCTATTGCCACCAACACAAGCAAGAACCCGTAGCCCTAGCTCACAGGCAAGAACCCGCAGCCCTAGTTTAACACCATAATTGTTATCCCTAACGCAACCGACGCGTATTGCTTTTGCCTATAGAACTTTCTAATAAAATTGCTACAAAGTTGATTGCTCGAGAGCAATCAAATGATCTAAATGAGAGCAACTAAATGATCTAAAATCCCTTTTCTACCAAAAACTATACCGAGCGTTGTTTCTGGTCAAAGCCTCTGAGGCCTTGTATTCACCGTCGCTGTTACCATGGTCGCATCATTGTCAGTCATATCATTGTCAGTCATATCATAACTAAAACGTCACAATTTCTGAACTTACCGTTCTCGAACCTCAGCTCCACTGTTTACCGACACATTGCAATGCCATCAGAACTATGTTGCCCAACACAACAAATTCGTGCCTCCCTCTCTCATTGAGCCAAGTTTCAGACTTCAATACTAAAAGGTTTGGGAACATTAACTAAAAATCGGAGTGGTCGACATACAAAGCTTGCTCTATTAAATCAATAGGGTAAAATGATAAATTAAGGCTGAAGGCTGAAGTAAAAAAGAGAAAAGAAAAAAAAAGAAAGGGAAAGAAAAGCAGAACGAAAAAAAGAGAAAATAAAAGGCGCAAAAAATAGCAACAGAATAAAGAAAAACGGAAAGGAAACAAAGGAACGAAATGCTAAATAAAAAACGAAGGAACGAAAGAAGAATGAGGAAAAAAGGCAAAAAATAACTGTACATTACAAACTAAGCTACTGTTGGAGTCCAAAGTTTGAAAACAAGTCAACAACAAAAACAAGGGTAAATTTTGGAAACGAAAAAGTCAATAATTCGCAGACTTGCTGTAGCTAAAACCTGTAGGATACCAATACTTCTGTGAGTTGTACAAAGACCACATGACCAATATAATTGCTACAAAGTTGATTGCTCGAGAGCAATCAGTTGATCTAAATGAGAGCAAATAAATGATCTAAAATCCCTTTTATACAAAAAACTATACCGAGCGTTGTTTCTGGTCAAAACATCCGAGGCCTTGTATTCACCGTCGCTGCTACCATGGTCGCTTCATTGTCAGTCATATCATTGTCAGTCCTATCATAACTAAACCGTCACAATTTCTGAACTTACCATTCTCGAACCTCAGCTCCGAATTTTACCGACACATTTCAATGCCCTCTGAACTATGTTAACCATCACAACAAAGTCGGGCCTCCCGAGCCCAAGTTTCAGAACTTCAATACTAAAAGGTTTGCAACATTAAACTATTGATCGGAGTGGTCGACATACAAAGCTTGCTCTATTAAATCAATAGGGGAAAACGTTAAATTAAGGCTGAAGTAAAGAAACAAAGTGAAAAGAAAGGGAGAAAGCAAAAACAAGGGGAAGAAAAGCAGAAAGAGAGAAAATAGAGAAAGGCAGAAAAGAACGAAATTCTAAATAAAAAACGAAGGAACGAAAGAAGAATGAGGTGGGGAAAAAAGTCAAAAAAAAAATAACTGTACATTACAAACTAAGCTACTGTTGAAGTCCAATGTTTGAAAACAAGTCCACAACAAAAAGGTAAATTTTCGAAAGGAAAAAGTCGAAAATAATTCGCAGACTTGCTGTAGCTAAAACCTGTAGGATACAAATATTTTGTGAGTTGTACAAAGGCCACATGACTAATATAATTGCTACAAAGTTGATAACTCGAGCAATCAAATGATCTAAAACTAAATGAGAGCAACTAAACGATCTAAAATTCCTTTTATAACAAAAACTATACTGAGCGCTGTTTCTGGTGGAAGCGTCCGAGGCCTTGTATTCACCGTCGCTGTTACCACGATCGCATCATTGTCACTTATTATTGTCGGTCATAACAAAAGAATTTCAATACCGTCACAATTTCTTAACTTACCATTCTCGAACCTCAGCTCCACTGTTTACCGACACGTTCCAATCCCATCTGAACTATGTTGCCCATCACAACAAAGTCGGGCCTCCCTCTCTCATTGAGCCAACTTTCAAGACTTCAATACTAAAAGGTTTGTAACATTAAACTATTTATTGCAGTGGTCGACACAAAGCTTGCTCTATTAAATCAATAGGGGAAAATGTCAAGGCTGAAGGTTGAAGTAAAAGAAGAGAAAAAGTGAGAAAAGAAAAACAACAGAAAAGGCAGAACAAAAAAATGAGGAAATAGAAAGGTAGAAAAGAACGAAATTCTAAAAAACGAAGGAACGAAAGAATGAGGAAAAAAGGCAAAAAATAACTGTACATTACAAACTAAGCTACTGTTGGAGCCCAAAGTTTGAAAACAAGTCAACAACAAAAACAAGGGTAAATTTTGGAAACGAAAAAGTCAATGATTCGCAGACTTGCTGTAGCTAAAACCTGTAGGATACAAATATAATGTGAATTGTACAAGGCCACATGACTAATATAATTGCTACAAAGTTGATAACTCGAGCAATCAAATGATCTAAAACTAAATGAGAGCAACTAAACGATCTAAAATCCCTTTTATAACAAAAACTATACTGAGCGCTGTTTCTGGTGGAAGCGTCCGAGGCCTTGTATTCACCGTCGCTGTTACCATGATCGCATCATTGTCACTTATTATTGTCGGTCATAACAAAAGAATTTCGATACCGTCACAATTTCTGAACTTACCATTCTCGAACCTCAGCTCCACTGTTTACCGACACGTTCCAATCCCATCTGAACTATGTTGCCCATCACAACAAAGTCGGGCCTCCCTCTCTCATTGAGCCAAGTTTCAAGACTTCAATACTAAAAGGTTTGTAACATTAAACTATTAATCGCAGTGGTCGACACAAAGCTTGCTCTATTAAATCAATAGGGGAAAATGTCAAGGCTGAAGGTTGAAGTAAAAGAAGAGAAAAAGTGAGAAAAGAAAAACAACAGAAAAGGCAGAACAAAAAAATGAGGAAATAGAAAGGTAGAAAAGAACGAAATTCTAAAAAACGAAGGAACGAAAGAATGAGGAAAAAAGGCAAAAAATAACTGTACATTACAAACTAAGCTACTGTTGGAGCCCAAAGTTTGAAAACAAGTCAACAACAAAAACAAGGGTAAATTTTGGAAACGAAAAAGTCAATGATTCGCAGACTTGCTGTAGCTAAAACCTGTAGGATACAAATATAATGTGAATTGTACAAGGCCACATGACTAATATAATTGCTACAAAGTTGATAAGTCGAGAGCAATCAAATGATCTAAAACTAAATGAGAGCAACTAAACGATCTAAAATCCCTTTTATACCAAAAACTATACTGAGCGCTGTTTCTGGTGGAAGCGTCCGAGGCCTTGTATTCACCGTCACTGTTACCATGGTCGCATCATTGTCAGTCATATCATTGTCAGTCATAACTGAAGAATTTGGATACCGTACAATTTCTGAACTTACCATTCTCGAACCTCAGCTCTCCTGTTTACCAACACATTCCAATCCCATTTGAACAATGTTGCCCATCACAACAAAGTCGGGCCTCCCTCTATCATTGAGCCAAGTTTCAAGACTTCAATACTAAAAGGTTTGAAACAATGAACTATTAATCGCAGTGGTCGACATAGACAAAGCTTGCTCTATTAAATCAATAGGGGAAAATGTTAAATTAAGTCTGAAAAAAGAAAGAAAGTGAAGAGAAAAGAAAGTGAGAAAGGAAAAACAAGGGGAAGAAAAGAAGGAAAAAGAGAAAATAGAGAAGGCAGAAAAGAACGAAATTTTAAAAAACGAAGGAACGAAAGAAGAATGAGCAAAAAAGGCAAAAAATATCTGTACATTACAAACTAAGCTACTGTTGAAGTCAGGTGTTCGAAAACTACAAAAACAAAGGTAAATTTTCGAAACGAAAAATTTAAAATAGTTCGCAGACTTGCTGTATCTAAAACCTGTAGGATACCAATACTTCTGAGTTTTACAAAGACCACATAACTATAATTGCTACAAAGTTGATTGCTCGAGAGCAATCAAATGATCTAAAACTTTAAATACTTTAAATAAGAGCAACTAAATGGTCTAAAATCCCTTTTATACCAAAAACTATACCGAGCGTTGTTTCTAGTCAAAGCCTCCGAGGCCTTGTATTCACCGTCGCTTTTACCATGGTCGCATCATTGTCAGTCATAACTAAAACTTAGACAAAGCTTGTTTTCCCTCTATTAAATCAATAGGGTAAAATATTAAATTAAGGCTTAAGTAAGAGAGAAAGAAAAAACAAGGGGAAGAAAAGCAGAAAAAAGGGAGAAAATAGAGAAAGGCACAAAAAAACAAAATTCTAAATAAAAAACGAAGAAACGAAAGAAGAATGAAGAAAAAAAGGCAAAAAATAACTGTACATTACACACTAAGCTACTTTTGAAGTCAGATGTTTGAAAACAAGTCAAAAACAAAAACAAAGGTAAATTTTCGAAACGAAAAAGTCAAATTAGTTCGCCGACTTGCTGTAGCTAAAACCTGTAGGATACCAATACTTTGAGTTGTACAAAGACCACATGACTATAATTGCTAAAAAGTTGATTGCTCGAGAGCAATCAAACGGTCTAAAACATTAAATAAGAGCAACTAAATGGTCTAAAATCCCTTACCAAAAACTATACCAAGCGTTGTTTCTGGTCAAAGCCTCCGAGGCCTTGTATTCACCGTCGCTGTTACCATGATCGCATCATTGTCACTTATTATTGTCGGTCATAACAAAAGAATTTCGATACCGTCACAATTTCTGAACTTACCATTCTCGAACCTCAGCTCCACTGTTTACCGACACGTTCCAATCCCATCTGAACTATGTTGCCCATCACAACAAAGTCGGGCCTCCTTCTCTCATTGAGCCAAGTTTCAAGACTTCAATACTAAAAGATTTGTAACATTAAACTATTAATCGCAGTGGTCGACACAAAGCTTGCTCTATTAAATCAATAGGGGAAAATGTCAAGGCTGAAGGCTGAAGTAAAAGAAGGGAAAAAGTGAGAAAAGAAAAACAACAGAAAAAGCAGAACAAAAAAATGAGGAAACAGAAAGGTAGAAAAGAACGAATTTCTAAAAAACGAAGGAACGAAAGAATGAGGAAAAAAGGCAAAAAATAACTGTACATTACAAACTAAGCTACTGTTGGAGCCCAAAGTTTGAAAACAAGTCAACAACAAAAAGGGTAAATTTTGGAAACGAAAAAGTCAATGATTCGCAGACTTGCTGTAGCTAAAACCTGTAGGATACAAATATAATGTGAGTTGTACAAAGGCCACATGACTAATATAATTGCTACAAAGTTGATAACTCGAGAGCAATCAAATGATCTAAAACTAAATGAGAGCAACTAAACGATCTAAAATCCCTTTTATACCAAAAACTATACTGAGCTCTGTTTCTGGTGGAAGCGTCCGAGGCCTTGTATTCACCGTCACTGTTACCATGGTTGCATCATTGTCAGTCATATCATTGTCAGTCATAAATAAAGAATTTGGATACCGTACAATTTCTGAACTTACCATTCTGGAACCTCAGCTCTCCTGTTTACCAACACATTCCAATCCCATTTGAACAATGTTGCCCATCACAACAAAGTCGGGCCTCCCTCTATCATTGAGCCAAGTTTCAACACTTCAATACTAAAAGGTTTGAAACAATGAACTATAAATCGCAGTGGTCGACATAGACAAAGCTTGCTCTATTAAATCAATAGGGGAAATGTTAAATTAAGTCTGAAATAAGAAAGAATGTGAAGAGAAAAGAAAGTGAGAGAGGAAAAACAAGGGGAAGAAAAGAAGGAAAAAGAGAAAATAGAGAAGGCAGAAAAGAACGAAATTTTAAAAAACGAAGGAACGAAAGAAGAATGAGGAAAAAAGGCAAAAAATATCTGTACATTACAAACTAAGCTACTGTTGAAGTCAGGTGTTTGAAAACAAGTCAACTACAAAAACAAAGGTAAATTTTCGAAACGAAAAATTTAAAATAGTTCGCAGACTTGCTGTATCTAAAACCTGTAGGATACCAAAACTTCTGAGTTGTACAAAGACCACATGATTATAATTGCTACAAAGTTGATTGCTCGAGAGCAATCAAACGGTCTAAAACATTTAAATAAGAGCAACTAAATGGTCTAAAATCCCTTTTACCAAAAACTATACCAAGCGTTGTTTCTGGTCAAAGCCTCCGAGGCCTTGTATTCACCGTCGCTGTTACCATGGTCGCATCATTGTCAGTCATATCATTGTCAGTCATAACTATAGAATTTGGATACCGTCACAATTTCTGAACTTACCATTCTCGAACCTCAGCTCCACTGTTTACCGACACATTCCAATCCCATCTGAACTATATTACCCATCACAACAAAGTCGAGCCTCCCTCTCTGATTGAGCCAAGTTTCAAGACTTCAATATTAAAAGGTTTGCAACATTAAAATATTAATCGCAGTGGTTGACATAGACAAAGCTTGCTCTATTAAATCAATAGGGGAAAATGTTATTAAGGCTGAAGTAAAGAAAGAAAGTGGAGAGAAAAGAAAGGGAGAAAGCAAAAACAAGGGGAAGAAAAGCAGAAAGAGAGAAAATAGAGAAAGGCAGAAAAGAACGAAATTCTAAATAAAAAACGAAGGAACGAAAGAAGAATGAGGAAAAAAGGCAAAAAATAACTGTATATTACACACTAAGCTAGTTGAAGTCCAATGTTTGCCAACAAGTCCAACAAAAAAGGTAAATTTTCAAAACGAAAAAGTCAAAATTCGCAGACTTGCTGTAGCTAAAAGCTGTAGGATACCAATACTTCTGTGAGTTGTACAAAGACCACATGACTAATATAATTGCTACAAACTTGATTGCTCGAGAGCAATCAAATGATCTAAAACTAAATGAGAGCAACTAAATGATCGAATCCTTTTATACCAAAAACTATAGCTAGCGTTGTTTCTGGTCAAAGCCTCCGGGGGCTTGTATTCACCGTCGCTGTTACGATGGTCGAATCATTGTCAGTCATATCATTGTCAGACATAAAGAATTTGGATACCGTCACCATTTCTCAACTTACCATTCTCGAACCTCAGCTCCTGTTTGCTGACACATTCCAATCCCATCTGAACTATGTTGCCCATCACAACAAATTCGGGCCTCCCTCTCTCATTGAGCCAAGTTTCAAAGACTTCAATACTAAAAGGTTTAGAACATTAAACTATTAATCGCAGTGGTCGACATAGACGAAGCTTGATCTCTTAAATCAATAGTGAAAAATGTTAAATTAAGGCTGAAGGCTGAAGTAAAAGAAAGATTGGGAAAAGAACAAGGGAAAAAAAGCAGAACAAAAAAAAGAGAAAATAGAGAAAAGCGGAAAAAAATAAAAAAAACAATAAAGAAAAACGGAAAGGAAACAGAAAAGAACGAAATGCTAAAAAACGAAGGAACGAAAGAAGAATGAGGGAAAAAGGAAGAAAATAACTGTACATTACAAACTAAGCTACTGTTGAAGTCCAATGTATGAAAACAACTCAACAACAAAAACAAAGGTCAATTTTCGAAACAAAGTCAAATTAATTGACTTGCTGTAGCTAAAACCTGTAGGATACAAATACTTCTATGAGTTGTACAAAGACCACATGACTAAGATAATTGCTACAAAGTTGATTGCTCGAGAGCAATCGAATGATCTAAAACTAAATGAGAGCAACTAAATGGTCTAAAATTCCCTTTATACCAAAAACTATACCGAGCGTTGTTTCTGGTCAAAGCCTCCCAAGGCCTTGTATTCACCGTCGCTGTTACGATGGTCGAATCATTGTCAGTCATATCATTGTCAGTCATAAAGAATTTGGATACCGTCACCATTTCTCAACTTACCATTCTCGAACCTCAGCTCCTGTTTGCTGACACATTCCAATCCCATCTGAACTATGTTGCCCATCACAACAAATTCGGGCCTCCCTCTCTCATTGAGCTAAGTTTCAAGACTTCAATATTAAAAGGTTTAGAACATTAAACTATTAATCGCAGTGGTCGACATAGACGAAGCTTGGTCTCTTAAATCAATGGAAAATGTTAAATTAAGGCTGAAGGCTGAAGTAAAAGAAAAAAAATTGGGAAAAAAACAAGGGAAAGAAAAGCAGAACAAAAAAAGAAAATAGAGAAAAGCGGCAAAAAAGAAAAGCAACGATAAAGAGTAACGGAAAGGAAACAGAAAAGAACCAAATGCTAAGAAACGAAGGAACGAAAGAAGAATGAGGGAAAAAGGAAGAAAATAACTGTACATTACAAACTAAGCTACTGTTGAAGTCCAATGTATGAAAGCAACTCAACAACAAAAACAAAGGTAAATTTTCGAAACGAAAAAGTCAAATTAATTGACTTGCTGTAACTAAAACCTGTAGGATACAAAAACTTCTATGAGTTGTACAAAGACCACATGACTAAGATAAGTGCTACAAAGTTGATTGCTCGAGAGCAATCAAATGATCTAAAACTAAATGAGAGCAACCAAATGGTCTAAAATCCCTTTTATACCAAAAACTATACCGAGCGTTGTTTCTGGTCAAAGCCTCCGAAGCCTTGTATTCACCGTCGCTGTTACCATGGTCCCATCATTGTCATTCATATCCTTGTCAGTCATAACTAGAAAATTTGGATACCGTCACAATTTCTGAACTTACCATTCTCGAACCTAAGCTCCACTGTTTACCGACACATTCCAATCCCATCTGAACTATGTTGCCGATCACAACAAAATCGGGCCTCCCTCTCTCATTGAACCAAGTTTCAAGACTTCAATACTAAAAGTGCAACAATAAACTATTAATCACAGTGGTCCACATAGATAAAGCTTGCTCTATTAAATCAAGGGGGAAAATGTTAAATTAAGGCTGAAGGCTTAAGTAATAGAAGAGAAAAGAAAAACAAGAGAAAGAAAAGAGGAAGAGAAAGGCAGAAAAAATAAGGAAAGGGAAACAGAAAAGAACGAAATGCTAAAAAACGAAGGAACGAAAGAAGAATGAGGAAAAGGCAAAAAATAACTGTACATTACAAACTAAGCTACTGTTGAAGTCCAATGTTTGAAAACAAGTCAACAAAAAGGTAAATTTTCGAAACGAAAATGTCCAGAATTGCTGTAGCTAAATCCTGTAGGATACCAGTACTTCTCTGAGTTGTACAAAGACCACATGACTAATATAATTGGTACAAAATTGATTGCTCAAGAACAATCAAATGGTCTAAAACTAAATGAGAGCAACTAAATGATCTAAAATGCCTTGCAGTGGTTGACATAGACAAAGCTTGCTCTATTAAATCAATAGGGAAAAATTTTAAATTCAGGCCGAAGTAAAGAGAGAAAGTGAAGAGAAAAAGGGAGAAAGGAAAAACAAGGGGAAGAAAAGCAGAAAGAGAAAATAAAGGCAGAAAAGAACGAAATTCTAAATAAAAAACGAAGGAACGAAAGAATGAGGAAAAAAGGCAAAAAAAACTGTACATTACACACTAAGCTACTGTTGAAGTCCAATGTTTGCAAACAAGTCCAACAAAAAAGGTAAATTTTCGAAACGAAAAACTTGCTGTAGCTAAAAGCTGTAGGATACCAATACTTCTGAGTTGTACAAAGACCACAGATCTAAAACTAAATGAGTGCAACGAAATGATCGAAAATCCCTTTTATACCAAAAAATATAGTTAGCATTGTTTCTGTTCAAAGCCTCGGAGGCATTGTATTCACCGTCGCTGTTACGATGGTCGAATCATTGTCAGTCATATCATTGTCAGTCATAAAGATTTTGGATACCGTCACCATTTCTCAACTTACCATTCTCGAATCTCAGCTCCTGTTTGCTGACACGTTCCAATCCCATCTGAACTATGTTGCCCATCACAACAAATTCGGGCCTCTCTCTCTCATTAAGCCAAGTTTCAAAGACTTCAATACAAAAAGATTTAGAACATTAAACTATTAATCGCAGTGGTCGACAAAGACAAAGCTTGCTCTATTAAATCAATAGGGGAAAATGTTAAATTAAGGCTGAAGGCTGAAGTAAAAGAAAAAAAAATTGGGAAAAGAAAAACAAGGGAAAGAAAAGCAGAACAAAAAGAGAAAATAAAGAAAAGCAGAAAAAAATAAAAGCAACAATAAAGAAAAACGGAAAGGAAACAGAAAAAAACGAAATGCTAAAAAACGAAGGAACGAAAGAAGGAGGGAAGGAAGAAAATAACTGTACATTACAAACTAAGATACTGTTGAAGTCCAATGTTTGAAAACAAGTCAACAACAAAAAAAAGGTAAATTTTCGAAACGAAAAAGTCAAAATGACTTGCTGTGGCTAAAACCTGTAGGATACAAATACTTCTGTGAGTTGTACAAAGACCACATGACTAAGATAATTGCTACAAAGCTGATTGCTCGAGAGCAATCAAATGATCTAAAACTAAATGAGAGCAACTAAATGGTCTAAAATCCCTTTTATACCAAAAACTATGCTGAGCGTTGTTTCTGGTCAAAGCCTCCAAAGCCTTGTATTCACCGTCGCTGTTACCATGGTCCCATCATTGTCATTCATATCCTTGTCAGTCATAACTAGAAAATTTGGATACCGTCACAATTTCTGAACTTACCATTCTCGGACCTCAGCTCCACTGTTTACCGACACATTCCAATCCCATCTGAACTATGTTGCCCATCACAACAAAGTGGGGCCTCTCGCTCTCATTGAGCCAAGTTTGAAGACGTCAAAAGTAAAAGGTTTTGAAAATTGAACTATTAATCGCAGTGGTCGACATTCAAAGCTTGCTCTAATAAATCAATGGGGGGAAAATGTTAAATCAAGGCTGAAGGCTGAAGTAAAAAAAGAGAAAGGAATGTGAGAAAAGAAAAACAAGGAAACAAAAGCAGAACAAAAAGAGAAAATAGAAAAAAGCATAAAAAGGATCAGAATAAAGAAAAAGAAAAACAGAAAAGAACGAAATGCTATATAAAAAACGAAGGAACGAAAGAATGAGGAAAAAAGGAAAAAAATAACTGTACATTACAAAATAAGCTTCTGTTGAAGTCCAAAGTTTGCAAACAAGTCAACTGCAAAAACAAGGGTAAATTTTCGAAACGAAAATCAAAATAATTCGCAGACTTGCTGTAGATAAAACCTGTAGGATACCAATACTTCTGTGAGTTTTACAAAGACCACAGGACTAATATAATTGCTACGAAGGTGATTGCTCGAGAGCAATCAAATGATCTAAAACTAAATGAGAGCAACTAAATGGTCTAAAATCCCTTTTATACCAAAAACTATACCGAGCGTTGTTTCTGGTCAAAGCCTCCGGTCAAAGCTTCCGAGGCGTTGTATTCACCGTCGCTGTTACCATGGTCGCATCATTGTCAAGCATATCCTTGTCAGTCATAACTAGAGAATTTGGATACCGTCACAATTTCTAAACTTACCATTCTCGAACCTCAGCTCCATTGTTTACCGACACATTCCAATCCCATCTGAACTATGTTGCCCATCACAACAAAGTGGGGCCTGCCTCTCTCATTGAGCCAAGTTTGAAGACTTCAATACTAGAAGGTTTTGAACATTAAACTATTGATCGCAGTGGTCGACATTCAAAGCTTGCTCTAATAAATCAATAGGGGGAAAATGTTAAATCAAGGCTGAAGGCTGAAGTAAAAGAAGAGAAAGGAAAATGAGAAAAGAAAAATAAGAGAAAGAAAAGCAGAATAAAAGGAGAAAATAGAGAAAAGCAGAAAAAGGAACCGAATAAAGAAAAACGGAAAAGAAACAGAAAAGAACGAAATGCTAAATAAAAAACGAAGGAACGAAAGAAGAATGAGGAAAAAAGGAAAAAAATAACTGTACATTACAAACTAAGCTACTGTTGAAGTCCAATGTTTGCAAACAAGTCAACAGCAAAAACAAAAGTACATTTTCGAAACGAAAAAGTCAAAATAATTCGCAGACTTGCTGTAGCTAAAAGCTGTAGGATACCAATACTTCTGTGAATGTACAAAGACCACATGACTAATATAATTGCTACAAAGTTGATTGCTCGAGAGCAATCAAATGATCTTAAACTAAATGAGAGCAACTAAATGATCTAAAATCCCTTCTATACCAAAAACTATACCGAGCGTTGTTTCTGGTCAAAGCCTCCGAGGCCTTTTTTCACCGCCGCTGTTACCATGGTCGCATCATTGTCAGTCATATCATTGTCAGTCATAACTAAAGAATTTGGATACCGTCACAATTTCTCAACTTACCATTCTCGAACCTCAGCTCCACTGTTTGCTGACACATTCCAATCCCATCTGAACTATGTTGCTCATCACAAGAAAGGCGGGCCTCCCTCTCTCATTGAGCCAAGTTTCAAGACTTCAATACTAAAAGCTTTGGAACATTAAAATATTAATCGCAGTGGTCGACATAGACAAAGCTTGCTCTATTAAATCAATAGGGGAAAATATTAAATTAAGGCTGAAGGCTGAAGTAAAGAAAGTGAGAAAAGAAGAAAAAGGGAAAAAGCTGAAAAGGGAAAATAGAGAAAAGCGGAAAAAAATAGCAACAGAATAAAGAAAAACGGAAAGGAAACAGAAAAGAGCGAAATGCTAAAAAAACGAAGGCATGAAAGAAGAATGAAGGAAAAGGAAAAAAATAACTGTACATCACAAACTAAGCAACTGTTGAAGTCCAATGTTTGAAAACAAGTCAACAACAAAAACAAAGGTAAATTTTCGAAACGAAAAAGTCAAAAAAAATTCGCAGCAGACTTGCTGTAGCTAAAACCTGTAGGATACCAATACTTCCTTGAGGTGTACAAAGACACCAGGACTAATATAATTGCTACGAAGGTGATTGCTCGAGAGCACTCAAACGATCTAAAACTAAATGAGAGCTACTAAATGATCTAAAATCCCTTCTATACCAAAAACTATACCGAGCGTTGTTTCTGGTCAAAGCCTCCGAGGCCTTTTTTCAACGCCGCTGTTGCCATGGTCGCATCATTGTCAGTCATATCGTTCTCAGTCATAACTAAAAAACTTGGATACCGTAACAATTTCTGAACTTAACATTCTCGAACCTCAGCTCCACTGTTTACCGGCACATTCCAATCCCATCTGAACTATGTTGCCCATCACAAAAAAGGTGGGCCTCCCTCTCTCATTGAGCCAAGTTTGAAGACTTCAATTCTAAAAGGTTTTGAACATTAAACTATTGATCGCAGTGGTCGACATTCAAAGCTTGCTCTAATAAATCAATAGGGGGAAAATGTTAAATCAAGGCTGAAGGCTGAAGTAAAAGAAGAGAAAGGAAAGTGAGAAAAGAAAAATAAGAGAAAGAAAAGCAGAATAAAAGGAGAAAATAGAGAAAAGCAGAAAAAGGAACCGAATAAAGAAAAACGGAAAAGAAACAGAAAAGAACGAAATGCTAAATAAAAAACGAAGGAACGAAAGAATGAGGAAAAAAGGAAAAAAATAACTGTACATTACAAACTAAGCTACTGTTGAAGTCCAATGTTTGCAAACAAGTCAACAGCAAAAACAAAGGTACATTTTCGAAACGAAAAAGTCAAAATAATTCGCAGACTTGCTGTAGCTAAAAGCTGTAGGATACCAATACTTCTGTGAATGTACAAAGACCACATGACTAATATAATTGCTACAAAGTTGATTGCTCGAGAGCAATCAAATGATCTTAAACTAAATGAGAGCAACTAAATGATCTAAAATCCCTTCTATACCAAAATCTATACCGAGCGTTGTTTCTGGTCAAAGCCTCCGAGGCCTTTTTTCACCGCCGCTGTTACCATGGTCGCATCATTGTCAGTCATATCATTGTCAGTCATAACTAAAGAATTTGGATACCGTCACAATTTCTCAACTTACCATTCTCGAACCTCAGCTCCACTGTTTGCTGACACATTCCAATCCCATCTGAACTATGTTGCACATCACAAAAAAGGCGGGCCTCCCTCTCTCATTGAGCCAAGTTTCAACACTTCAATACTAAAAGCTTTGGAACATTAAAATATTAATCGCAGTGGTCGACATAGACAAAGCTTGCTCTATTAAATCAATAGGGGGAAAAATTAAATTACGGCTGAAGACTGAAGTAAAGAAAGTGAGACAAGAAGAAAAAGGGAAAAAGCTGAAAAGGGAAAATAGAGAAAAGCGGAAAAAAATAAAAGCAACAGAATAAAGAAAAACGGAAAGGAAACAGAAAAGAACGAAATGCTAAAAAAACGAAGGCATGAAAGAAGAATGAGAAAAGGCAAAAAAACTGTATATTACAAACAAAGCTACTGTTGAAGTCCAATGTTTGAAAACAAGTCAACAAAAACAAAGGTAACTTTTCGAAACGAAAAAGTCAAAAAAATTCGCAGACTTGCTGTAGCTAAAACCTGTAGGATACCAATTTTTCCGTGAGTTGTACAAAGACACCAGGACTAATATAATTGCTACGAAGGTGATTGCTCGAGAGCACTCAAATGATCTAAAACTAAATGAGAGCAACTAAATGATCTAAACTCCCTTTTATACCAAAAACTATACCGAGCGTTGTTTCTGGTCGAAGCCTCCGAGGCCTTGTATTCACCGTCGCTGATACCATGGTCGCATCATTGTCAGTCATATCGTTCTCAGTCATAACTAAAAAATTTGGATACCGTAACAATTTCTGAACTTAACATTCTCAAACCTCAGCTCCACTGTTTACCGACACATACCAATCCCATCTGAACTATGTTGCACAGCGCAACAAAGTCGGGCCTCCTCTCTCATTGAGCCAAGTTTCAAGACTTCAATACCAAAAGGTTTGGTAGATTAAACTATTAATCGCACTGGTCGACATAGACAAAGCTTGCTCTATTAAATCAGTAGGGGAAAATAAAATTAAGGCTGAAGGCTGAAGTAAAAAAAGTGACAAAAGAAAAACAAGGGAAGGAAAAGCAGAAAAAAAAGAAAAAATGAGAAAAGCGGAAAAAAATAAAAGCAACAGAATAAAGAAAAACTGGAAGGAAACAGAAAAGAACGAAATGCTGAAAAAACGAAGGAACGAAAGAAGAATGAGAAAAGGCAAAAAAAACTGTATATTACAAACAAAGCTACTGTTGAAGTCCAATGTTTGAAAACAAGTCAACAAAAACAAGGTAAATTTTCGAAACGAAAAAGTCAAAATAATTCGCAGACTTGCTGTAGCTAAAACCTGAAGGATACCAATACTTCTGTCAGTTGTACAAAGTCCACGTGATTAATATAATTGCTACAAAATTGGTTGCTCGAGAGCAATCAAATGATCTAAAACTAAATGAGAGCAACTAAATGATCTGAAATCCCTTTTACAACAAAAACTATACCGAGTGTTGTTTCTGGTCAAAGCCTCCGAGGTCTTGTATTCACCGTCGCTGTTACCATGTTCGCATCATTGTCAGTCATATCATTGTCAGTCATAACTAATGAAATCGGATACCGTCACAATTTCTGAACTTACTATTCTCGAAACTCAGCTCCACTGTTTATCGACAAATTCCAATCCCATCTGAACTATGTTGCCCATCGCAACAAAGTCGGGCCTCCCTCTCTCATTGAGCCAAGTTTCAGTACTAAAAGGTTTGGAACATTAAACTATTTATTAATTGCAGTGGTCGACATAGTCAAAGCTTGCTCTATTAAATCAATAGGGGAAAATATTAAATTAAGGCTGAAAGCTGAAGTAAAAAAGAAAGTGAGAAAAGAAACAAGGGAAGGAAAAGCAGAAAAAAAAATGAGAAAAGCGGAAAAAAATAAAAGCAACAGAATAAAGAAAAACTGAAAGGAAACAGAAAAGAACGAAAAGCTCAAAAAACGAAGGAAGGAAAGAAGAATGAAAAAAAAAGGAAAAAATAACTGTACATTACAAACAAAGCTACTGTTGAAGTCCAATGTTTGAAAACAAGTCAACAAAAACAAGGTAAATTTTCGAAACGAAAAAGTCAAATTAATTGACTTGCTGTGGCTAAAACCTGTAGGATACAAATACTTCTGTCAGTTGTACAAAGTCCACGTGATTAATATAATTGCTACAAAATTGGTTGCTCGAGAGCAATCAAATGATCTAAAACTAAATGAGAGCAACTAAATGATCTAAAATCCCTTTTATACCAAAAACTATACCAAGCGTTGTTTCTGGTCGAAGCCTCCGAGGCCTTGTATTCACCGTCGCTGATACCATGGTCGCATCATTGTCAGTCATATCGTTCTCAGTCATAACTAAAAAATTTGGATACCGTAACAATTTCTGAACTTAACATTCTCGAACCTCAGCTCCACTGTTTACCGACACATTCCAATCCCATCTGAACTATGTTGCACAGCGCAACAAAGTCGGGCCTCCCTCTCTCATTGAGCCAAGTTTCAAGACTTCAATACTAAAAGGTTTGGAAGATTAAACTATTAATCGCAGTGGTCGACATAGACAAAGCCTGCTCTATTAAATCAATAGGGGAAAATATTAAATCAAGGCTGAAGGCTGAAGTAAAAAAAAGTGACAAAAGAAAAACAAGGGAAGGAAACGCAGAAAAAAGAAAAAATGAGAAAAGCGGAAAAAAAATAAAAGCAACAGAATAAAGAAAAACTGAAACGAAACAGAAAAGAACGAAAAGCTGAAAAAAACGGAAGGAAAGAAGAATGAGAAAAAAAAGGCAAAAAATAACTGTACATTACAAACAAAGCTACTGTTGGAGTCCAATGTTTGAAAACAAGTCAACAAAAACAAGGTAAATTTTCTAAACGAAAAAGTCAAAATAATCCGCAGACTTGCTGTAGCTAAAACCTGAAGGATATCAATACTTCTGTCAGTTGTACAAAGTCCACGTGATTAATATAATTGCTACTAAATTGGTTGCTCGAGAGTAATCAAATGATCTAAAACTAAATGAGAGCAACTAAATGATCTGAAATCCCTTTTATAACAAAAACTATACCGAGTGTTGTTTCTGGTCAAAGCCTCCGAGGTCTTGTATTCACCGTCGCTGTTACCATGTTCGCATCATTGTCAGTCATATCATTGTCAGTCATAACTAAAGAAATCGGATACCGTCACAATTTCTGAACTTACCATTCTCGAAACTCAGCTCCACTGTTTATCGACAAATTCCAATCCCATCTGAACTATGTTGCCCATCGCAACAAAGTCGGGCCTCCCTCTCTCATTGAGCCAAGTTTCAATACTAAAAGGTTCGGAACATTAAACTATTTATTAATCGCAGTGGTCGACATAGTCAAAGCTTGCTCTATTAAATCAATAGGTGAAAATATTAAATTAAGGCTGAAGGCTGAAGTAAAAAAGAAAGTGAGAAAAGAAAAACAAGGGAAGGAAAAACAGAAAAAGAAAAAATGAGAAAAGCGGAAAAAAAATAAAAGCAACAGAATAAAGAAAAACTGAAACGAAACAGAAAAGAACGAAAAGCTGAAAAAAACGGAAGGAAAGAAGAACGAGAAAAAAAAGGAAAAAAATAACTGTACATTAGAAACAAAGCTACTGTTGAAGTCCAATGTTTGAAAACAAGTCAACAAAAACAATGTAAATTTTCGAAACGAAAAAGTCAAAATAATTCACAGACTTGCTGTAGATAAAACCTGAAGGATACCAATACTTCTGTCAGTTGTACAAAGTCCACGTGATTAATTTAATTGCTACAAAATTGGTTGCTCGCGAGCAATCAAATGATCTAAAACTGAATGAGAGCAATTGAATGATCTGAAATCCCTTTTATAACAAAAATTATACCGAGTGTTGTTTCTGGTCAAAGCCTCCGAGGTCACCGTCGCTGTTCCCATGTTCGCATCTTTGTCAGTCATATCATTGTCAGTCATAACTAAAGGAATCGGATACCGTCACAATTTCTGAACTTACCATTCTCGAAACTCAGCTCCACTGTTTATCGACAAATTCCAATCCCGTCTGAACTATGTTGCCCATCGCAACAAAGTGGGCCTCCCTCTCTCATTGAGCCAAGTTTCAATACTAAAAGGTTTGGAACATTAAACTATTTATTAATCGCAGTGGTCGACACAGTCAAAGCTTGCTCTATTAAATCAATAGGGGAAAATGTTAAATTAAGACTGAAGGCTGAAGTACAAGAAGAGAAAAAGTGAGAAAAGAAAAACAAGAAAGGAAAGCAGAATTAAAAAAAGAAAAAGGCAGAAAAAAATAAAAGCAACAGAATAAAGAAAAAATGGAAAGGAGACAGAAAAGAACGAAATGCTAAATAAAAACGAAGGAACGAAAGAATGAGGAAAAAAGGCAAAAAATAACTGTACATTACAAACTAAGCTACTGTTGGAGTCCAAAGTTTGAAAACAAGTCAACAACAAAAACAAGGGTAAATTTTGGAAACGAAAAAGTCAATAATTCGCAGACTTGCTGTAGCTAAAATCTGTAGGATACCAATACTTCTGTAAGTTGTAAAAAGACCACATGACTAATATAATTGCTACAAAGTTGATTGCTCGAGAGCAATCAAATGATCTAAAACTAAATGAGTGCAACTAAATGATCTAAAATCCCTTTTATACCAAAAACTATACCGAGCATTGTTTCTGGTCAAAGCCTCCGAGGCCTTGTATTCACCGTCGCTGTTACCATGGTCGCATCATTGTCAGTCATATCATTGTCAGTCATAACTAAAGAGTTTGGATAACGTCGCAATTTCTTCTGAACTTACCATTCTCGAACTTTAGCTCCACTGTTTATCGACACATTGCAATGCCATCTGAACTATGTTGCCCATCACAACAAAAGTCGGGCCTCCTTCTCTCATTGAGCCAAGTTTCAAGACTTCAATACTACAAGGTTTGGAACAATAAACTATTAATCGCAGTAGTCGACATAGACAAAGCTTGCTCTATTAAATCAATAGGGGAAAACGTTAAATTAAGGTTGAAGTAAAAGACGAGAAGAGAACGTGAGAAAAGAAAAACAAGAGAAATAAAACCAGAACAAATAGAGAAAGGCAGAAAAAAAGCAACAGAATAAAGAAAAACGGAAAGGAAACAGAACAGAACGAAATGCTAAATAAAAAACGAAGGAACGAAAGAAGAATGAGGAAAAAAGGCAAAAAATAACTACAATACAAACTATGCTACTGTTGAAGTCCAATGTTTGAAAACAGGTCAACAAAAACAAAGGTAAATTTTCGAAACGAGTCAAAATAATTCGCAGACTTGTTGTAGCTAAAACCTGTAGGATACCAATACTTCTGTGAGTTGTACAATGAGCAAATGACTAATATAATTGCTACAAAGTTGGATTGCTTAGAGCAATCAAATGATCTAAAACTAAATGAGAGCAACTAATTGATCTAAAATCCCTTTTATACCAAAAACTATACGGAGCGTTGTTTCTGGTCAAAGGCTCCAAGGCCCTGTATTCGCCGTCGTTGTTACCATGGTCGCATCATTGTCAGTCATATCCTTGTCAGTCATCACTAAAGCTGTGGAAGTCTGCTCAAAACTGTGAGACTCAAGGCACATTGATCGGGTTAACGGTGCATCGGATAACATCGTTTAACAAATCAATGAGTACTAGATTTGAAATTGAGATTTTAGAGACAGCTGTTTCTTCATACCTGCTAGTCGTCGTCATCGCTGTGACACTTCCAGGGTCTCCTCCAATTTGCCACTTGATTTGACTGAAATTCCTAGAACGCTTACAACACTCCGAATTCGATAGTTCTTGCGGCGATTATCTGTTGAACCGAACTTTCAATTGCACAAGATTTTCTGAAATTTTTTTGTTTAACTTGATACTGTTGAACACAAACACCTGTCGGTACCATCAATTTGAGGCTCTTTGAAGAAACATTTTTTCAAAATCATTTATTCATATCATAGATCTTCATGGAACGATATGCTGAAAGTCTCGTTACTATTAATAACTACTAAAGTCTCTTACTACTAATACTAATTGAAGGGGCGTGAGGTGAGCGCTGTTCAGTTGGGAGATTGATGGGGGCATCGGTAGGCGAGATTGTTGGGGTCAATGGTGCGGGGAGGAGTCTTTGGCTGCATATAATTGGTACATACTGTTTGAGAACAACTACAACTTTTTTCGAGAGCATTCAAAAAGACGCCCCATCATTACTCTGCTGGGTTGCTTTTCTTCACTCTGCTGGGTTGCTTTTCTTCACTCTGCTGGTTTCCTCCTCTTTACTGCTGGGTTCCTAGCCCCACCAATACTCCAAGTCGCAAAACAACGACAGAGCTCCAACACAAATCAATATCGTTGAATTGTTAACCGCTACAGTAGCCGGCTACTATTAGTGTGGCTGTTAAATATAGCCGGAAGGTTGCTGAAAAAGCCGAATTTGACATCTGATCACCGATTATGAGAACTTACCAGGAACTAAAAACATGTTTCATAAGCCCCCGGTAAATGCTAAAATTGATCTTCGTCGGCGTTCTAATCGAAGGCTTGTAGTCGTTTGTTCTTGGTGTTTGTGTTGTTTGTGGGATATACAGTCTGAAACATAAAGCTACGCTTTTTTTGATGCACTGATATGAGTATACATTTCTGAACAATTGAAAAAATCGAAACGCTATCTGCGAGTTATAACATATTTAACCGTAATTACTATTTTGACAGTCGTTAGCAAGTGTATGTGTGAAAACCAAGTAAGATTATTTTTTCAAGTAACAGAAACCCCTTGAAATCTAAACAAAAACATTCACTGTTTTTTGTAGGCTCTTATGTTTTAATAATCGTGTCACTATTTAATTGAACATATGAAGCTTTTCGTTTTCCCCTTGTTCGATCTGCCTTCCTTGAAGTGTCATTGATAAGTTAAATGCTAGCACGATTGTTTGAATCGGCATACTTTTACGAAGAAGTGATAAGCTTGGCAGCATTTTTATTTCAGTTATTTTCTTTTTCTGCAATATTAGTATTCAAGTATTCATTTAGTCAGCTTCGGTTTGTCAAAACTGTAAGTCGATTGATGTGTAGGTTATCAATGCGAAAAATATTTTTTAGATGAATGCCT
This sequence comes from Convolutriloba macropyga, assembly GCF_964194025.1. NCBI lineage: Eukaryota > Metazoa > Xenacoelomorpha > Acoela > Convolutidae > Convolutriloba > Convolutriloba macropyga. Next base: position 47,446,203 of record NC_134480.1, read on the forward strand.
TATTTCAGTGCATCAAGTCTTCCAGACTAAAACTTGACAAGGCGTTTCTCGTGCATGGACTACTCTGCGTTCGGGCTAGGTTACTTCTTGGCTGACTTTCTGGCTCCTTTCTCAAACAGCTGCTCAGTGGCAAACTGGTCGTGACTCGTTTTAAGTAACCACGTCGTCTCCAGTTTGATTGCCTGTCCCTCTTCCCCAAAAATTCTATTAGACCTTTATCGGTCTGTTCGAGATTCGGACTCGCTATGGTACAAACATTGTCAATGGATCTAACCGGATCGCCGAAACTTCTATATGATCTGTTATCAAATCAGGGAAACTAACTATATTCTGCGTTGTCAACTCTCTGAAGAAAACATCGGAAGACAATCAGTAAATATTTTTACCATTCCTGAGATTTCTCGAAAAGATACATTGAAAGTTCTCCGCTCCAAAACTTTGAGACTAATCAATTTTATGACTGTAGCCCTCGCACTTGGGAATGAATTGAATTGCACACCTCTGATGAATATCAAGGAACTGTAATATATTCTGCCATGTGTCAATTTTCCAGCAATTAAAAACGCTTGAATGAAATTGTGCGAGCAATTGGAGAAAAGAATTACCAAATTGCATGGGACAATCAAAAAGTAGATTTACCATGTCCGAGTTTATGGTAGGATATTCAATCTTCGCGCATAAAATTTCTCCTGGGTTTGTCCTCACTACTCGCTTGTACGCGGCTTCCAGTTGCTGCAAATGGTTGCTACCAGGAGTTTAAAATTAAATGCATAAAAATCTTCAAAAGTTTGGTTTTCTATGCAGAAACTAACTTGACAATAGAAGCGACGTATGTTGTAAGAAATTCTGATTTGATGTGGAGAAGTGCAGGCCTCCACGGGGGGATGCAGTGAAGTCAAGCGACGTCTCGCTTCGCTTTGGATGACTGCTCAAAACTGTGAGACTCAAGGCACATTAATCAGGGTAACGGTGCGTCGGATAGCATCGTTCAAAAAATCAAATAGCACTAGATTTGAAATATCTTAAGAGAAAGCTGTTTCTTGATACCTGCTAGTCGTCGTCATCGCTGTGATAACACTTCTGTGGTCTCCAATTTGCCACTTGATTTGACTGAAATTCCTAGAACGCTTACAACACCGAATTCGATAGTTGGTGCTTCGATTATCTGTTGAACCGAACTTTCAATTGCACAAGATTTTCTCTAATATTTTTATTTAACTTGATACTATTGAACACAAATTCCTGTTGGTACCATCAGTTTGAGGCTCCTTGAAGAAACCTTCTTTCAAACTCAATTATTTACATCATATAGATCTTCATAGAACGATATGCTGAAACCCCTTATTTTGGTAAATTTAAAGTCTCTTACTACTAATACTAATTGAAGGGGCGTGAGGTGAGCGCAGTTCAGTTAGGGGATTGATGGGGGCATCGGTAGGCAAGATTGTTGGTGTCAAGGGCGCAGGGAGGGGTCTTTGGCTGCATATAATTCGTACATACTTTGTTTGAGAACAATAACTAAAACTTTGTTCAAGAGCATTTAGAAAGACGCCCCATCAATACTCTCTGCTGGGTTGCTTCTCTTCACTCTGCTGGTTCCTCTTCTTCACTGCTGGGTTTCTTCAGAAAAAACGCCTCACGAATACTCTAAGTCGCAACACAACGACCAGAGCTCCAACATAAGTCAATATCGTTGAATTGTTAACCACTATAATATCCGGCTAATATTAGGGTGGCTTTTACACACACAACATCCACACGTAAATCTAAATGAACAACCATAAGCTCGTATAGTATACTCTCTGCTCTTCACTCTTGACCAAATAAAAGCTGGGTCTCCCTCCAAGGGTGAAACAACTGTTACCATCCTCAGTAGTTAACTGAGGAGGCTAGCTTCTTTAGCACAATTGAGGGTAGGTGATCATGAGACCCATGGTCTCATCATGAGACCCCATAATCAATACCATGACGCCTGGCATTCGCGCAATTTTTGCGACGCGAGTTGGTTTATGTGCGCGCGTGTGTGTGTATATTTGGGGGATGAAAATGGCAGTTGTTTTCTTTGTAGCAATTCTTCTTTGGATTCGCTTGGTCTTTTCCCTTGTTTTTTTTTTATTTCAAATCTTTGAAAGATGGTTTTGATGGTTTTTCGTAGGAACCAAGGATTTTCCAGTTAATATTGTTGCCAACAAACGAATTTTAGAGCAATCATTATCTTTTATTTCACCAAACGAATTTTAGAGCAATCAATTTCTTTCTTTTTTGTTTCTCTCCCTCGCTCTCTCTCCCTCTGTGCTTCGTCCTCTTTCTTTTTTCCTCGTTCCTTTCTCTCTTTATATCGTTTTTTCTTCTTCCGTTTCTCTTTCTCTCTCTCCCTTTATTTCTCGATTCTTTTCTCAATTTTAATGATCAAGAAAACCAGTTGAGCAAATAGTCACCCCACGAAACGGGAGGATTACACCAAAACAAATTAGTCACCCCAAAACATAACACCAACAGCTTCAAATAGACTGAATTGGAAAAATCAAGCAGCATCATATTTTAAGCTCAAACGCCATTGTTCAGAAGTTTGCTGTAGAAAGAGCAAAGGACAAGCAATATGCATAGTTAGCGTAAGTGGTGAGACCTATGGCTGTTAAGCTAGGGGTTTGGGATCGAGCCCGAGTCGGTGAGAAACTTGGCACGGTGAGAAACTTTACCAAAAAAGACTTTACTTCTCGATCACATTTTAGCTTATCTGAAATGCGTGAAAATTTGGTTGAATTAGGTTGCCCGAAAAACATTATTCGACCAAATAATGGCGGGAGAAAATGCTGTCGGGACTGGCGACGAATTTGGTTATATAGTCAATAGCACCAAGTAGTGTTTTAAATGATCTGGGTGAATGTGGCTTGGTTGCAACCGGGACGTGACCGTCGTTTTGTTACCCACGCTGCCTCGTCGGGCTTCTTATCAAAATTGTGACTGAAACGGCCCTCTAATGGACGGAGTCAGGTGTTAATGTTGAACAATACTGATGAAATTCAGATAAATACAGGAAGTTTGCTAACTTATTTTATGAATTCATTTTTCATTCGAGTGAATGCCATATCGTAATCGGTTTTCATGTTCTCCTCGGTTTGTTTTCAGTCCAATTTTTTTTCGAATCCCCTCGGTTTGGCTTTTCGATTCCAACTTTTTTCGAATCACCAATTTTCAAAACCTATGAGAGCTCTAGGAAATGAAGATGCTGAAGATCAACTGGAGTGATTAACTCCCGATGTAGGGGTTAATTCGGAAATAATACACAACTTTTAACAACTCAATTTACCTTTTTCTTTTATAACCCTATGTCGGGAGTCTTAATCTCTACGGTTGATCAGCAGCATGTCATTTAGTTCTCAATAAATTTTCAATCAAATTGGGGATTCGAAAAAAATATGCAGCTCGAAAAGCTAACCAGGGGAAACATGAAAAACGACCACGGCATTTACGCACATGAAAATTGACTTCATACAAAAAACAAACTTTCCTGAGTACATCTGAATGGCATTGTTTGTTGTGGGCATTGTTTTAATGTCCGTCTATATATTCTGTTCTCCGACTGCTTGTAGTCCCGAGTAAATTAATTCCTTTACTCGCATGACAGTCTACGCTCAGCATTTTAAATTAAGCAATCTACCGAATCGAATTGTTGCTGTAATACAAAGTCCACGTTCTTTAACAGGAAAACTTAATTCCAACCAATTTCTGAACTATTGGAAGCTTGCTCTATTAAATCAATTGGGGAAAATGTTAACTTAAGGCTTAAGTAAAAGAGAAAAAGTGAGAAGAGACAGAAAAAAGAAAGGAAAGCAGAAAAGTACAAAAAAGATAGAAAATAGAGAAGGCGGAAAAGAAAAGCAAGAGAAGAAAAACGCAAAGGAAACAGAAAACAAAGCTAAATAAAAAACGAGAAAAAATGAGAAAGGCAAATAACTGTACGTTACAAACTAAGCTACTGTTAAAGTCCAATGTTCGAAACAAGTCAACAACAAAAAGGTAAATTTTTGAAACGAAAAAAGACGAAAAAAGTGAAGAATAATTCATAAAACTTTGAAGCTTCAGTTTGATTAAAAACACGATACAGCTAAAATCCCTTTCATACCATAAACTATACCGAGCATTGTTTCTGTCCCCGTTTCTAAACTATACCCTGCGTGGGGTCGCTTCTATAACAAATAGAAGCGATTGAATGAAATGGTGTGAGCATTTAAAGAAAATAAACTGCAAACTGCATAGAAGACAATCAGTGAATAGATTAGACTCCCTGAAACGCATATCAATCAAGTCACATTTATAATTGATCGGGGTAAGTGCGTCCGGTAACAAATAGCAATAAAACAAATAGCACTAGATTTAGAATTGAGATTTTACTATAGAGAAAGCTTTCTACATACCTGCTAATCATCGCTTCAATTACACTCAATGGTCTCCTTCAATATGCCACTTGATTTGATGGAAATTCTTTGAGCTTATAACACTCTCTGAACCCCAGTTGGTGCTGCTGAACCTGTTGAAGTTTGAACCGGACTTTCAATTGCACAAGATTTTCTCAAGATTTCATTTACCTTGATACTGTTTAAGGTCGGTACCCTCAGTTTGAGGCTATTTAAAGACTTACTTTCAAACTTAATTCTTGATTAATTTTAAAGTCATTTTGTAACAGTATGAATCATCTTGAACTATCTTTCGGTTACAGGTTTTTTTTGGTGTGCTACATGCTTAATAAGCGCAATAACATATACAGATTAGCTTCAAAATGGCGGTATAGCAGGTTTTGAAACGCATTTATTACGCTGGGATGCATGATTATAGACCATAAAACATGTGCAGATAGGAACGTTGGTAATAATTGGGCTGAAGAGCAGCTTTCATTTATTTAATATAATAGATAGAAGGAAGAGAAAAAAGATGAAAGGAAAAGAAAAGAAGACAACCGCCAGGATGAAAAATTAGCAATTTTTAGGTACCAAAAATAAAGGTCACTCTTGGAATTAACTGAGCGGCAAACCCCATGATCCTCGCTGGACATTTATAGCCGTATCTCATACGCTACCGACGCGTAGTGCATTTTTCCATCGCCCCTCTGCATCAGTAAAGCTGAATAAAACAGTCTTTCGATGTGTTTTTTATTTGAATAATCAGTAGAGATCCAGCAACTTTTACGTGAAAGCTACTGTAAGTAACGTACTATACAAAGACAACATTCAACGGAAAGCACATCAGAATGCCTCGGCAAATCTAGTTAACTTGGTTGGCAGGTCTTAGTCTAGGTCACCAATTTAAACTAATACGTTCAAAAAACCGAATTTGTTAGGCTAAGCGAACAGTTTTGAGCCATTTTGGAAGTTATTTTTAGTGGGATATCGGCTTTGGTATTTCTCAGAAATAATACATGTGTTGCATTTAGAACGGAAAATCTAAGCGAAAGTTTTGATATAATACGCACAAAAATTCTATCTAATGATATAATTAATTTATTCAATTCAATTTACTCGGTAACATCCTCCGGCCCGAAAGAAAATGTTGGGAGGATCGGTACAAACTTAACGAATGGGCGGACAAGCGATCCGGACGACGTGCGTACCACGGCGGAGCGGGCAACGCTGTCGGAACCGTAACGGAGTTCATCAATCCTATCAATTGGATAGTAACCCCTAGGGTTGCTTTCCTCAACGATTCAAACTAAATCACCAACCTTGAGGTGCTTTTCAGTAGGCGTCTGCCACTTAGATCTACGGTTCAGCGCAGGTACATACTCCTTAAGCCAACGTGCCCAAATTGCATTGGCGTAGGACTGTGCACGGGCGTACCGCTTACGATGATCGAACTCGTCGACGCCAACGATAGACGGAATTCTGTTTGCTTGGTTACCGAGTAGAAAATGGTTAGGTGTTATTGCGCCTAGGTCGGACGGGTCGGCGCTTACGGACGTTAAGGGACGTGAGTTTAGTGCGTATTCGACCAGACAAAAAGTAGTGTTCAACACCTCATCTGTGAGGCGACGCGTACCGAGGATAGTGTACAGTACTCTTTTAAAACTTCGAACTAGCCTCTCCCAGATGCCACCTTGGTGTGGCGCACTGGGTGGATTGAACCTCCACTTAATGCTCTTATGTGCAAGTTCGGTGGCAATGTTAAGCGTGTTCCATTTTTCCACACGTTCACGGAGTTCTTTCTCCGCTCCAATGAAGTTCGTACCATTATCCGACCAAATCATAGGAGTACCCCGACGGGAGACGAACCGCTCCACTCCCATTACACAGGAACTAGTGTCCATGGACGGGACAAATTCAACATGGACAGCACGAGTATTGAGACAAGTGAAGAGAAATCCCCACCTCTTCTCGGTAGTCCGACGAACTGTGACGTAGAATGGGCCGAAGTAATAAACCCCGGTGTTGGTAAAGGGAGGAGACTGGTATGCGAGTCTCTCCTTTGGAAGGTCTGCCATGATAGGTTGAATGATTGCCGCACGGAACTTTCTACACAAGACGCAGTTTGATTTGATTGAACGCAGTGTGGAACGTAGTTTGAGGATGGCATAACGTTCCTGTACCTTTGACTTTAAGTAATCGATGCCCTGATGACGGTTCTTCAAATGAATATGCCGCAGAAAAAGTTTAACAAAAGTATGACGCGCATCCAGCACGATAGGATGGTTAGTGTCAAAGTCAATTTCCACTAGCCGTTGGAGTCGACCAGAAGAACGCATGAGACCATGAGGCCCAATAAACGGAGTAAACTGAGCAATGCGGCTGCTCTTCTTAACGAATTTGTCAAGAAGATCCTTTCTTTCAGTATTAAAGGACTCTCCCTGAACCAAGTACTGGAGATGACGTTCGGCTTCGTCAAGCTCAACAGGGTCGGCTATGCTGCCGTCTACGGTACGGTAACCTTCATGAGATGGTAAAAGACGGAGCACATATGCGGTGACACGAAGTAATTTTTGATAAGAACTGAACTTATCGAACGGGATTAGATTGATGCTTTGTTCCTTAGGGGGCTTGGTTATGGATGCGGCTAAAGATGAGATGGAGTCATCATCTTGTTCCTTGGTTACAGCGCCGAGCTTGATGTTATCAACGACGTCAGTATTTGGCACAAAAGGGAATCGCTTAGTTCTCAAGAAGTCAGGACCCCTCATCCAGCTACTTGATTGCAAAACTTCAGCGGACATGCCACGCGTGCCAGCATCTGCCGGATTATCACAAGTGGCGACGTGGTTCCATTGGTCAACGCTGGTGTTCTCCAGGATTTCACTAACACGATTTGCAATGAAGATGGGGTGTTTGTTTGAGTTAATCCACTGCAAGACGATGGTACTATCTGTTCACATAAAGACTTTATCCACAGTAACCGTTAATGCTCGACAGATTTCCCTTTTTAAACGGGCAGCGAGGAGAGCGGCTTGTAATTCCAACTTAGGAACTGTCATTACCTTCATAGGTGCAACACGGGCCTTGCCCAAGTCAAACGCCAGCTCTGTTTTAATCTCCCCGGAGTTGCAAGTTACTTGAGCCCTAAGAAAACCTACTGCACTGACTACGTCTTGCGAGCTATCACCAAACATGTGGAGTTCAAGGTGTTGGAATGGTCCTGAAAAGTAACTTCTCGGTATAGTGATCTCAGCTAACCGCGGCAGTTCAACACACCAGGCAAGGAATCTGTCAACTGTGTCTTTAGGTAACTCGTCATCCCAACTTTGTCCATTGACACGCCAAATGTCTTTCAAGATTAACCGAGCACCAACAGTGAACGGTGCGACAAGACCAATTGGGTCGTAGACCTTTGACACAAGACTTAAGACGAAGCGCTGTGTTAAACTTTTCGTGATGGTGCTGTTAGTACCCCTACTCACAACCCACTTGAGATCCCACTTAAGCCCAAGCACGTGCATTGATTCCTCCTTGGACGAAACGATGACCTTTGGTTCAGTGGATTGAGCAGTTGAAAAGCGTAGTTGGCGCAGGTGGGCGAATCTTTTGCCCCAAAGATGTGGCGCGTATACTGGTGTACCACAACATTTGATGTGGGGTCCTCCCGCCACAAAAAGCGCAATGATGGTTGGTCACATGGAAACAATCCAACTTGGAGGAACATTCCCTCGATGTCGGCGGATACGGCAGATGGATGTGTGAACCGTAGGAGTACATTGATTAGGTTTTGCAGTAGGTCAGGTCCGGTGAGTAATGACTTATTAAGAGATGCGCCATGGAATTTTGCTGCTCCGTTTAGTGTCCTACGAACCTTGCCCGGCTTGTTCGGGTTAACAACCGGAGGTGTGGTAGGTACCACTCTCGTTCCGAGCGACTTTCCACCTTATGAGCATCTTTGACCCTTACTACGTAGCCTTTGTCTAAGTCCTCTTTGATGGTATTCGAGTTCTTTTCCCTTAAAGTCTGGTCTTTCGTAAGCCGCTTTTCCAAAGATTTCAATTGAAACAGCGCAGTTCGATGTTATCTTCAGCCCATAGCATTCCGACATCGTACCTTTTTCCATTATGCACGGTGGTGTTTTCAAGAATTTCATGCGCACGTGCATCCGAGGCGGATCGTGGGTCTACTTGCTTAAGTGCGCCGTACGACTCCATGTCGTACCAAGATTTTACCTGACTAGCGAGTTCAAAATCCTGCTCCATATTAGCTTTGAAACAAGTTGAGACTAAACCTGAAGACGACGGTAGAGGGCCGCTTAGGACCCAACCTATGGGCAAGCGAACAGCGAAGGGCGAGGACTTCTCGTCGGCAGCGAAGTACTCTAACGGGCGGATGGCATGATACACATCCTGTCCAAGTGTCATCTCGATGTTTCCATAGCAATATGTAACTGGGTTTAGAACTGCTAGGTGCGGGTATGTTTCCTGAAGTGCTTTAATGTTAATGACATCGGCACCTACATTCAAATTTTCCTTTACGTAAGGGCTGACTTTAAATGGTTCAAATGCTTGGTTGTCGCGTGGTGTTACAATTAGTTCAACTAACTTAGTGTCTACAACCTCCTCGGTATTTATACCCTTTACTGTTGGTTTCAATGCTGTACCGTGCAAACCAAGTCTATTTGCAAGATCATTGGACACCCAAGAGTTACTGCAAGCGGTATCACACAAAACTAAAGCCGTGGTATCTTTACCGGAGGAGCTCTTCAACTGTAATTCAGTCACCTGAAGGAGGCCTTTCACATTAGTCACAGATGACAAAGTAGTGGTCCTACTCGATGATTGGACACTAGGAAGTTTACTTTGATTTGCGCCAGCATTAGAAATACTATTGTTTTTGTTTGAAGAGGATTTTGATGGATAAACCCTCTCAGCTCCACGGAGAAGTGTATTATGGGAGCTATTACATCCGTCTTTCCTTCATTTCCTGGGATTTGGGCATTGCTTAAACATATGCTTTTCTCTCAAACATGGGAAACACAGTTTTGCTTCCGCCACTACCTTTGCTCGCTGAGTGGGAGACTTACACTCCCACTTAAATACCTTACACTCCCAGATGCGATGATTGCCTTTACACACGATGCAGCGAGGGGTTGCAGGCGTTGCCGATGTTGAGGCTGGTCTCTGAGTGCCCTTAGTTTGTGTATTAGCAGCAAAAGTTCTTGAGGCAACTTTGGTCTTTACTACTGAGTTGGTGTTATCCTCAGTTCTTGCCTTCGATGAAGTTTGTTTCATTAAATCATGTGCCTCGGCCTTCTCCTTCAACCAATCGTTGAAGTCAAGGAGTGTTGGCTTAACCCAATGTTTCTTCACTGTGAAGAGTGACCAGGATTCTTTCAGATTGGGCGGCAATTTTTGCACAGCCGTGTTGAGAAGTGAGGCGCTCTTAAGGTCTGCGTCATATGAAAGTGATTTAAAGACCCCAACAATACTTGAAATTGTTGCAGAATAGTTTATGATGTTATCACTATTGTGCATCTTTAGTGGTGGAAAAGAGCTGAGTTTTTCTAAGTGTGCACTGACTACTGCCTGTGGTTGGCCAAATTTACGTTCGAGTGTCTAAGTGCATCCTTATACATTACACCACAGTATGCGAACTCAGCGATGGCGGATTTAGCTTTTCCAGTTACAAGAGTTTTTAAGTATGTTAACTTGACATCATCAGTCAAGGACTGTGCGTCTATGGCGCTTTTAAATTGTCCGAACCATTCGTACCACTGCAGGGGATCACCATTGTATTGTGACAACTTCCACTCGGGCAGTGGATCGTTCTTCCTACAAGTAATTGCGTCCGCCAACTGCTTTATCAAATCCGCAGTGTCCAAAGAAGGAGCCGAAGGTGTGGGATGCGGTGGGCCACCCCAACACAACGGGTTCGGAACGGTAGCTCCATACGTTGGCCGAATGATCGGAGTGACAAAGGTGGGGGCGGTACCTGTGGAAGAACTAAATGGATTCGCTTGCATGAAGTCTGATGTTACGTAATTTTGAGTGCCTGCTGCTGCCTGTACATGAGAGGAGCGGTGCGATGTAGATATATGAGGGTTGATTGACGGGGCCGGTTGTACGGTGTATAAGTTTGCGGATGTTCGTACAAGTGGTACTGCATTAGATGGGACTGCTGCTGGAAAACGCCAGACATTTGGATCTGGAGGAGCAGGAGGTGCGTGGGTTATAGGGACTAAACTTTGGGGCTGAAAGCTCTTTTTTGGGGATGGTGGATGAATTAATTGAGGTACAAAAACGTTTGCGGAGGAAACAAATGGTGCAGGCGGAGAATGGGGTAACAGATTGACATTATTCGCCACGGGGTTAGTGGCTTGTAGTGGTAGTGCTTGTGGCGGCGAAGGAGGAAAGCGGAATGCTGGTGGGATTAACGGGAAATGCGGTGGTGCAAGGTTTAGAACGGGGGATGGTGGGGCTGGTATATTTATGTGTGCTTGTGGCGGATTAGGTGCTAGAGGAGCATTAACGATTGTATTAAAAGGTGGTGAATGCGGATGGCTGACTAAATTCAACTGTCCCGGCATGCTCGATCTGCGAGGGAATTGATGATCTAACTGCAAACCATCGAAGTGCATTTTTGCTTGAGACAGTTGTCGGGCTGTGTTTGGCGCGTTTAGTTGAGTTGGCATACCGAAGTTTATTGGTGATGGAGGCGTATATTGAGGCTGTTGCTGCTCTTGCATGATGTTGTTTGCAACATGTGCATCATTGGTTACATTGGTTCTACTACTTGGTTCTTGGACAGGGAGGTTGATGTTGGCCTAAACTTGACTATGTGTATTGAGATTGAAGTGTGAGTTTAGAAGTTGAGCTGAAGAAGGTCGTTGGACAATTGCTTCGTTGGATTGGGCGATGGAACCAGAAAAGTGCTAACTCGGTTCGTTTGCAACATCTGCAATGTTCCCGGCCGGTGACGAATTAACCCAATCTTGAACAAGTTTCTTGCTCTTGACTGAACTTCGTTCCGTAAAGAGCCCACTCATTTTGCCTGTACCAGACCCGTCTGTGGATGATTTTGTCATCAACTCAAATTCCTCAAGGGCTGCAGTAGCTACTTCCTTGCGGAGATCCTCCTCAAGCTGCTCAATTTCCAATTCCCGCAATTTCGTTTGTTTTTCAATTTCGAGACGCTGTCTAGCAATGCGAAGCTTTGCTTCATGTTGTTTCTCAAGTTCCTCCCTTTTGAGTCTTGATAGTTCTAAGTCTCGTTGACGCTGACTTGATCTTTTTGAGGAAGTCATATGTGAACTTGATTTTGAATGGTGAGAGGTATACTGCTCTGCTGTTCCTTTGTCATGGACCGAATTGATATACCCTCGAGCAGCAGCAATGAACTCATCAGTTTTCTTTGTTACAGTCTCTAACCATTTTTCAAGGTTCTTACAGGCAGCATCTGGTTTTTCAGTCTTTTGTGCCAGATCAAAGAGCTCTTCGTTCTTATCAACTACTCTAGTAAAAGCATCTTTGCACTTCACAATCAGACGTTCGATCTTAACTTTCCTGTCTTGCTTATCCACAGCATTGTTAAATTCACCATAAATGTTATATAGTTCAGCCTCTAATTTTGCCCTCGCACCATAAAGTTTATTAAATTTGTCCTGCAAAGCTGTCATGATCTTAAAAACAGGAACCACAAGTTTAATTTGGTAATAATATAAAGTACACACACATGCAACAGCACAACACAAAGGGGTTATACCGAACCCTAGTGTGACGGTTTGGCTAGCAAACCGCCAAAGAGCAAAGATGTTCGTCGAGTACAATAGTACCCGGCGAAAGAAAGAACGGTGCGCAGGAAGCGCGAAAAGCGGCAGAACGGGAGACGGGACGGACGGGAAGAGACGCCGAACGAGTAACGTACGACGCAACGGGAAACCGGACGGACAAACGAGAGCGTCGGGCGAAAAGCGCGCGACGAAGCGGGAAAATAGCAAGGGCGGGGCGGAAACGTCGGGCGGATGGCGCGCGACGAAACGGAAAACGGCACGGAAGGGGCGGAAACGTCGGGCGGATGGCGCGCGACGAAACGGGAAAACTGGCACGGGCGGGGGCGGAAAAGTCGGGCGGATGGCGCGCGACGAAACGGGAAAACTGGCACGGGCGGGGCGGAAACCACAAGCGAGGAGGCGGGAAGATCGATGCTAACAGACCACAGAAACAAACTCAACCAAACAAGCTAGCCGTAACTCCAGAATAAACTTAAGCCACACCCTAGAAAGAAGGAGAGGAGCTACTGCCAGGTAAACTAGCACAAAACATTATGAGGGCTTTATCAACGGCATCAAAACATCAAACATGAAATAATTTACGGCAACAGTGTAGTATAACCATAAGTCGAAAACGTCAAGAACTTTACTAGCCGTAACTCCAGAACAAACTTAAGTCACACCCTAGCAAACCACCCTACCCAGACAACAAAAGTGCATACTACAAAAATTAATAAAGCTACAACAAATTGCTAGCAAACCAGTGTGGTGAAAGTCACAAAACAAACCAGCCGTAACTCCAGAATGAACTTAAGTCACACCCTAGCAAGGAATGAGACTACACAACAAACCAGCATACTAGCAGAGAAATTTTACTACAGCAGAAACAACATACTACATCATTCAACAGATAAACGGGGGATAGAAGGAAACAAAGTGACAAGGAAACAAAAGGACGGAAGCGGAAAATGAGACCAGATAACCTGCGGAAAACAGATGGTAGTGAAAAACTCGAAGAATGGGGAGAGCGAAACGTTTAGTAAAGCGCTATCGGAGAGAACCAACCACAAACTAACCCGTAACTCGTGAGTTCACTAAGTCACACCGCCAGTCAGCGGGTAGACTCCCACAACAGCGCAAGACTAAGTGACATTCAGGTTATCAAAGGCTTGTGTGAGTTCCGCCTCCTCGAATGCATGACGGGTGCAAAGCGTTTTACGACGGCGCTTTGAAAGTTTCTTCAGACGGGAGCGTGCTATCAAGGACCGGAGGTTGTTCTTACGAGCTAAGACTATAGTGAGTGTTTTCAGCTCAAGTGCAGGCCTTTGGTGTAATGCTCTGTACTCTTTAAGTAAACAAAGATCTTTCTGTTTACGTTTAGACACAATGTCTTTCACTAAATGGATGGTAACTAGAGTACTACGCTTGAGCTGATTGTAAATATCAGGAGTTCCCTCTCTGGGGCAATACACTATAGCTTCTATGCGCTCCTGATACTTTTCAAGCACTTCAATAAGCTGCGAAGGTGTAAAGGCTTATTGTTGTTACTGCGATGACGGGACAATGAATTGTTCACCACATCATGCCATATAACTAGCCTCTTTTTATCACGGAAGAAGTGACTCAATTGAAATTGCGCGTTTTTTCGGACTTTCAAAGCGTTAGGATTAAAACTCAGACCCGGTAATGCTAAAATTCCTTTTTTATAATGGTCTTGTAACGCTTCAGGCAAAGTTTTTATGGCGTGATGAAGGGAACTTGCAGCTAATATGTAAACCATATAATGTTTTTACAACATAATTGATTTGAGCTTTGCTCAAAATCCGAACCTTGACGTTAAATGCACGATTTTCACGAGTTACCAAGAATAAGCGCTTATTAGAGGAAAAAAATCAGTTACCTGATCTTCTTTTTTTTGAAGTTTGAAAAACTTGACCAAACTTGTTTTTTACAGCGTTTTAATCTATCTAACTACTATATAAGTATGCGAGAATGATCGGATAGATTTTTTCCCAATTTTTTCAAATCTGGTCAATTTTTTCAAACTTTTTTCTTGCTTCGCGTGATTTTTTTTCGTATAAGACTACCCGTTCTAGTATTTAGCCCTATTTGGTCAATTCCAAAATTTTGACCAAAAACTTTCAAATTCGATGTTTTTTCAATCAAAAGGGTGTATGGGTGGGTTATCGGTGACGAATGATTAATGATAATACCAGAATATAGCAAATGAAACCAAAAACAATTGAGGGGGGTTACTAGATTTGCCGGATAAATAATCAATTTAAGGCATCAAAACCAAGTTTTTCTGTCGAGTCTTACAGTTTTTTTTGTCCACTGAAGTTGTTTTCTGGGTGGCTGTTCTCGCATCTTTTTTCGGCGTTGTTCAATTCCAGGTTTTGGGCCACGATGTAACACATTTCAAAGCCACCTCAGTGCACAGATGAACAGGTTGAAGTTTTTTCCTATCTCCTGCAAGTTTTGGTTGCGTCTAGTGGCAATCCTGAATTCCCTCTCGGTTCGTCCTTGTCTGCATCACTCTTTGATCTTGGTAAATGATCAAACAGGCCATAGCACGATCAAAAGTCGTTGCTCGCTTGCGTTTGTTAAATATGATCTTTCGTATAAGATCTGTAGATATTGTAGATGAACTGAATCGGCTGATGTAGTAGAATTTATTATTTTTATTTCAACATGTTTTCTACATAATTCATTTAAAGCGAACAAAATTTAAATCGCGTTGAGTTTTCAGAGTACCAAATTTGGTTTCGAACCAACCTATTTTCCACAAGTGGAAAATGGAACTATTTATTTACAGTCCGTAAATATGAAAGCGGTCATGGGAAGTTTTCTATCTGTAGAGGGGAGTAACAGCCCACCAGCATGTATTACTATTGTCAACAAAATTTGGATGAAATATAGGCACCCGATGTAGACGGCACCAGCAATAAAGCTGAATAAAACAGTCTTTCGATGTGTTTTTTAATTGAATAATCAAGTAGAGATCCAGCAACTTTTACGTAAAAGCTACTGTAAGTAACGTACTATACAAAGACAACATTCAACGGAAAGCACATCAGAATGCCTCGGCAAATCTAGTTAACTTGGTTGGCAGGTCTTAGTCTAGGTCACCAATTTAAACTAATACGTTCAAAAAACCGAATTTGTTAGGCTAAGCGAACAGTTTTGAGCCATTTTGGAAGTTATTCTTAGTGGGATATCGGCTTTGGTATTTCTCAGAAATAATACGTGTGTTGCATTTAGAACGGAAAATCTAAGCGAAAGTTTTGATATAATACGCACAAAAATTCGGATCTTTTCTGCTAGCGCCCCCCCCCCAGCCTTATATAGCCGTTAAGTTTGCACCCCCCAAAATCTAAGTTTTCGCGAATTGTAAGAGCGATATTTGCATTTCATTGAAACAAGAGTGTATAGGTAGATTGAAGGCACTTTTAGAATAGTTTCCTTAAAAATTTTGAAAAAATCAAGCCATTATTGTAGCCAATAACACCAAAAATGGTCTAATACAGAAATTTTTATTGATGCTTACGTTATATGCAACAAATTTTGGTTGCATACGTAATACTTTCAAACCTTTGCTGTGCTAGCTTTTAGTAAATGCATATTGTTCGTATATGTTCACGTATAAGATTACTAGCTTTAACAATATGTTTAAACATTTATAAATGGGGGGTGCCTAACTAAGCGGGGGGGGGGGGGGGGGGGGGCTCTAGCAGAAAAGATCCAAAAATTCTCTATCTAATGATATAATTTATTCAATTCAATTTACTCGGCAACAATCAGCATATTTTTGGAATAAAGACTTTGAGAGCGATTAATCATTGCTCTCAAATGTGTGAATTTTGTCACCAAATTGGGCGCCAGCCCCTGCCTCATAGGTCTCACCTCTTACGCAATTTTGGTCAATGATTTCTTTGGCTCTTTTTTGTTGCTTGCTTAGAGAGCGCAAAACATTGGCAGATTAGGCAAATTATTGAATATGGCAACTTATGGCGTTTCAAAAAAGAAACGCCAAAATATTTGAAAATATGAGCGCTGTTAATCAGTTGCGCTCAAGTTCGATTTATATTTAGTGTCTCGAATCTGCGGTTTCTATTTGAAATTTAGGCGCCATCATTGGAATCTGCGGTTTCTGTTTAAATGGAATCTGCAGTTTCTGGAATCTGCAGTTTGTTTAAAATTTAGGCGCCATCATTTTTGTGTACTTGAGAATAGTTGCGTGAAAATTTTGTTGTGTAAAAGGTGTAAGTCTGTGGCCAGTATGTTGATGTCAATGGGGGTGGATAATACCGCTGTTGATTGTGTTTAGATAACGACTGTGGGGATTTCTCAGATGAAACCAATTGTGACCAGCTGCACCCTAACACGTACATGTGTCAGAACCAGTTGTTGAGTGTGGGAACTGAACAATTGTGTAATGGTGTGAACGACTGTGGGGACATGTCGGATGAGATTGGGTGTGGTCCCTGTGAGCCATTTCACTTCTCTTGTGAGGACAAAAGAGGGTGTGTGTTGATGTTTGACCTGTGTGATGGTCAGTCACAGTGTTACGATGGGTCAGATGAAAGTTGGTGTCACTCTGAATGCACAAGACCTCATCAGTTCAAATGTACCAATGGAAACTGTGTCGACAGGTGAGTAAACTGGTTGTAAGCGTTGGCTAAAGCTGGCACCTCAACCTGGGTACAAAAGCAGATTTCGAGGAACAAAACGAAAAAATTCTTGAAGGAAGTCCTAGTTTCAATGACAACCCTACCTTTACCAGACAATTTTTCATCTCATGTAAAACCGACAACCTTAAAACTTACCACCGGGTCGCGCTTCCAAATTACAAGTGCATACCAGTGTTGAGGAATTTTGTTTTTCACTTGAAATCGTCCGTTTTTATTCGTTTTCGTTAGACAAAAACGATCGTTATGCACTCACCACTGCGCTATCAGGGCATACTACAGATATGCCAAAACGATCTACTAAAGAAAAACTAGTTAAAGGGCAATTAAACGACGAAAAAACGATCAAGAAACGACGATTCTTTTTGAAAAAAAAAACAAACGACCATTACTTACACTTAAAAGACGTCTTAAACAACGGAAACAAATGAAAACGAAGAAAACTACGATTTCTTACAAAATATTGTCGTTTTTCGTTGTCCTCAACACAGGTAACGCTATCGCCAAGATATTTCAACTCAATTTTGCATTGGGATAAAGCTACTGAACATACCGTTCTGGAAAGGGTCTTCAAGGCAATCGGATTATGCTTAAATTTATGTCAAGGCAAGAGACAATGAGCAGGACGCGGCAACTCAGGCATTATCTTGGATGGACTGGTTTTAGTCTGGATTCAAGAGAGTTGACCAAAAACCAAAAATTTACAGAATATAGTCATCTTGAGCTGTTCTATGAAAAGTGAAATCAATTTTTGAAAAATACATATAGCGCATTTAGAATATACGAGCGAATTCAAATTTTAATGGGGTGTAAAAAGTGTATACGAAATCAAGAAGCAAAACCTCAAAAGTATGGGAAACAGTTGACAATACAATAAATTAAAATGTTGTAGGTCTCAAGTGTGTGATCACGTGATTGACTGTGGGGATAAGTCTGACGAAGGAGTGTGCTCGTGTGAGTCTGGCAGTCACTTCAGATGTACTTCTGGCACTCCAGCTGGACACAACAATCATCACTCGAATGGCAGTAACATCAGGGTATGCTCTACTAGTTTTAGCCTGATATGTAACATAAGTGAGTGGTCTATCTGGGAAGAAAAGCAATTAGCACAACAATTGAGCATATGCTCGGATCAACAAAAGTAATAGCGTTTAATGGTTCTTATCGGAGGATAGTTTGATATTTTAGTGCATTCCGGATGAGTGGGTATGCGATGGGGTGTCAGATTGTAAGGACGCGGAGGACGAGAGAGAGGACATGTGTGAAGAACTACAGTGGGCTATGACGTCATTGGGAGCAGAACAAGATGCAGATTGTGATTGGGATAGGGAGTTTCAGTGTTCAGACGGTGAATGCATTCTGATGGAACTAGTGTGCGATGGAATTGAACACTGTTTCAGGGTAAGCACTTTTGACTAACTTATTTTCTTTACTATCAGGAGTTAATACTATTGAAGATAAGTGTTGGCACAAAACAAGTTATTTATTATCGAAAACAAGAGATAGGGCGCAGTTTAGTTGGTTAGCAGGCCCTACAAGAGAAGAGTAAAAGTCCATTCCTCAGAATATCTACCGGGTGGTGAGTGGGAGGTTGGGGGAAGGGGGTGGGATTTGGTTAGTGGTTGGTAGTAGTTTTAGAACTAACCAGAAGTTTGTTTGTGTAGGGTGAAGATGAGGTTGGTTGTCCAGCATCGTGTCCAAAGGGCACTTACGAACTGTGTCTTATGAGTGACGAGTGTATCTCCTATGATCAGTTCTGTGATGGGAATCGGGACTGTGGTGACAATTCAGATGAGTCATTTACTAATGGATACTGTTTCTGCAGTGGAATCCTCTGCGACTCAACCTGTGTCCCAATCCACAAAATTTGCGATTCAAATTGGGACTGTAGAAATGGAGAGGACGAAATAGAGTGTACAAAATGCAGAACTAATTTGCAAAGTACGAATGACTTAATTGATCAAACAGTCTTTGTCATCAGTCTCATCAAAACAACCTACACTCAAATGGACAGCTTCCAGATATACTTCGCATCCCTGGTTGACAAATGGACAGCATACTTTGGAACTGATGATAGTTCCCCATTCCATATGAACGTAGAGGAACACGACCCAAATGCGAGAGAGTTGATCAAAGAAGCCAAAGATTTCCTCATCTCAATTGTATCTCTGCGTCAGCCTTTGAGACAATTCATGGCTGTAATGAATGAGTTGCAGCTAACTGATGCCACTTTGCCTAATTACGCTCATTCGGACACTTTGAGCGAAAGAATCCCACGAATGAAACGATGGATTATCGAACGGACAATCAACACGGAAGTCTATGATGATTTGATTAAACGGTGCGAATACCTTAAGCAGAAATCTCTCGATTCCATTCAGACCTTGAGTGCCATTACCAAAATGTTGCATTACGATTTTTCAACTTGTCGCGATCACGAATATTTCCAATATGAAATGAGGAACTCGAAGCGATCTATGCGTGAAGTTTTCACGGCACTGACTTTGGTCCAGAATGATGTGCCACACGCAGATGTGAACAAGTTTGTGAATAAATTGTACAATTTAGACGATCAGTTGCAACAGTTGATTGTATCTGTGCAGAAGTTTGATCAGATAATAGCGTCAGTAGCTTTCTTGATAGACGATGCAAAGGAGAAGTTGGAGTCAATGGTCAAGGAGGCTGATGATCACTCCATATTTATCAGAGGGAAGAGAGATGTACTGAAGAGAAACATTGATAATTATAAAGGATGATCATAATTTGTATAATTCAAAGAACTAATAATAATCTAAGTTTTTAGTTTATTATCCAAAGGCGGTGATTAATTGAAACTGACACAAATGTTAACTCACCAACAGAGGCGTAAAATGATAGCATGGCTGCAGTAAAAAAACTGCGATCTTAGCTCGCTTTTTTGTTCACAATTTCGATTTGCACCTAAAATGGGGATTGTTCAGAAAAAAAGACATGGAAATGGAAATTTACTGATGGGGGCTAGGTCATGAAGTCTTCCATAAGTAATCAAAGATGTTTAGAGTGGAAGCTAATTGCTAGGATCGAGTTCATTGGATTCTTTGCCTTTCAGAAGTTGGGCTTTTGTAAGGTTTTTGTAAGATCTTTTTTATCTTATTTCAATCATTGACGTCAAGGGGGTAACAGTGACTTTTCCGAACATCTATTAGATGTGTTTCATAGGTTATGGACAACTTTTCATATCAATTTTAGCGACAAATGAGCGTAAGGAAGCGTGAAAATTGATTGAACGAAAGTCAGGGTAGCATGAATAAGTTTCTATCGTCCCAAATAAAATGACAGTTGAACCAGTTCTAAATAAAATCAATTGAAACAATACATCCCAATCAACAAACAGAACAAGTTTGAAACTGTTTTTCACTGGTGAATTAAAACAGACTGACGCATGAACTCATCGTCTGCATATTTAACAATTTAGCATGCACAATAACATACTTGACAAAAAATTAAAGTCGTGTCGTTAGAGTATATGCCAACATACCTCAAAGGTTGCAAAATCAACTTTAAACTTTTGTTAGAGATACCGTTGGGGAATCCAAACGCAACAATAAACGGTAAAAGATACCAATGGTAACGTCTCGATTTCGCGACTAATTAAAAAGTTAGTTAAAGACCAACTTTGTGCACGATTATTTTATTCAAGACCAAAGCCTTGTTCAAGATTGAACTTGCAAAGACCACAGGAATAATGTAATTGCTGTGAACTTTGAGCAATTAACAATTTTGAATGGCACCCAAGAAGATTCACCTAGTGTATCAAGTTTCTCATCTAAGTTCAATTTTTCGTAGTCTCTGAAAAGACGAAGGTCGAGGAGGGTGCACGGAGTTAAATTGAGTGGGGGAATTAGTGACTGAGGAGGGCCAGACACAGATCTTCGCCTGTTTATCCTATTCTTAAAGACGAAAAGTTGGCCAGACGAAAAAACATCGGGAAAAAATTGATAGTACAGAAAATTACATTAGAAGACCAGCCGCACTAGAATAAATTCTACAATTTTTGTTTGAGGCTTCGTTCACTTAGATTTTGAGGCTTCAATTAGAAAGAGAACACGATACAGTGAAAATACCTTTCATAAATTATAACAGTGGAAACCAGAAAAGCTGATCTGAGTCTTCAGGCTTTGCATTCTTCACCAATTTTTCCAGATTCTCATTATTTGAAGATGAACTTACAATATCGTTGTTAGTAGTACTGGTCAATTTAGGATCATCGGTTTCCATAACTTTGCCCGAATTAATTTCATAAGATTGAAGCGGCGATTCATTGGCAGCTGGCAACCATATCTGCTTGTTCATCCGCAGCGCCTGAAGGAATGCTTGCATACACTCAGCTTAAAGTTGAGATGGTCGTCGGATGTTTGCTTTGTCCACATTTAAAGATAAGCCAAGAAAATCAAGCCTGCCTTCGCCGCTTCTGCGCCCCTTGGAGGTTCCATTTGTTTGTACCCTCTCCCTTCAGCTTAATGGGTGCTTTTTTGCACCCCTCGACCCCGACACGTGCCATACATGTAACAGCCATGATCATTTATGCATAAGTGCGTGCCCTGTAACCCGGGGGTACATGTACTGACCTGGGGGGGGGGGGGGGGGGGTCACAAACTTAGCAGGTACGACAAATCAGCTACTTCCTCCACAAAACAGCCAAGAAGCAAACCTGCCTTCACATCTTTTACACCCCTTACAGGTTCTGTTCGGATACTATCACAAAGTGCAAGCAGAGACAATTTAGCATCACTCACAACAGGAAATTCTGACGAGCTTTTCCAACAATCTGTCATGGCGCTTTCTCTGCCGCTACAGCCACAATAAAAACGAACAAACTACTCATTTTGAACGTTCAAATGACAAATCGGATCCTTCCTGTTTTTACCCTCTCCCTTTATCATAGTGAGTGAGTATCATTGGTACCCTTTCCCCAGGACACACGTGGCATGCCAAATTCTAACAATGTTTTAGTATGTAATAGCGCGTCCACTGTAACTCGGGGGTGCATATAGTGTTGGCCCGGTAGTAAGCTGCACAAAGGTAATAGATACGACAATAAGAAACTCGTTATAAACAACTAAAGTATGTGTTACGAGGTATGAAAAGCCCATCATCTTCCATGTACGAAATTGGTCACCTGAATAAAGTTTCACAAAACTCTCAATGAATGTCAACCCAATGGCAATGGTGGGTAGAAAATATAACCTAGACAATTGTACGCGTGCATTACAGATATGCCATTCCTCCAAATGCCGCAGTTAACTCGGAGTTTAGGCAGGTAGCCCAGAGAGGAGATCTGTCGCCATCTGGATGCGTTTGATCTTTTGATTGTAAACGGCTGACGATACTCAAAAGATTCATACCTTATTTCCATTATAAATAACGTGTTGGAATGAGGTCTGCCTAGATGATATGCAATCGTCAATGAGTATAAAATCGTCGGGTTTCGCCGTTGATGAGTTCGATTCCCTCCGTCGATTTACTGTCTATGCTTTAAAATTGTAACAATTACCGTTTAGAACTGTTGCACAAATACAGGAAGTTAAATGTCAACAAATTTCTGAACTTACGATTTGTTAACCGGAGCGCCCCTGTGTTTTACAACACATCTCCAATTCCCATTAGAGCTATGCTGCCCATCAAAACAAAATCAGGCTTCTCTCTGTCATTTAGCGAAATCTCAAAGCTTCAACAAGAGAATAGATTTGGAAGTTTAAGTTGCTGTTAACAGCAAGTGGCCCGAATACACAATGCTTGTTCCATTAAAACGAAAAGCAAAAAAGAAAAATAAATACTGGAAACTCCTGTTCTAAAGCAGGTTTTTCTCCAATTTCATATACTCAGTGGGAGACCCACTAATAGAATCAACATCACAAAGAGCAGTTTGATCTTGAACCATCTCTTCTGGAAACCATTCACTTAATAATTTGTCTTCCACCTTTATTTATTTTCTTTTAAAACTAAACAGTTTCATAACAAAAGTGGCTTTTGAGATATAACGTTCGGTACAATGAAAGAAATGTCAATTGAAAGAATGCCCCTCTTCTCATAGGGCAGTCTGTCAACACGGGGCGTCAAGTCCACTTTTATGTACAATCATAATCTTCGACAGCATTCAACATCGAAATAGCAAATGCAGGTCTTATAGAACATTTTGTAGTAAATTGAGTACACTAGATAATTAGAAGAAGTCAAGATTATTTGTAGCGTTTAAACCAAAAATATACGACGGCTTGTTGCCAGATAAACACAAAAACGCAGAAATTTGAACGACAAAAACACAGAAAAACCGTAAAGAACACCAGAATCATTAGTTAAACAAAAACCAACAAACAAATACAGCCGAAATTAAATTTGTTTCGGCAATTTGTCTATAGACAAGGTTCGTCGCTGTTCATTTAAGTGTTCTTTGTTTTTTTTTCTAAAAGGAACTGGACGAGAATATTTGAGTCAATTGTATTGACAACTGTATTGTTGACAGCAAACATTGAAATGTACCTTTGAAAATTTTTCAGAATTTTTGTTAGCCTATTGTGTTTATTAATTTTAGAAAGTCTCGCCGATGCGTCATCAACGTACTCAAAAACACAGTAGTTTGGTATTAGGTTGTAGCACTGTAAAGCAAAAACTAATTATTTGTTCTAATTTTACATGATTTCTGACAGTTGTTGCACTCTGTCTCTATTTGTGTACAAAATTTAGAGGAACTAACTCTCTCAAACTAGCTCCACCTTCCCTCATTTTCTCTTACACACATATACCACGCACATAACGAATTCAAGGACACTTATATAACCCACAAAGGCGCGCGGACATCAAAAAAAATCTAGACATTGGAAAAAAACACTAATTGTTTTGGCATTTGATATTTACACTGGGTTCCCCACCCTTCATTTAGTCTTGCTTTTTCTCTGGATAACTTGGCGTGGAATTCATGAGGCAGTTAGATAGGTAGTCGTGAAAATGACAAGAATCTGAAGTTCTTCGAAATATTTTATCATTTTTGGTTGTTTCAAGGTCTCACAGATGTGTTATCAGCTAGATTTGAAAACACAAAACTTCGGCATTTGGGCATACTTAGATTCGCAATTGGTGGGCAATTTTAAAAAAAATGTTCAAGTTTTCCTTAATCTGCGAAAGTTTTTGCGCCCTGCCTCTGTTTTTGTCTAAATTTTAAAACAACTATCAATCTCAAACTAATATCTCTCTCTCTTCTCTATCTCCATTCTCTCTCTCTCTCTCTCTCTCTCTCTCTCTCTCTCTCTCTCTTTCTCTCTCTCTCTCTCTCTTAAACAGATACCTGTTACTTTACAAATCAGCACACTCATACATACATAAAGGCGCACGCACACACAAACACTCACACAAATGAAAAACCAACCGCGCTGATTTTTTTAAGACAAATTAGGCGTGTATTTCGTGAGACAATCTATCTGCAATTGTAAAATTATCACTAATTTATAAAATGAAGTTGAAGTTTTTGCAATGTTTTGTAATTTTTGATGCTTCAGCAGCTTCGGTTTATTCGCAGTTGTTTCAAATTCTCGAAGATGTGTTTAAAATTGGAATTTTCTTTTGAAATGGCATTGAGTATATTTAAAACTGCCTTTTTAGCAAATTTTTCAACTATTAGTGCTTTTTCTACTTTTGCGTGATTTCTCGGTAACTTTGCATGGTTTTTACACTGTGCCTCAACTTGTTCAAACTAACTCTTCCTTTCCCAAATTCTCTTCTATTTGCACATACCAGGAAAATTGCAAAAACAAGGACACTTACATACACCCACACAAGCTCCCGTATATTAATAAAATTCCCAACCCCGAAAAAACCACCGAATTTTTTTTGGCATCAAATATTCACGCAAAGATCCTTACCTTTTTTTATGTCTTGTTTTTCTGGCCAACTTTGTTAGGAAATCAGACCGGTAGTACTGAAAGTATGAATAAAATCTGCCTCTTCCGGATGTTACATGAGCATAATGGCACATTGAGTTTTTCGCAGTCTCAAAGATAAGTAACCAGCGTGCTTTAAAAACTCATAAGGTCTGCATTGAACTATCCTAAAGTCGCAATTTGTAGCCAATTTTAAGAAATTTTTCTATTTAATCTTAATAATTTCACCTTAACCTCATTTTCTCTCTCTCTTACACAGATACCACTTTTATTATAATCACGCGCACCATTAAAACACAAAGGCGCGCACAAGAAAACACTCGCACAAAATACAAACGACGCTGAATGTTTTTTTCGGAATTCTAGGTGTGCTTTTTGCGAGGCAGTTGTACTTTTAATCGGATAATTGAAACTCGCATTTGAAATGAAATAAAAACTTTTCGAAATAATTTGTCATTTTTGATATTTCTTGAGCTTTTTTGGCCTCTTCGTTTTTTCTGTTAAAATTTTGCGAAGAAGTGTTAAAAGCTGGTTTTAAAGAAATGTTATCGAAAATTTTTAAAACTTCTTTTTAAAACATAATTAATTTTTATGTGACAAAAAAAATTTTCCTCATCCTCTTCCAAAGGAAATTTTTGGTTTTTTGCGGATTTTTACAACCAAAAAACAATTTAATTTTTATTTGTCATTTGATAGAAACGCCAAAAGACTGGAAAAGGTCAGTTCGAAGAACATTTTCAAAACAGACGAATGAAAAAAATTCCATATTTCCAGATAATTTAAGAACATTTAGTTTATTAGTTTTTTCAACTGGACAATCCATAAATTTTCTAGTTCTAATTTTGTTATGTTAGAAGAGATTAGATCGTATAATCTTCAATTCTCCACAAATTTTTTTTGATACAGAGAAAAAAAACTGTTGTTACAATTGCTTTTAACCAGCAGAAGATAGAGACATGGATAGAAAAACTTAATTTAGGTGAACCACGATATGTAACAGTTAAGGTGGTTTTCGGTTTATCATATGTCAGTTTTTTGCACAATAAGACAATGGATGGCGGATTATAAACGGATTTTGATGTCAATAACTTCAGGCGAAAATCGGGTAAGAGAGCATTAAACAACCTTGCGGCATAATTTTTACTTGTTGATTTGTACGAAAATGGATAAATCATTTTCTTATAAGTTGCTATGTACCAAAATTAATTATATGCTGATGGAAGCAAGATTATGAATTGAAATCGAACCAGATTACAGTGTTACTGATTTTTACATAGAAAGTGTCAGCCAAGACGAGTAATACAGAGACATTTAGCAAAAGCAAATTTTGCTAGACTTGAGAAGAAAGGAAGAGGGGATAGAAGATTAGAAGGCGGGCGGAGGCGCACTACCAGAGATTCCTTCCTGATTGCAGGGTGGTTCCTTCCTGGCTCAATGATTTTTCAATACCGCAAGACATCTCCATTCACGCATATAAAGTTTAAACAACAAAAGAAAAGATAGCTGTTCTAGAAAAATATCCCCAGAGAAAACTTATAACTGTTGTTTTGCAAGATGGAACCAATTCAATTTTAAAACAAAAACATCGTGATGTGAACGAGTTTTTTAATGAATACATTGAATTAGTTGAAGTAGTGTCTAAGAAATTTAGGAAACTTTCTTCTCACATCAAACAAGGTAATTGCAAATACTCAACACAACCGCAGTTTCAACCAATCATTCAATGGAAACAAATTTCGACCCTTTCAACGCAAACCATTCAACCAAAAATATTACTACACCAGAGGAAATAACCATTTTAATAATTCGTATAGTAATTCGAGATGATGTGTTACTTGTTTTTTATTTCAATTTTGATATAGATGTTTAGGGAAGGCACTTCATGGAAATGAAGATCCAGTCTCATTATTGTACTTATTTTATCTTCAGCAACTGCATCTGAAGGTGAATTGGCGTATGACAATTTTCATGAGGCGCCACTTCTCTTGTTATACAGGAAAACATCGAGAACCCCTTTTATTTATATGTAAATTTCTTTTTCTGGTGTATTAAATATTTGTTTCGTCTTAATAGTTCAAGATTCTATCGTGATTCAATGTGGATATGTAGAAAAAAACCAGGGCCAGTTGTGAAGTATGCTGAATCCCTTTGAACAGTAAGCGCGTCTTTTAAGGATAATGTAAAGATTCTCTCGCTCAATTGTAGAAGTATTGTTTGTCACAACTTCACCTTAAAGCAATTAACTGAAGATATGGGAAAAAACACAGTTTTTGCTTTACAAAACAATGGCTCAAATTGAATGATGATATCCGTTTTTAGGACGTACGCAGTGAAAATTTCTAATGTTTCAGAAAAGGTAGAAATCTTTCATTACATGACGAAACAAGTGGAGGTGGTCTGCTGCTCTATATACCCAGACCATTCAAACCTAAAGAACGTACAGGTCTTACCACAACCTCCGAATCTCGTTTCGAAACCATCTGGGTAGAATGTGAGTTCAATAAAAAAAGTAATTGACAAATCTTTCGTACTGCTCGATCAAACATCTTTCTGAAATGGTTCTGTCAGAACTGGCACTGGGAATTGACTGTGTTGCAGCTGAGAACAAACGAATAATTCTGATGGGCGATTAAAATGTTGACATTTTTCGACAGAACGGAAAACAAAAGTTAGAAACGCTATTTTTTCCGTACGGGTTGGTGTCATGTAACAGAAAGATAGGGGACGAAGCAGAGTATAAACAAGACTACATTGATTGGTTATATCATCACAGAAAACATCCAAGGATGTTTTGTTACAGAATGCATCTTGATTTTTGATCATTACGGAACAGTTGCTATATTAGAAGAAAAAATGATCATGAAACAAATGCCAACCAAAAAAGTTTTCTTCGACAAATTTTTATTCTAAAGAAAAATTTCAGGGATATATGCGGAATTCAGATTGCAATATTTTCTGGATGTCACAAAATTCCAGCAAAATGATGTCCTAATTTTTTTATTATAGCCAAGCAAGTAATAAATTGCATGCGCCATTGAAATCTTGTTTTGTGAGGAATGTTAAACCGAAAATTTTTCTGGATAGAAAAAGTTTCCTAACCGGAAAAAATTTCAAATGAGAAAATGAAGCCTCGTTGTTAAAAACTTTATTGCTCTGAAGACAGAAAAAAATGCTGGCAATTTGTACAAGAAGTTAGGAACAATGAAAACAGCAAATTATAATAGACACTCTGCGTAACATCTTCAAGTTGCAATTTTGAGAGAATACTTTGGTAAAAGAATCATATACGATAAGACATTGTTCTCAGTTGATACGGGAAGTGCAGATCGGTTTGTTTTTAAAAACGTTATTTGTAAAGAAATCCATGATTTGATAAAATGTTTGAATGTGAGCAAACCTTTGGGTCCTTCAAAAATTCCCGTATGGGCGTGGAAAGATTTGCAATCGGTCCTTGCGGAGCCTTTCTGTTTTCTGATAAACGAGTTGATTTCTGAGTAGTCACTTCTGACTGACTTCGAAAAAGCATTGGTCTCAGCACTTTATAAAAAGGAAACACAGAAGGATCCCACAAACTAGCTTCCAATATCAGTAACCAGCGCATTGGCAAAAATTTTTGAGCAAGATATTAGGTATCAAATTAATGGCTATTTGTTCTGAAATAACTTGGTGTCACTTAAACAATTTGGATATTGGAAAAAAGGGTCAACAACAGATGTCATACTTCATTGTTCGAAATATATAAGAACCGAAAAGGATAAAAAGAAGGCAGTTTGTGGAGCACTGCTCAATCTATCAAAAGTACTTCAATCATTTTCAAGTAAAATACTAATAGAAAAATTGAAGTTTTTACGATTCGACGGAACATCTACACATCTGATTAGATCCTATTTGAAAGACAGAACTCAAAAAAGTAGTTTTCTCAGGTAATGAGTCCGACTGGATTTTACTTAACAGAGGAGTGCAACATGGCACAGTATTAGGACCATTATTGTTAATTATTTATTTGAATTATCTTCATACAGCTATTGATAATGACTATTATCAAACAATCCAGTACGCCGATCACACTTTCCTTTTTTCTTCTATTTGTAATGAAAACATAGCCAGAAGTTTTTTGGAAAAATTTTTTGAAGAATTGTGTTATTACTTCCAATCAAATCAATTAATGATGAGCAATAAGAAGACAGAATATATCGTATTTGCTCCACCAAAAAAGGAAGAACTTCATCACATCTCATTTTAAACGGTGGGGACATAGGAGAACTGTCGTCAGTAAGATAGTTAGGAATAAAATTGGACAACAAATTGAACATTAAAAAAAAGATCAAACGACTTCTATCCAAAAAGGTGTGCAGCATCAAGAACTTGAAAGATATAAGGAATTTTTTTCCTATAAAATCTAGAGTAACTCTACTGAACGCGCTTGTTTCAAGTCAAGTTCAATAATAATCTCTTACGCTCGTTGGTATTAGAAAAAATTTGATGATAACTTTTGTTATAATAAAACTTTATAAGAAATAACTTTTGATAAAAACTTTTGATAATAAAAACAAATTAATTGGGGAATAAAAGTGTGTTTCAAAAGAAAAAATTATGACCACTCGAGTGATTTAAAAAAATAAAATCACGCCTGTTGAATTCCTTCTCAAATATCATTGAAAACCATCAATGCGGAATTTAGGAGTATACCAGCTTAGACCATTGCAAAAATGTCGCAACTAAGGATAATCCAATTGCCACTGGCAAGCGTGAAACGGCTACTGAAGTTCTGCGAAACAGAAGCTGGGTCATTTATGATTGTCCATATGTCTAGAGGAGTGTAAATGTTCCGCTTACGCCGATTAAAGACGTCATCAATAACATCAATAACACAAGCGCCAACCATGCAGACATTATTGAAGCCAACGTATATCTGGCTACAGCTGTCAAGTACCAGAATGCTTCAGTTCCATTTTTCTTCCAATTTGTTCAGTTTAGTTTTTATCAGAAGTTTTAAGGCATTGCCACGTACGATTTCCATTTTTTACCGAAACATGCCGGCTAAACAATGCTTTATTGGTAGCATTGCTGACTCTATTCAGTCGACGAAGCCGGTCGTCACCTCCTGTACATGGTTCATGGAGGGAGAATCTTTTAACATTGATTAAAGAGAAAATTTCGACAGTAAATCCGTTAAACGGTGTAGCCAAACCTTTCCATACACGCTGTTTTTTTGTTGAAATGAACTTATACCTTCCTCTGGTCGCATCACAAGGTTAATGGTAGTCAGTTTTAATGCAAAGCAGCCCATCGTCTTGGATGCTTGTCACTCTTTTGTAAAATTGTTTAAGTGGGAGCCATAATGTCAAGTACTACCATCAGGGCGTTGACATCAATTGAAAAAATGTGCAGGAACACTATCCAGTACTGAAAGCAAAACAAATTGTTTGAGTTACAGAAACTTCAGCATTGAAAAAATGCAACCAATATTGTCTGAGCTAACTCTCGAGAGACTTAATCACCAATTTCATCCCTTCACAAAGACTTGTGTTGACTACTTTGGGCAATTTTATTTTACTGTCCGCCGCACTACCGAAGGAATGGGAACTTCTCTTCACTTTTCTTACTACTCGCTCTGCCTATGCTGAAATGCTTACTTCTTTGAAAAGCAGTTTCTATGTGATAGATGTGATAGGAGTCATTGTTTTGTGTCACGTAGGGGTACACCTGCCATGATTTCGTCTGACAATGTTGCCAACTTTATTGGATTAAAAAAAAGCTCCTTGAAAAATTTGCAATGTGAAACGCCAGGACCAATGAAGCTGGGCTTGCCAGCAAGGACATGAAGTGGTGGTTCAATCCACCCAGCGCATCACATCAGGGAGGTATCTGCAGGAGAGGTTGGTACGAAGTTTCAGGTGCGTGTGGTCTAGTGTTCTTGGCACGGGCCGCCTGCACACTGCTTTTTGTTCTTTGAGTATTCTCTGCGTTCGCGCCCGCTAACGCCGTAAGCGATAACCTTAGCAATTTTAATGTTGTAACGCCCATCCCTTTTCTATTAAGAGAGAGACCTGCTGGTTTTTTTTCTCTTGGTAATAAATACTTTGATAATCGCAAACATTACGCTCGTTACCGTTCGTGGTGCCATTGGATCACAGAGTACGCACCAACGCTGAGCCGACGTACTAAGATGACCTTGTTTGGGTAGCTGAGGAAAATAACCCTATAGGTTACTACCCTACTGCTCGGTTTGTATGACTGCGTTACTGTTCCAGTAGCTTGGAACTCTCCACCGTCTTACGTAAGTCGACCGGTTCTCTCGTCCGTCCGCTTGTAAATCATTTTACCAATTTTACCAGAAACCTTCATCTGGGCAGGGGGATGTTAGCTACCGCTAAGAGACGTCATAATGAAACGCACAGAATTCTTTTGCTCAATCAGAAAGCTCAGAAAAATGTGTTTGGCTTAATTTTAAGTGAATATAAGTACTATGTGTACTAATTAAGGCGGTTCTCAGTTTAGTTTTTTTTAGATTTTCTGGACAATTGCTGACCGATTGAGAACTGAGTTTCACGTTAATAACATCTGACAAAAACCGGTAAAAGAGCACAAAAAACCGTGCC
This sequence comes from Convolutriloba macropyga, assembly GCF_964194025.1. NCBI lineage: Eukaryota > Metazoa > Xenacoelomorpha > Acoela > Convolutidae > Convolutriloba > Convolutriloba macropyga. Next base: position 47,477,577 of record NC_134480.1, read on the forward strand.
GGTTGAATTGTACGTACAATGGACAATACGTTTGCTTATACGTTGCTATGAATCAAATCAACTTATATGTCGATCTAAGCACGATTATGAATTGAAATCGGTACGGACTACAGTGTTACTGAGTTTTACGCAAAAAATACATTGAATGAGTAAATAAAAGTCAAATTAGTGATCCAACTCGAATCGATTGCTTGGATAATTTCAATACACTGCTTATCTTATAATCAAAATTTAGTCTTTGCATCTGCTTCCGGTGCAATGTATATCTCTCTTGATACCTTACCATGTATCTTGATTTCCAACGCCTTAGTTTTACACAACATGCTTTTTAATTGCTATTTTTGTTTTCTTAATCTTCGATTGCATTCATTGAAACAAACGTTTGCTAATTTTGAAAATCCTACTCCAATTGTGAATGAGGAGGCTCTGTTTTTGTTTAAGTAAATATACAATGCATAACTTAATGGCACAAAACTTGTTTAATTTTACATACACGGATGCCGAAATCAAAACAGGCATTTATTGAAATTGTCCCGCCCTTTTTACACGTGGGATTTATGCGGCAGCTGTATGTATGTAACCTGTTGTTTTCTTCTCCAATTGTGTAAAGTTCTATTCATTCTTAACTGTTCTCCTAGTAATGATCCTTATAATGCGTTTTTTTGCACTGACCCTGCAAGAACTTTACAAGGTAACCGTCAATTTAGGAGCTTTCTTTCAAGATTACCGTCTAGGGGTGCATTCATCTTAAGTGGAATTGAACATTTTATTGCAAGTTTGATGCCCCAAATTTGTCTACAAAAACAGATAAATGGAACTAATTGTTTGGATTTACATCACTACTGTCAAAATATCAAATCGCGATATAGAAGGTGATAATGGACAGGGGGAAAGGAAACACTTCTTTCCTTGAGTATATGAGATCTGTTAACTGTAGGATGAGCTATCACTTTGTGCAACTTAAGCACCCCAATCATCTTCTAACAGTATTTTCAAACGTTTGTTAATATGTTCTGAGGGATACAAGGGATGTGTGTTGAGACTTAAAACAGACTGATAGACTGTATAGTGTTGCCGAATAGGTGGATTATTTGCTTTAGGTGTTCAACCACTTCAGGGACTTCAGGATTTTTTACCATTTTATATACTGCTGTACTTACTAGGCGTCCAGACTGCGGGTTGAGCGACCATATCGACATAAAACACGGTAGCTGGCTGGCTCACATCCTTTATCGAAAGCAGCGCTCACGAACATATTCCAAATTGATGCACTAATTTATACATTTGGATGCGCGTAAGTAATAAATACGTTTGCTCCGTTGTCTAAGTTTCTGGCGTCGCAAGCGGATGTCCAAATTGTTACATTGAAACTGCTGTTCTCAGCCTACGTAACAATTTCAGGTTAAGACTTCCACTATTCCGATAAAACCAGCTCACTTTAGTTCGTTGGAACGATTGTTTCCCTATTAAAAAAGGAGGCGCTGTAAAGTGCTTTAGCACATAATGTTCTGACCCCGCTCAACCAAAATGTTACTTAGTTTTAACCCAAACCACTAAACAAACGAAATAACGTCTCGTGAGATGACAGATGATACCTGCCGTTAGGGAAACAAAAAGAAAAGACAAACAACACAATAAAAAAACAACAATAAAAAATTACGACAAATGTTTAGTTTCAAGAAAAGCCTAATAAAGTCAAACCAGCATCAGATAAAAACTAACCTAAACAAATGTCCTAATTGAACATAATTAACATGCAGACTTAAAACAATAAGGCAAAGTTTAAAGGTCCTTTCATAGTTTTTAGAAAACAACTAATTTCAAAATCTTGAGGGCCATTTGCTACCAAATGAAACCATAATATGGTCTCACCTATACTGCTCCAAAGGAAGTCATCAAGACCTGTTATTGTCGAGAATGTCAAAAAATCCAAAAAGAAACAATGAAGGCAAAATAGAGAAAATCCATAAATTTCTTGAGTGATTGGTGTCGAAGCCTTTGGAGCCGTAATCTATTCACAAACATCTTCAAAATTTAAACAATTGGGCTCCCTTCCAGCGTCATCGTGATTTTTGTTTTGTCATTAAAATTATAATCTGACAAGACCAAAAAAAAGAGCCTCAAAAATTGGAAGACGTCAAAAGGTTTTACAAAAATAAGAAACCTCTACGTATCAAAGCTAAAAATCCCTAATTAGAAGATATACAGCAGACATTAATGTAATTCAAATGAAAGAGTTTGTGACCTTTTATGAACTATGATTTACTCTTTGATGAACTACTACATATGTTCATTGACCTTGATTGGCACTTAATGAATGATTGTATGCATGTATTTTCGAAATTCAATAATTGAGCTCTGATTTGAACTCATTATTGTGTGTAATTTACATAAAAATTAAAAAAACACATTTATTTTTAAAAAAGTGAGTGCCCAATTCAATCTGATTAAACTTTGAATGGTCAAATTCAAAAAGTGTCCAAAATTGGTCTTGATAATACAGCTCATACATTAGAACAAATGATTGCTACAAATGCTAACGAAAGAGAAATTTTGACAGCAAAGATTTCAGTGTATCAGAAACTTATTTATAATGATTGAGTTACTTTTGCAAAATAATATGTGTCAATTGATGTCTTTAGGTTTTTCCTTAAAAAAGACAATGTAGCGATAAAGACCTCTAATTAATTGGGATCACAGCCAATAGACATCAAAAAAGCTACTAATTGTAGCTTGATTAAAGAGTCCAATAAAAAAAGTACGAAATTATTTTGTCAGAGCCATAAATGCCTTGAGGGTCACTCAGAAAACATATAATAAGAATTTTTCAATGGGCCTCATTTGATCATGAAAAGAAAGGTTTATCAATTGAACCTTAAATTGAAAACTGATTTGGCTGTAATTGGGACAAAAAGACGGCAATACTTTGAAAGACGTCAAATTGGAAGACGTCAAAAGGTTTCAGAAAATGTGAAGACTCTACGTATCAAAGCTAAAAAAATACTTAATTAGAAGATATACAGCAGACTTTAATGTAATTCAAATGAAAGAGTTTGTGACTTTTTATGAACTATGATTTACTCTTTGATTAACTGTTATATATGATCATTGGCCTTGACTGGCACTTAAGGAATGGTTGTATGCATGTATTTTGGAAAGTCAATAATTGAGCTTTCATTTGAAATCAAAATGGTGTGTTTATTTTTGAAAAAGTCAGTGCCCATTTCAATCTGATTAAATTTTGATTGGTCAAATTCAAAAAAGGGAACAAAACCAATCCTGATAATACAGCTAATCTATAAGAACAAAAGATTGCTACAAATGTTAACGAAATAGAAGATGTAACAGCAGAGTCAGTATATCAGAAAATTTTTCATACTGATTGAGTTACTTTTGCAAAAAAAAGAATATGTATCAACTGATGTCATTAGATTTTCCTTAAATAATTCCAGGTAACGAATAAAAGCCCTAAATATTTAGGATTACAATCAAAAGACAGCAAAAAGTCTAGTAATTGTAGCTAGATTAAAGAGTCCCTTAAAAAATTATGAAATTAATTTGTCAGAGCCATGAAAATCATGAGGGTTGCTCAGAAAATATAAAATAAATATTTTACAATGGGCCTCATTCGATCATGAAAAGGAATGTTTATCAATTGAACCTTAAAGGGAAAACAGATTTGTCTGTAATTGGGACGAAAAGACGGCAAAATTTTTTAGAAAAAGTAAAAATCCCAATTAAAGTCCAAACGTTTTTTTTTTCAGTGCACTAAGCATCACAGAGAACAGAAATGGCCTTGTTTTTTGGAATTTAAACGGCTGTTAACAGTTTCAGTTAAAGACTTCCACGATTACGGTGGAACCTGCTGACTTCAGTTCGTGGGAACGATTGTTTCCCTATTAAAAAACGAGGCTCGGTAAAGTGCTTTCTAACATAATGTTCGGAACCCACTCAAACATAGTTTGACTTAATTTTAACCCAATTCACTAAACAAACGAAATAACTTCTTGTGAGATGACAGATCATGCCTGCCATTGGGGAAACAAAAAAAGACAAACAAGACAATAAACATCAAATAATCAAAAATTACGACAAATGTTTAGTTTCAAGAAAAGCTTAATACAGTCAAAAGATCATCAGATAAAATTAACCTAAGCAAATATCCTAATTGAACATATTAAACATGTAGACCTAAAACAATAAGGCAAATTTAAAAAACCCTTTCATACTTTTTAGAAAACAATTAATTTTTTGAAAATCGTGAGGGCCATTAGCTACCAAATGAAACCATTATATGGTCTCACCTATACTGCTCCATAGGAAGTCATTAAGACCTGTTATTGTCGAGAATGTCAAAAAATCCAAAAAGAAACAATGAAGGCAAAATAGTGAAAATCCATAAATTTCTTGAGTGATTGGTGTCGAAGCCTTTGGAGCCGTAATCTATTCACAAACATCTTCAAAATTTAAACAATTGGGCTCCCTTCCAGCGTCATCGTGATTTTTGTTTTGTCATTAAAAATATAATCTGACAAGACCAAAAAAAGAGCCTCAAAAATTGGAAGTCGTCAAAAGGTTTTACAAAAATAAGAAACCTCTACGTATCAAAGCTAAAAATCCCTAATTAGAAGATATACAGCAGACATTAATGTAATTCAAATGAAAGAGTTTGTGACCTTTTATGAACTATGATTTACTCTTTGATGAACTACTACATATGTTCATTGACCTTGATTGGCACTTAATGAATGATTGTATGAATGTATTTTCAAAAATCAATAATTGAGCTCTGATTTGAACTCATTATTGTGTGTAATTTACATAAAAATTAAAAAAGCACATTTATTTTTAAAAAAGTGAGTGCCCAATTCAATCTGATTAAACTTTGAATGGTCAAATTCAAAAAAGTGTCCAAAATTGGTCTTGATAATACAGCTCATACATTAGAACAAATGATTGCTACAAATGTTAACGAAAGAGAAATTTTGACAGCAAAGATTTCAGTGTATCAGAAACTTATTTATAATGATTGAGTTACTTTTGCAAAAACAAAATGTGTCAAATGATGTCTTTAGGTTTTTCCTTAAAAAAGACAATGTAGCGATAAAGACCTCTAATTAATTGGGATCACAGCCAATAGACATCAAAAAAGCTATTAATTGTAGCTTGATTAAAAAATCCAATAAAAAAAGTAGGAAATTATTTTGTCAGAGCCATAAATGCCTTGAGGGTCACTCAGAAAATATATAATAAGAATTTTTCAATGGGCCTCATTTGATCATGAAAAGAAAGGTTTATCAATTGAACCTTAAATTGAAAACTGATTTGGCTGTAATTGGGACAAAAAGACGGCAATACTTTTTAGAAAAAAAAATCCCAATTAAAGTCCAAATCCTTTTTTCATTGAACTAATCATCACTGAGACCAGGAATGGCATTGTTGAATTTGCACGGCTGTTAACATTTGCAAGTTAAGATTTCTACAAATCCGATGAAACCTGCTGACTTAATTTCGTAGGAACAAATGTTTCGCTATTAAAAATGAGGCTCGGTAAAGTGCTTTTGCACATAATGTTGCAACCCCGCTCAACCATTATGTCTTTTCGTTTTAACCCAAACCACTGAACAAACGAAATAACTTCTCTTGAGGTGACAGATGGTACTTGCTATTAGGGAAACAATAAATAGAAGAAAAACAACTCAATAAAAGCAAACAATAAAAATTTCGAAAACGTCTGGTTTCAAAAAAAGACTAATAAAGTCGAAACAGCATCAGATAAAAACTAACCTAAACAAATATCCTAATTGAACATAATTAACACCTAGACAAACAACTAATTTCAAAATCATGAGGATCATTAGCTACAAAATGAAACCACAAATTCTCAAGAGAACGTGGTCGAAGACTTTAGAGCCGTAATCTATTCATAATAAACTTTTAAATCTAATCAATTGGGCCCCCTTTCACCGTCTTCAGGTTTTGGGCCCCCCTTTTGTTTGTGTTTTGTCATTAAAACTGTAATCTGACCACCCGACCGATAAAAAGAGCCTCACAAATTGGAAGACGTCAAAAATCTTAGTGAAATGTAAAGACTCTACGTATCAAAGCGTAAAAAACCCTTAATTAGAAGATATACAGCAGTGCAGACTTTATAGTATTTCAAATGAAAGTGTTTATGACCTCTTTTATGAACTATGAAATATTCTCTGACGAACTATTATATATGATCATTGGCCTTGACTGGCACTTAAGGAATGGTTGTATGCATGTTTTTTGGAAAGTCAATAATTGAGCTTTCATTTGAAATCAAAATGGTGTGTTTATTTTTGAAAAAGTCAGTGCCCATTTCAATCTGATTAAATTTTGATTGGTCAAATACAAAAAAGGGAACAAAACCAATCCTGCTAATACAGCTAATCTATAAGAACAAAAGATTGCTACAAATATTAACGAAATAGAAGATGTAACAGCAGAGTCAGTATATCAGAAAATTTTTCATACTGATTGAGTTACTTTTGCAAAAAAAAGAATATGTATCAACTGATGTCATTAGATTTTCCTTAAATAAATCCAGGTAACGAATAAAAGCCCTAAATATTTAGGATTACAATCAAAAGACAGCAAAAAGTCTAGTAATTGTAGCTAGATTAAAGAGTCCCTTAAAAAATTATGAAATTAATTTGTCAGAGCCATGAAAATCATGAGGGTTGCTCAGAAAATATAAAAAAAATATTTTACAATGGGCCTCATTCGATCATGAAAAGGAATGTTTATCAATTGAACCTTAAAGGGAAAACAGATTTGTCTGTAATTGGGACGAAAAGACGGCAAAATTTTTTGGAAAAAGTAAAAATCCCAATTAAAGTCCAAACGTTTTTTTTCAGTGCACTAAGCATCACAGAGAACAGAAATGGCCTTGTTTTTTGGAATTTGCACGGCTGTTAACAGTTTCAGTTTAAGACTTCCACGATTACGGTGGAACCTGCTGACTTCAGTTCGTGGGAACGATTGTTTCCCTATTAAAAAATGAGGCTCGGTAAAGTGCTTTCTAACATAATGTTCGGAACCCACTCAAACATAGTTTGACTTAATTTTAACCCAATTCACTAAACAAACGAAATAACTTCTTGTGAGATGACAGATCATGCCTGCCATTGGGGAAGCAAAAAAAGACAAACAACACAATAAAAATCAAATAATAAAAAATTACGACAAATTTTTAGTTTCAAGAAAAGCTTATTACAGTCAAAAGATCATCAGATAAAATTAACCTAAACAAATGTCCTAATTGAACATATTAAACATGTAGACCTAAAACAATAAGGCAAAGTTAAAAAACCCTTTCATATTTTTTAGAAAAAAAAAATTTTTTGAAAATCGTGAGGGCCATTAGCTACCAAATGAAACCATTATATGGTCTCACCTATACTGCTCCATAGGAAGTCATTAAGACCTGTTATTGTCGAGAATGTCAAAAAATCCAAAAAGAAACAATGAAGGCAAAATAGTGAAAATCCATAAATTTCTTGAGTGATTGGTGTCGAAGATTTGGAGCCGTAATCTATTCACAAACATCTTCAAAATTTAATTAATTGGGCTCCCTTCCAGCGTCATCGTGATTTTTGTTTTGTCATTAAAATGATAATCTGACAAGACCAAAAAAAGAGCCTCAAAAATTGGAAGACGTCAAAAGGTTTTACAAAAATAAGAAACCTCTACGTATCAAAGCTAAAAATCCCTAATTAGAAGATATACAGCAGACATTAATGTAATGAAAATGAAAGAGTTTGTGACCTTTTATGAACTATGATTTACTCTTTGATGAACTACTACATATGTTCATTGACCTTGATTGGCAGTTAATGAATGATTGTATGCATGTATTTTCAAAAATCAATAATTGAGCTCTGATTTGAACTCATTATTGTGTAAAATTTATATAAAAATTAAAAAAGCACATTTATTTTTTAAAAAGTGAGTGCCCAATTCAATCTGATTAAACTTTGAATGGTCAAATTCAAAAAAGTGTCCAAAATTGGTCTTGATAAAACAGCTCATACATTAGAACAAATGATTGCTACAAATGTTAACGAAAGAGAAATTTTGACAGCAAAGATTTCAGTGTATCAGAAATTTATTTATAATGATTGAGTTACTTTTGCAAAAACAATATGTGTCAATTGATGTCTTTAGGTTTTTCCTTAAAAAAGACAATGTAGCGATAAAGACGGCAATACTTTTTAGAAAAAAAATCCCAATTAAAGTCCAAATCTTTTTTTCATTGAACTAATCATCACTGAGACCAGGAATGGCATTGTTGAATTTGCACGGCTGTTAACAGTTGCAAGTTAAGATTTCTACAAATCCGATGAAACCTGCTGACTTAATTTCGTAGGAACAAATGTTTCGCTATTAAAAATGAGGCTCGGTAAAGTGCTTTCGCACATAATGTTGCAACCCCGCTCAAACATTATGTCTTTTCGTTTTAACCCAAACCACTGAACAAACGAAATAACTTCTCTTGAGGTGACAGATGGTACATGCCATTAGGGAAACAATAAATAGAAGAAAAACAACTCAATAAAAGCAAACAATAAAAATTTCGAAAATGTCTGGTTTCAAAAAAAGACTAATAAAGTCGAAACAGCATCAGATAAAAACTAACCTAAACAAATATCCTAATTGAACATAATTAACACCTAGACAAACAACTAATTTCAAAATCATGAGGGCCATTAGCTACAAAATGAAACCACAAATTCTCAAGAGAACGTGGTCGAAGACTTTAGAGCCGTAATCTATTCATAATAAACTTTTAAATCTAATCAATTGGGCCCCCTTTCAGCGTTTTCAGGTTTTGGGCCCCCCTTTTGTTTGTGTTTTGTCATTAAAACTGTAATCTGACCACCCGACCGATAAAAAGAGCCTCACAAATTGGAAGACGTCAAAAATCTTAGTGAAATGTAAAGACTCTACGTATCAAAGCGTAAAAAACCCTTAATTAGAAGATATACAGCAGTGCAGACTTTATAGTATTTCAAATGAAAGTGTTTATGACCTCTTTTATGAACTATGAAATATTCTCTGACGAACTATTATATATGTTCACTGGCCTTGATTGGCACTTAATGAATGGTAGTATGCATGCATTTTAGAAAGTTAATAATTGAGCTTTGAGTTGAAATCATTATGTAGTGTAATTTTTTATAAAAACAACGAAAAAGCACATTTATTTTGAAAAAGGCAGTGCAAATTTCAATCTGAGTAAATTTTGAATGGTCAAAATAAAAAAATTGGCCAAAACTGGTCCTGATAAAACATCTCATCCATTAGAGCAAATGATTGCTACAAATGTTAGCGAAATAGAAGATTTGACAGCAAACTCAGTATATCAGATTTTTTAAAATATTTATTGGGTTACTGTTGCAAAAACACAATATGTATCAACTGGAATCATTAGACTTTTCCTTAAATAAATCCAGGTAGCGAATAAAACCCCAAAATAATTAGGATCACCGTCAAAAGACAGCAAAATGGCATTTAATTGTAGCTAGATTAAAAAGGCCATTAAAAAATAACGAATTTATTTTGTCAGAGCCGTATTTTTCACGAGGTTTACTCAGAAAATATGACAAGACCAAAAAAAGAGCCTCAAAAATTGGAAGACGTCAAAAGGTTTTACAAAAATAAGAAACCTCTTCGTATCAAAGCTAAAAATCCCTAATTAGAAGATATACAGCAGACATTAATGTAATGAAAATGAAAGAGTTTGTGACCTTTTGTGAACTATGATTTACTCTTTGATGAACTACTACATATGTTCATTGACCTTGATTGGCACTTAATGAATGATTGTATGCATGTATTTTCGAAAATCAATTATTGAGCTCTGATTTGAACTCATTATTGTGTAAAATTTATATAAAAATTAAAAAAGCACATTTATTTTTTTAAAAAAGTGAGTGCCCAATTCAATCTGATTAAACTTTGAATGGTCAAATTCAAAAAAGTGTCCAAAATTGGTCTTGATAATACAGCTCATACATTAGAACAAATGATTGCTACAAATGTTAACGTAATAGAAATTTTGACAGCAAAGATTTCAGTGTATCAGAAATTTATTTATAATAATTGAGTTACTTTTGCAAAAACAATATGAGTCAATTGATGTCTTTAGATTTTTCCTTAAAAAAGACAATGTAGTGATAAAGACCTCCAATTAATTGGGATCACAGCCAATTGACATCAAAAAAGCTATTAATTGTAGCTTGATTAAAGAGTCCAATAAAAAAAGTACAAAATTATTTTGTCAGAGCCATAAATGCCTTGAGTGTCACTCAGAAAATATATAATAAGAATTTTTCAAGGGGCCTCATTTGATCATGAAAAGGAATGTTTATCAATTGAACCTTTAAAAAAAACGGATTTGGCTGTAATTGGGACAAAAAACGGCATTTTTTAGAAAAAAAAGGACAGTGCCCAAATGAAATCTAAATACTTTTTCATTGCGCTAATCAACACTGAGACCAGAAGTGGCCTTGTTAAAAGTGCACGGCTGTTAGCAGTTTCAGTATTTATATTAAACACTTAATAGATTTTTTATCAGACTACATCGTAATGCACCAAAAATAAATTACGCGTTTTTCATTAATATGAAATTTAATTAGCAAAAAGCTGCCAAATTTTTAGTTCCAGAACACTTTCTTAGAAGCCAGAGGTAGCATAATTAGAACCTTTTTTTTCGTGAAAATTGAAAAATTAAACGCTAAATTTTCGAAACTTTGGCTGAAAATTTATCTCAAAAAGTGACTTCAAACAATACATCGATTTTTTTTCTATTTTTTAATCAGATTTTATAATATTTCTCATATAAAATTTTATCATTTTTCTTAGCCAAACTGACCATAATTTCAACAAACGTTACAATGAAAATGAACAAAATATTGGAAGTGAGCCAAATTGATCTTAATTTCAACAAACGTTACAAAGAATATGAACAAAACATTGGAAGTGAGCCAAATTGATCATAATTTCAACAAACGTTACAAAGAATATGAACAAAACATTGGAAGTGAGCCAAATTGATCTTAATTTCAACAAACGTTACAAAGAATATAAACAAAACATTGGAAGTGAGCCAATTTGACCATAATTTCAACAAACGTTACAAAGAATAAAACAAAACATTGGAAGTGAGCCAAATTGATCTTAATTTCAACAAACGTTACAAAGAAAATAAACAAAATATTGGAAGTGAGCCAAATTGATCTTAATTACAACAAACGTTACAAAGAATATAAATAAAACATTGGAAGTGAGCCAAATTGATCATAATTTCAACAAACGTTACAAAGAATATGAACAAAACATTGGAAGTGAGCCAAATTGATCTTAATTTCAACAAACGTTACAAAGAATATAAACAAAACATTGGAAGTGAGCCAAATTGACCATAATTTCAACAAACGTTACAAAGAATAAAACAAAACATTGGAAGTGAGCCAAATTGATCTTAATTTCAACAAACGTTACAAAGAAAATGAACAAAATATTGGAAGTGAGCCAAATTGATCTTAATTTCAACAAACGTTACAAAGAATATAAATAAAACATTGGAAGTGAGCCAAATTGATCATAATTTCAACAAACGTTACAAAGAATATAAACAAAACATTGGAAGTGAGCCAAATTGACCATAATTTCAACAAACGTTACAAAGAATAAAACAAAACATTGGAAGTGAGCCAAATTGATCTTAATTTCAACAAACGTTACAAAGAATATAAACAAAACATTGGAAGTGAGCCAAATTGACCATAATTTCAACAAACGTTACAAAGAATAAAACAAAACATTGGAAGTGAGCCAAATTGATCTTAATTTCAACAAACGTTACAAAGAATATAAACAAAACATTGGAAGTGAGCCAAATTGATCTTAATTTCAACAAACGTTACAAAGAATATGAACAAAACATTGGAAGTGAGCCAAAATGATCTTAATTTCAACAAACGTTACAAAGAAAATGAACAAAATATTGGAAGTGAGCCAAATTGATCTTAATTTCAACAAACGTTACAAAGAATATAAATAAAACATTGGAAGTGAGCCAAATTGATCATAATTTCAACAAACGTTACAAAGAATATGAACAAAACATTGGAAGTGAGCCTAACCTTCAGAAAAATTTAACATTCGTAACTCCTTTGAAAAAACGAAATTCAGGATAATCGTTTTAATTTGATGTGTTACTCTTTACAAACTTGCTAATGTTATCACTCAAAACACTGGACGGTGAATAAATCGATCGGTGAAAATTGACTGAACAAAAAGAACCATTTGAGCTGTTAACTCAGTAAACGAGAACTGTAGACCGGAAAGCTCTTTGAATTTAACTCTATAATCGACATATAGCAACGTATAGTAAAGGAACAACGTATAATTGTAACGTACAAGCATTAACGATGATCATAGCAACAAGTGAAAGCTTAGACGGCAAGGTTTTTTCGATGCTCTTTTACTGGTTTTTTGTCTGATGTCATTGACGTCAAAATCAGATCGTATTCAATCGGCAATTGTCTAGAAAACCTAAAATTATTGAGCCGAAAACCAGCTTAATCGATACATATCATGGTTATATTTACTTAAAATTAGGTTAAATGAACTTTTTCGGAACATTCTACGTATTTTAGAACGTATTTAAATCTTATTTGGAACGATTTATATGCACATTTGAATACTCGATTCTGATTGGCTAAAAATATCTCGCTTACTTATTTACTTCTTAACATGAGCATTTAGTTCCTCCCTCATTAAAAGGGTTGGAACAGGAAAATTTGTCTGACATGTACATTGACTCTAAGAACACCATCCACCATCTCCTGTAAATGGTCGGAAATCAAAAACACCATCCGACTCACAGTTCCCAACCCACACACTGCCAGTTGATGTTTTGTCTCGTTGGATGACTTGAATTCTCCCAGGAACAATCTCGTGTCGTTCGCTTTAAAAGCAGCCACACAATGTCCTGCCGTAATGACCCATAAGTCGTCAATTATAGCTCCACCACAATCCACATCTTGATTGCTTCGCGGCACCAATGTTAACTCAGTAAACGAGAACTGTAGTCCGGAAAGCTCTTTGAATTTAACTCTATAATCGACGTATAGCAACGTATAGTAAAGGAACAACGTATAATTGTAACGTACAAGCATTAGCGATGATCATAGCAACAAGTGAAAGCTTAGACGGCAAGGTTTTTTCGATGCTCTTTTACTGGTTTTTTGTCTGATGTCATTGACGTCAAAATCAGATCGTATTCAATCGGCAAATGTCTAGAAAACCTAAAATTATTGAGCCAAAAACCAGCTTAATCGATACATATCATGGTTATATTTACTTAAAATTAGGTTAAATGAACTTCTTCGGAACTTTCTACGTATTTTAGAACGTATTTAAATCTTATTTGGAACGATTTATATGCACATTTGAATACTCGATTCTGATTGGCTAATAATATCTCGCTTACTTATTTACTTCTTAACATGAGCATTTTGAGGGAGAGGTTGGGAAAACTGGTACAAGTTTTACAAGCGGGCGGACGAGTGAACCGGTCGACGTACGTAAAACGGCGGAGCGCGCGACGCTATCGGAGCCGTAACGGAATTCCACAATCCGAGCGGTTGGGTAGTAACCCTTAGGGTTGGTTTCTTCAACTATCCAAACCAAGTCACCGGTCTTAAGGTGTTGCTCGGCAAGCGTCTGCCACTTAGAGCGTCGGTTCAGCGTCGGTACGTACTCTTTGATCCAACGGGACCAGATCGCATTAGCGTACGACTGCGCACGGGCATAACGTTTACGATGGTCAAACTCATTATTGCCGACAACAGGCGGAATACCGGTAGAGTGTTCTCCTAAAAGAAAGTGGTTGGGCGTTAAAGCGTTCAAATCGCACGGATCAGCGCTTACGGGTGTTAAAAGACGCGAATTGAGAGCATTCTCCACGAGACAAAAGGTAGTATGCAGTACCTCATCCGTGAGGCGACGCGTGCCAAGAATAGTATACAACACGCGCTTGAAGCTGCGTACCAACCTCTCCCAGATACCACCTTGATGTGGTGCGCTGGGTGGATTGAATCTCCATTTTATATCTTTGTGAGCAAGCTCAGCTGCAATGTTGACAACGTTCCACTTTTCAATACTTTCTCGGAGTTCTTTCTCCGCTCCAATAAAGTTAGTGCCATTGTCCGACCAAATCATGGCAGGTGTACCCCTACGTGACACAAACCGCTCAACTCCCATAACACAAGAACTGGTGTCCATGGATGTAACTATCTCGACATGGACAGCGCGAGTAGTGAGACAGGTGAAGAGGAAGCCCCATCTTTTCTCAGTAGTACGGCGGACAGTAACATAGAATGGCCCAAAGTAGTCAACGCCAGTGTTCGTGAAGGGAAGAGACTGGTAAGCAAGTCTCTCCTTAGGTAAGTCAGACATGATTGGTTGCATAGTTACAGCTTGGAATTCTCGGCATCTCAGGCAGTGTGCTTTGATGGAACGCAAGGATGATCTTAGTTTCAGTACTGTATAGTGTTCCTGCACAATTGATCTTAGGTATTCAACGCCTTGATGATAATGCTGTACGTGCGTGTGTTCAAGGAACAGTTTTACAAACGGATGACGTGCATCTAAGATGATTGGGTACTTTACGTTAAACCCAACTTCAATTAACCGCTTGATGCGGCCCGAGGAACGGATTAGCCCATTTGAACTAATAAACGGTGAATGTGGAGCAATTCGGCTACTCCGTTTAACGAATTTATTGTCAAGAAGATATTTTCTTTCGGCTTCAAAAGACTCTCCTTGCACCAAGTACTGTAGATGACGCTCGGCTTCGTCAAGCTCAGTAGGGTCAGTAATGCTACCATCGGGGTTACGGTAGCCGGCATGTTTCGGCAGAAGCCGGAGAACGTATGCGGCAATGCGCAAGTACTTTTGATAAGAACTAAACTTATCAAATGGGAATAACGACGGAACGTGAGTTGTCTGTTTTTTAACAGATGTAGCGAGAGAGACAGTGTCTTCTATGATGACTGCTTGGTTGACGCCAAGTTTGATGTTATTAATGACGTCTTTGTTCGGTACGAAAGGGAAACTTGAGTTAGATAAGAAATGTGGACCATTGACCCAACTGCTTAGTTGCAAAACCTCAGCGGACATTCCACGCGTGCCAGCGTCAGCTGGATTATCCTTAGTTTCGACGTGGTTCCATTGGTCAACGCTGGTATACTCCAAAATTTCACAAACGTGGTTTGCAACAAAGATTGGTTGCTTTTCATTAGAGTTTATCCACTGAAGAACGGTCGTGCTGTGTGTCCACATGAATACTTGGCTAACAGTTACAGTAAGTGCCTGAATAATTTCGTTCTTCAGCCGAGCGGCAAGTAGAGCTGCTTGCAATTCCAGTTTAGGGACAGTCATTACTTTCATTGGCGCCACGCGCGCTTTCCCCAAAACAAACGCAAGCTCTGTTTTTATCTTGCCCGTAGGGGTTGTTGCTCGGGCTCGAAGAAATGCGACGGCACTAAAAATATCCTGGGAACTGTCACCGAACATATGCAACTCTGTATTATCAAAGGGTCCACTAAAGTAACTTCGAGGAATTTTGATGTTTTCAAGCTTTGGTAAGTCCGCACTCCAGACCAAAAATCTTTGAACCATGTCCTGTGGGAGCTCGTCATCCCATTGCTGTCCTGTGACACGCCAGATGTCTTTTAAGAGCAATCGCGCACCGACGGTAAACGGTGCGACAAGACCAATGGGGTGAAAGACTTTCGAGACAAGACTTAGGACCAAGCGTTGCGTGAGGGACTTGGTGATAGCGCAGCTTGTACCCCTACTCACTACTAAAGTGTCATTACTGGGATCCAATTTTAACCCTAGCACATGCAATGAATCCTCCTGACATGAAACAATAACCTTGGGCTCAGTAGATTGAGGCGAACCGTCAATTCTATCAGCCAGATTTTGCACATTGCTTACAAACTTTGTAAGCTTGAACCCACCGAGATGGAGAAGATGTACCAATTCCTTCGATCTATTGATGGCTTTCTCAGGCGACTCCACTGAGTCAAGGTAATCGTCCCTGTAGAAGTTTTCAAGGACGGCTTTTGCAGCTTCGGGGTAAAACTTGGAATTGTCTCTCGCAGTGCGTTGTAATGCATAGTTGGCGCATGTGGGCGAGTCTTTAGCCCCGAATATATGGCGCGTATATTGATACACTACAACGTTAGTTGTGGGGTCCTCCCGCCACAGAAAGCGAAGTGATGGTTGATCTGATGATAATACACCAACCTGTAGAAACATTCCCTCGATGCCGGCAGAGACGGCATATGGATGTTGTCGGAAGCGAAGAAGTACGTAAATAAGGTTTTGGAGCAGATCAGGGCCAGTGAGCAAAGATTTACTCAGTGAGGCGCCATGAAATTTTGCTGCTCCATTGAGCGCCCTACGCACCTTACCCGGTTTGTTCGGGTTTAAAACCGGATGGTGGGGTAGGTCTTGAGTCGACCTGCTTGTTTGCCCCGAATGATTCAATGTCATACCATGACTTTACTTGACTTGCTAACTCATTGTCTTGTTCGATATTCACTTGAAAGCACGTTGAGGTTAAACACGAACTTGATGGTAACGGACCGCTTAAGACCCAACCTATGGGCAAGCGTACGGCAACGGGTGAACGCTTCTCATCGGCAGAGAAGTATTCTAACGGGCGGATGGCATGATAGACATCTTGTCCGAGTATCATCTCAATGTCTTGATAGGAATATGTTACGGGATCAAGGACTGCTAAGTGTGGGTAAGTCTGTTGCAGGGCCTGTACATTAATTATATCTGAGCCGACGTTCAGACTCTCTTTAACGAAAGGGTTGACGGTGAATGGTTCGAAAACTTGTTGTTCTCTTGGTTTCACAGTAACTTCAACAACCCTAGTATCAACTACTTCTTCGGTATTATTACCCTTGACAGTTAGCTTTAGTGCTTTACCGTGTAAACCGAGTCTATCTGCGAGACTACCGGCCACCCAAGAGTTACTGCAGGCGGTATCACACAAAACTAAAGCCTTGGTATCTAAACCGGACGAATTGACCAACTGCAATTCAGTCACCTGAAGGAGCCCCTTAACATCAGTAACAGATGACATTGTTGTGGTCTTATTAGGCTGGAGTTGACTAGAGGTTGCTTTACTTTGACCTCTGTTGCCAGAAGGTTGAATGGTATTGGAATTTGTCGACTGTTTTGTTGGGAAAACCCTATCTGCTCCATGCAATAGTGTGTTATGCGAACTATTGCACCCTTCTGCTCGGCACTTTCTTGGTTGAGGGCAATGGCGGAATGTGTGCTTGTCCCGTAAGCACGAAAAGCAAAGTTTGTTATCCGCCACCAACTTAGCTTTCTGGGTTGGAGTCTTTTCCTTGAAAACTCGACACTCCCATAGCCGGTGGTTACCTTTGCATACAATGCATCGAAAGTAGGTATTTGTGGAAGCAGGTGGCAATTGCTTCTTTGTTTCCCTTTGTTGCGAATTTGATGCAAACACTTTTGAGGCTGTTTTGGTCTTGGTTACTGAAGTGATGTTCTCTTCAGGTTTGGCCTTGGTTGCGCTTTGTTTCATAAGATCATGGGCCTCAGCCTTTTCTTTAAGCCAATCGTTAAAGTGAAGGAGGGTAGGCTTAACCCAGTGCTTCTTAACCGTAAAGAGTGACCATGACTCTTTCATGTTTGGTGGTAACTTCTGTACCGCTTGGTTAAGTAGGTTAAGCGCTCTTCAAATCAGCATCATATGATAACGACTTGAAAACCCCAACGAGACTGGATATTGCAGCAGAATAGTTTATGATGTTATCACTATTGTGCATTTTAAGAGGTGGAAAACTGCTTAGTTTATCCAAGTGTGCACTTACGACTGCCTGTGGCTGGCCAAATTTACGTTCCAAAGTCTGCAGTGCATCCTTGTACATTAAACCACAGTAAGCAAACTCGGCAATTGCAATCTTTGCTTTACCGGTGACGAGTGTTTTAAGGTACGTCAATTTAACGTAATCAGTGAGCGGCTGCGAGTCGATCGCGCTTTTGAATTGACCATACCACTCATGCCACTTTAATGGGTCGCCATTAAACTCTGCAAGTTTCCACTCGGGCAAAGGGTTGTTTCTCTTGCTTGTTATTGCATCAGCTAATTCCCTAATCAATGACGCATTGTCCGATATCGGAAGGGCAGGTGCAGACACCTGCGGACCGCTCCAACTCAACGGAGTGGGCCCAACATAGGGGTATGTTGGCTGAAAAACCGGAGTGGCTAGACCAGGTACAACATTAGTAGTCGCGATCAGGTTTTCCTGCTGCGCGCCTAACGGTGATTGCATATCAATCAAAGGGGGCGAATGGCGATAAATTCGTGGTGGAACATAAGTGCTTGATGGTGCGATATGGGCGTGTACATTTGGAGGCAGACTATTCACGGTGGTTGTGTCTTGGTTGAATATTGACGGTCTGTGCTGTGGAAACCGCCAGTGACTCATATTTGGCACAAAATTTTGGCCAAGAGGGATATTGGGCATATTTGGGACAGGCGGAGCAACGGAACGTACAACTTTGTGTACTCGGTTATTATTATTCTGAAATGTTTTGACGAGAGGTTGATTATCCAAAGTGGCCTGTGGGATGAGAGCAGTGAGGTTAGGTGCGAAGACTGGGTTCGGAATGGGAAGGACGTTAGGATGAGCGGGTTCGGAGTTGTGCTGTTGAATGTTTGCACTTGGTGGGGCGCTTGGGTGCAGGGGAACGTTTATTGCGGGGGCTGGATGATTTGTTGTCGGAAAAGGAGGAAGAGTGGCGTTTGTTGCTCGGGGGACAAAATTAATTTGTTGTCGGGAGCATATTTGCTGGGCCAAATTATTCTTCGGCAGACTTGATATTTCAGGTCCCCTGAATATTGCGTGTGGAAAAAACTCGGATGCATTATTTTGATTTTTTTGTGGTGCGAACGTCTGTGGTGGAATGGGCTGTTGAATGGGCGGTGAAGAAGCCCCTGGGGTGTGCACAGAAGGCGGCTGACTATCCGCGGTTCCCTGGTTAGTTATGCTTGGAAGCACCGTGCCTTGCTGGCCTGTTTGATTCATTTGCGCCCTTAGGTGCGCCTGGTACAACGCCTGTGTGTTAGCAGCAGCCAAAAAATTTTCAGGTGGAGTATAATAGGGGTCGAGTTGCTGCAAGGTGTCATTGCTTAAAATGTAATTGCCTCGACAATTTTTTGGAATAGAATGCCTTGAAATTTCAGTGTTCTGATCTTCCACTGTTTTGCCATTGTTGTGGCTAGGACATTCTGGAGGGTCAATCATAACCTGTGGTTCACTAGTTTTCTCCTCATTGTGAAAACTTAAAGCAAGTGAGGTGTTGATCCAGTCTTGAACAGCCTTTTCACTTCTCATTGAGCTCCTAGCACTTGCAGTGGTTTCAGATTGGCTACCTTTAGAAACGGCGTCTAGCAATTCAAATTCTTGCAGAGTTGCCTCTGCCAAACGTTTCCTGTTGGTTTCCTCCAGTTCATCTGATTCCATTTGCTTTTTCTGTTTAGCAAGGCGAATGGCTGCCTCATTCTGTTTTTCAATTTCTTCGCGCTTCATTTTAGCAATTACGTAATCATGTTTACGCTGACTAGATGTTTTTGACGAGGTCATAATTGAGGGAAGTCTAGAAAAAATGGGAGCCCTTGGTTCCTGGAGCTCACTCACTTTATCATCAACAGAGTTGAAGTAGTTTCGTGCTGAAGTGAGTATCTTGTCATTCTTAGTTGTCATTGCCTCCAAGTAAGACTCTAATGAAGGAACAAGTGCACTTGGATCCTCTGTTTTTCCAGCAAATGCAATCAGGTCCTCATTTTTGTCTACAACAGTCATAAATGCTTCGTTGCACTTTGTTACTAGGCGTTCAACTTTCACTCGCCTACTTTGACTATTTATACAATGAAGAATATCTTCATGTATAGCATGCAATTCAGCTTCACGCTTTGACCTGGCAGCGTACAACTTTTTGACTTTTTGATCAAGACTGTTAGACATCACGATGTTATTACTTCCAAATACCAGCAAAAACTACCACTGAACACGGTTATCTTTTATAAGAACACTCCAAACAAATCAAACCCACGCAAAATAAATCTAACGCAAAAGACTCCAAACACAGCACACTGTAGACAGTCTGTAAAACAAACCGCCCAAAGAGCAAAAAATGGTCATCGAGCACACAGTGCCCGACAAAAATAGAAGTGGGGCGCTGAACGCTATGCGGTCAACGCGGAGGGAGACAAAAGACACACGGGAAGTCGAGCGAGCAACGCGCGACGAAACGGAGACGTTACGGTCGGGAAGTCGGGCGAGCAACGCGCGACGCAACGGACACGGGACAGACGAGAAGTCGAGCAAGCAGTGCGCGACGGAGCGGAAACGGGACGTGCGGGAAAGCGAGCGAAAAACGCGCAACAACGAAACGGGACGGTGCGAAAGAACGGACGGGAAATGAGGTCGGAAAGACCTATGTTAGCAGACCACAGCCAAAACTCAACCAAACAACCTAGCCGTAACTCCAGAACAAACTTAAGTCACACCCTAGGAAAAAGGAGAGAAGCTACTGCAAGACAATCTAATATAGTTCATAATGGGTCTATAACGATAAATTTAACGACAAACTAATTTACGGCAATGCAGTAGTACACTAAAAGGATGAAAAGGTTGAGAAATTTACTAGCCGTAACTCCAGAATAAACTTAAGTCACATCCTAGCAAAACCCAAACCACAACAAACAATCAGCATACTAGCGGTATTAAACAAACTACAGCAAAATTGAATAAACTACAATAGTGTATTTGTAGATAAAGACAGTTGGAAAGTCAAGAAACAATCCAGCCGTAACTCGAGAATAAACTTAAGTCACGCCCTAAAGGCAACAAGACCAAACCAACTAGCAATCATACAGGTACACATAAACATAAAGCAGCAAAATAAAAATACTACAACAGGAAGGCTAGTAAATTAGTAAAGTTGAAAAGTCAAAGGGCAATCCAGCCGTAACTCGAGAATAAACTTAAGTCACACCCTAGAAAGTTATTAGACCTAAACAACAAACCAGCATACTAGCATACTCAATATACTACAGCAAAAACAACAACATACTTCATCACATATGACATACTACATCGAAATCCGGAAAAGCAGCGGAAGAAAACGAAAAGCGAAGTTTTGGGAGAGCGACGTTATTGAGAAAAAAAAACGGAACACGGAGAAATGAAAAGTTAAGGGACGAAAAGGATGCGGACGAAACGGTAAATAAGTGAGCGACGAGAAAATATATGGGATTCGATCAATTTTTTTCTGTAGGCCGGAGGTTGTGAAAATTTTTGCAACTTTTTCTGTGCAATAAGTTTCACTCAATTAACGAACCTTCTTGCTGGAAAATTGATTTTTTTGACAAATTTGTCAAAATTTTATGTTCTTGTTCAATTTTTTCTATTTTTGGTCAACATTTCTGCAATTTTCTGAATACGGAACGGTAATCCAGTAAATTGAACGTTTTATGCCTGACAGTACGGTTTTTCAATATTCTATATTGATATTCTATATTTTTGATTTGCATCAAAATTGACCAAAAATTTTCAAAATTGGACAAATTAGCATAATTTTCTTTCAATTTTCTCTTTATCAGAGGTTGTTTTTTGATATACGAACCGACTATACCATGTTCCCGAATTGGTAAATCGGCCAAAAATTTTCAAAATCGATGTTTTGTCGTCTTAAAAATTGTCTTTGCGGAGTTTAATGTTGACCAATGTTCTAAAAAAAATTCAGTCAGATGTAATAATGGGGGGTACGTTTTTTGCCGTCTAGAGGTTATCAAAGTACTGCATCATAAAAATAAGTTGAGTTTTGGATGAGTCTTACAGTTTTTTGAAGAAAATGCATACATCATTTGATGTCTTCGTGGCACCAGTGAAAACTGTATGGACTCGTTTCTGACATGTACACTCTAAAAAACGTGCAGGTAAATTTACCTAAAAATGCAGGTAAATTTACCTGAACTGTGCATGTATTTTGGCGTTCCTGCACAGTACCTGCACGGTACCTGCACGTACCTGCAAATGCAGGTAATTTTACCTGAAATGTGCATGTAGTCCCCCTGCACATTTTACCTGCAATTTACCTGAACAGTAAAAATTTTAGGTAATTTTACCTGCACGATTTACCTTAAATTTGCAGGTAATTTACCCTTACAGTGAGGGTAGTGTAAGGGTAAATTACCTGCAAATTTAAGGTAAATCGTGCAGGTAAAATTACCTAAAATTTTTACTGTTCAGGTAAATTGCAGGTAAAATGTGCAGGGGGACTACATGCACATTTCAGGTAAAATTACCTGCATTTGCAGGTACGTGCAGGTACCGTGCAGGTACTGTGCAGGAACGCCAAAATACATGCACAGTTCAGGTAAATTTACCTGCATTTTTAGGTAAATTTACCTGCACGTTTTGTCGTGGGAGGAACAGGGTTTGAGCAGGGAAGGATGCAAAATTGTCTCAGCTTTTGCATGGGCCTCTTGAGCTTCCCTGACCAACAGAGACGGTGCATTGATCTCCAGAAGGAGTTCACCAGACTCTATCAGCCAGGGAAAAAAAACAGAGACCCGAAAACTGCTAAGACACGGGGCATCCAAAATGCTCAATAATAGGAATAAGTGGGAACAAGGCGCGGGGTTGGGCAAAAGGGTGAGTACACAAAAGGGTGGGGTAATGCGCAAGAAGAAAAGGGCAGATAAAGGGGAGGCACAAGGTGGGGTGGGAAACGCAGAGATAAAAAACGGAAAAGAGCAGAGCACAAAAATAACTGATAAAAACTCAAAAAAGTTAAAAAAAAAGCACAAAAACAAAATCAAAAACGCAGAGGCGACAAAAAACAACGAAGACAAACCCAGCAAACAAAAACCAGCCAGAAAAGCAAAAGAGGGGAAAATATGGTTAAAAAAATTGAAATCGCGCGAGAGACAGAAAAATTGTTGTAGTTTTAGCTTCGTGCAAAGTAGAAAAATGCAAGCCAAAAAATTCACAAAAACAAGGACCAAATTAATCAAAAGAGAACCAATGCGTTCGTATGGAACAACAGAAAGAATTGGGGAGAATGAACAAACCACTGTAAGCGCTCAATAGAAGTGAGAAAGACAAAACAAGCAAGCGGACCAACCAAAACGAGACAGATTTAAATTCAATAAGGACTAAAAAACCAATGATCGTCAATACTCTTCTATGGTACATCAAAAAGAACTGAGGACAACGTACATACCACTGTAAGCGCTCAGAAAAACATCATATTTTCTTCACAGCGCTTTTATGGATTAAAAATAATTAGAAAAGAAGTATAACTGTGCGCGCTCAAAAAACGTCAACGTTTTCATCACAGCGCTTCTATGGACAAACAACAAAGGATGACAAAGAACAACAACAAATGAAAAACCTAATTATTTTAGGCTAAAAGACGAGACAAAATCGACAATTAAACAAGAACAAAAATCAGAAAAAGAAAAAGCTCATTAGGACACAATAAATGTGAGAAAGACAAATCAAGCAAGCAGAACAACCATATCGAGACATATATAAAATCAATGAGGGCTAAAAAAACCCATGATCATCAATGCGCTTCTATGGGACAACAGAAAGAACTGACGACAATAAATAAACCACTGTAAGCGCTCAGAAAAACGCCATATTTTCTTCACAGCGCTTTTTTGGATTAGAAAAAAAAATTTAGAGAAGAAACACAACTATGCGCGCTCAAAAAACCTCAATGTTTTTATCACAGCGCTTCTATGTACAAACAACAAGGGATGACAAGGAATAACAACAAAGAGAAACCTTACTATTTTAGGCTGAAAGACAAGACAAAATTGACAAACGACAATGAAAATGACCTTAGAAAAAGGCCCATAGGGACACAAAAGATATGAGAAAGACAAATCAAGCGAGCCGAACAATC